>NC_139042.1:71262641-71780853 GCF_965140915.1 Aythya marila | reverse complement strand
TCTCCTCTCCTCTCCTCTCCTCTCCTCTCCTCTCCTCTTCTCTTCTCTTCTCTTCTCTTCTCTTCTCTTCTCTTCTCTTCTCTTCTCTTCTCTTCTCCTCTCCTCTCCTCTCCTCTCCTCTCCTCTCCTCTCCTCTCCTCTCCTCTCCTCTCCTCTCCTCTCCTCTCCTCTCCTCTCCTCTCCTCTCTCTCTCTCTCTTCTCTTCTCTTCTCTTCTCTTCTCTTCTCTTCTCTTCTCTTCTCTTCTCTTCTCTTCTCTTCTCTTCTCTTCTCTTCTCTTCTCTTCTCTTCTCTTCTCTTCTCTTCTCTTCTCTTCTCTTCTCTTTCTTTCTCTTCTCTTCTCTTCTCTTCTCTTCTCTTCTCTTCTCTTCTCTTCTCTTCTCTTTCTCTTCTCTTCTCTTCTCTTCTCTTCTCTTCTCTTCTCTTCTCTTCTCTTCTCTTCTCTTCTCTTCCTCTTCTCTTCTCTTCTCTTTTCCTTTCTTTATGGTACCTGAACTTAGATTTTTATAGTGTATTTTCCAGTAGCATTCCTCACTGATGTAAAGGAAAATTGATTCATGGGGTGCACCATGTTTTCAGACTTACAGAATAGATGTAACAACACATCACAAAACTCAACAGGCAACTGTTTCCAGTGTCTTGCTGCCCTGAGCAGTTCTGTTGCATGATTTTCTATTTATACATTCACACAACACAAGTGACATGTAAGAAGAGTTGATCCTTCTCTGGAGGAGCAAAGATTCCAAGGGTTTAAAAAACACAAAGACAGAGGAGGTGTGAGGAGATCAGGGGTGAGAGAGAAGGTAAGAATTCTGTCCACAAGAGCCATCTGTGTCTGTCAGGGCAAACATCCAGTCCCAGCACAGGGTCAAAATTTGAGAACTGCCTTCACTATGTTGCCATCACCCGAAAGTCATAAATCTCTGTCCTACTTTTTGACATTAGCAAGGGGGAGAAAACCCTCATAAGTAATAGTTTTCCCATTCCATTTCTCTAGGAAGAGCCCATTCAGACCACCAAGAAAACCAAATGACACAGAGTGAATGGGCACAAGTCATTCCTCAGTTATGCCAACACACTTCATTGGCTTTACTTGGATGGGCTTAGGGTGCAGAAAAGCCTCTGCTAAAATCTTGTGCTTTCATTTCCTTTGAGTTTTGAATCTTCATCAGTGCCCATGGAAATGGGAAACTCTCACTGAAACTCTCACTCAAGTCTGCCTCCTCTCACTGATATTTCACTCAAGTCTGCCTCTCCGTCTCACAGAGGATATTTTCACATCCAGCCTACCATTTTTGTTCAAGGGCTGTCACTGTTCTTCAGTGCCACAGCTGGAAGACTAACAGAGATGAAAATTCACCAGGTAGAAAACTGAAGTCCAAAGTTAATTGCTTATTAGCAAAGATGCTTTAAGTGAAAACTTTGAAGATTACATTATCCAACCACATGTATGAGCCTCACAGATCACATTTCTCAATTAAAGGTAAGCTAAACCTAGCTTTGCTGATTGCAGGTTGCTTAAAGGACAGTTAAAGGTTGCTGGGAGAATGCCAACATATCTATTGCTGGAATGTATGCATTAAAACACCCATCCAATGGCAGGTAAAAACAGCTGAAAGACACCAAATGAGATAAGATTTCACCATAAATCCCTGTTGAAAGCCGTAGAGAGAACAGGGTTTCAATCTGCCCTCTTACAGCAAGGCACTTTTTATACAGAATGATCCCTGCAAAGTCAGATTTCTCCTTGAGATTTATCACCAGTGTTAGCAGAAACCTTGACAAGGGTGGCTGTTGCTCAGACAGCAACATCCTCATGAGTAAAAGAAGCAACCTGGTTCTGCGGAACACAGGTGTGTTCCTCATGTGGAGCATGGGTCTTCTTCACATGTTTCACGTTTGTCTTTTAACAAGAAAAATGGGAGGAGGCTCTGATGAGACTGATGAAGCCTCTTTGCCTCTGTTTTAAATTCAGAGCAGTCAGAGATTGACCTGGCATTGACCTGTTAAGCACAACTTGGCTTCAGGTTCTTTCAGATCCCCAGTACTGAAACTCATTGGGACAAAATGAAAGAAACCTTCTGAAGGGGAAGTAGCAGGATTTTCATTTTTATTCTTATGCACATGGGCTGATAACTTATCTTCCAAGTAAAGAAGCCAATGCCTAAACAGCAAATGGCTTCAACTTTCAAAGGAACAGAAGGGACTCTGAGCTCACCCCATAAAGGTTTTCCAGAAAAGGCAAGATAGTTCTAAATCCATGTTATTTATCTTTTCCTACTGTAAAGAATTAAATCACACAAGTATTGCATTTAAACAATTAGTTCTGACTAACCAAATTCATGCACTTTTTCAAGTAAAGTGCAGAATTGTCACTGACTATGAGATGGGAATTCTCTAACTTATCAAGCTTAAATATCTGTTTATATATGCAGCTGTAGCATATTGACAATGTCTAGCCTATCTTCTAATACAGAACTACCAGATGAGCAATTGGCAGTCGACAGATATGCTCTGGTTTTAGCTCTTTTTCTGCTTTTAATTCCTTGCCCACCTCAAGGTTCATCTTAGAACTCAAAAGCATCTTGTTTCATAGAATCACAGAACAGTTTGGGCTGGAAGGGGCCTTAAAGACGATCCAGTTCCAATCCCCCTGCCATGGGCAGAGGGACACCTCCCACCAGACAAGGTTGCTCAAAGCCCTTGGACACCTCCAGAGATGGGGCACAGCTTCTCTGGGCAACCTGTTCCAGTGCCTCACCACCCTCTGAGTAAAGAATTTCCTCCTAATATCTAATCTAAATCTACCCTCTTTTAGTTTAAAGCCATTACCCCTTGTCCTGTCACTCCACTCTGTGCAGAGTCACTCCCCATCTTTCCTGTAGGCCCCCCTGGAAGGCTGCTATAAGGTTTCTCCAGAGCCTTCTCTTCTCCAGGCTGAATAACCCCAACTCCCTCAGCCTGTCTTCATGGGAGAGGTGCTACAGACTTTTGGTCATTCTTGTGGCCCTCTTCTTTCATTTCTCTGCAAGACTTCATATATGCAATGTAAAGCTTTTCAGGACTAGGACTGTGTCCTTTTCACTGACACCTGTACAACTTATTAAGGGAGTCACTGCTGCAATACTAAGCCAGGGTGTTGTGCCTGGGCTAGGGATTTGGGGCATGCTGATTAGTCACATCCTTTGGATTAGACCAAGCACTTTCTCTTCAGTCACAGCACTCCACGGTCATTTGCTTTACAAACACATGAGATGACTACTCCATACTCTGAAGACCTGACAATTACAGTGGACTTTAGCAAGCATCACAACAGACACTGGCAGAGGTGGAAAGGTTGTAAGAGGACAGAAGTTACAAGCATAGAAGATAATGAGATGGGCTTGATGTTGTGTGCCCACTAGTGTAAGTTAGTGTTTGGGAGAGCTTGCAGGCGTACTTGTATGAGAGATTTTTTTACTAATCGTTTTCCAACATGTAAGGGCTGATAGGCTGATTTTGCTGTGTTCTTTTTTCAAGGGTAAATTAACATTTTATTGGTAAAAACTGTAGAGGATTCACACTTAGACACTTAATTCATTCACTTAAAAGGGTAATTAATTCACTGATACCACCATTTCCTACAGGCTGTACTTTAGCATGAAACCATCACTACTGATGCAGTCCAATAAGCAAAAGCATTTCTCTGAACTGTTTTACTTTTAAGGTGGTGATGGGGAAATCAACAAAGACCTTAGTCAGCCCCACACATTCCTTCTGGCTGTTTGGTCAGCCTCCTTTTGTTATTTTGTGTTTGTGCCTGGTTGCTGCAGGATGTAACACCTTCCTTTGTCTAGCAAGCGAGCAAGCACTCAGAACAAATTACTCACAGGCTGCAGCCCCTGGCAAAGTCACCTTCATGCTGCATAACTACAGGTGGGGAATGCTGCACAGTGGCTGCAGCTGAAGAGGGAACTTTCTAAAACCTTTTGCCCCAGCTTCTGCAGTCTCATGTAGATATGTATAGGGTGAATTTCTACTGGGGCATAAACTGCATAGCGGCTCATGAACTGTGTTCTATTCTATTTAAGAATGAGAAGGACCACTATGGCCTTGTGATTTGATTTTGTACATATCACTGAACAGGACAAAAAGTAAGCTTTTCTCTACGCTCTTTCTACAGTCAAGGTAGAGGAAGGTTCCTGTAGATGGCTGTAAGTGCAGACTCCTATACCCGATTCATTCAGTCTCCTCTGATTATAATGAATGTCCAGTGAGATTAGCCCCATAAAGCTAATAGCCTTTGCAAAGATTTCTTACACAAGCTTTGATGCCTATTACTGAGCTCAAGAACTCACTGAACTGAACATTCATTTTAGAAAGGCATCTGTTCTTGGATTAAAGGCACTACAGATAGGATCATCTGATGTCTCTGTCTCATCCTAGTACCTCTAGGTGAATGAGATATGTGAAACATTTTGGAAAAATGGTACCCTCAAGTGCTCATATCTCTGCTCTGGCAATAAAAGAATCTTAGGGGACCTCATTCAGAGGTTCACATGGGATGAATCCACCTCAAACAATGTTGAATATACCACTGTTTCTCTCCTTTCATTATAACTTTTTTTTTCCTGGTAGGATTTTTCCTGATAGCCAGAGAATTACAAGAAAGTAAAATCACAGCTTTCAATAAAACAGACAGAACAGACAGACAGAGAAGCTTCTAGACCGTATATTTGTGCAGAGAAGCTCATAAACATAAACAGCGTATCTTGTTTCACAGGACATAGGACATTTCACATTTCATATAGGTGAAAGCAAGTTTTAACTGCCTAATTTACTTTAAAAACAAATCTCACTATTTGCAGACCTTTCTAATCTTTGTGCTTCCGAGGTTGACAACACTGTAAAGAATAAATTCTGGCCCAAAATGGAAGGCGATTTTTGTAATTTTAATGTGGAATTATACAAAAGATCAATAATGATCTGAAAGCTTTATCAAAAAGTTCATAAACAAGATAAGCCAATGAGGAGAAATATAACACATTTGAAATGTCTGTTTACACCATTAAATGATCTTTCAGATCAAGCCTGCAAGGCAAACTAGAAGAGTAGCAAGGCATTTCCACCATCTGTCCTGGTGGAAGGAAATGAGAAATACAAGGCTGTCAACATTTCCAGAAGCAACTCCAACCTCAAAGTCTTCACATCAGCTGGAAGAAAAGAAATTAAATTTTGGCCGAGCCTTAAGTTTGGGCCGAGTCATCAACATCAAGCCATTGTATAGATTTAATAATAATAATAGTAAATAAATAAATACATAAATAAATACATAAATAAATACATCAATAAATAACTTTTAACTCAAGCTCTCTCTGTAGCCCAACCTTTCATTCAGCAGTCCCTTTCCAGCCCTGCTCTACCTGGAGCTCTAGGCTTTCTGTTTCTCTCAGCACTAATCCCAACACTGAAACTGGCCTAACTTCAGGCTAAACTTCAGGCAACATCACAAAGCCTCTCCCTAGACCAAACAGTCTTCCAGACAAGTGGGTTTTTTTTCAGCCTTTTTCCCTTGGCTGTCATTTTGTAGCTTCTCTCTAACTGGAGCTGAAGGCTTTCTCTTTTTCTGAATCTGAGCACAGTAACCCTACCTGAAGGCTTAGCTTCATTCATGGGTTGTGACCCAGATCAAAAAATTCTCACAGGCAGTTTCATTTTGTAGCCAGTCCTTCCCACTGGCAACCTCTTTCCAGACCCACTCAGCTTGGAGCGCTAGGCTTTCTTTCTCTTAACCCAAACACTTGCCCTAACTCAAATCCTTAA
Source organism: Aythya marila (assembly GCF_965140915.1). Taxonomy (NCBI): domain Eukaryota; kingdom Metazoa; phylum Chordata; class Aves; order Anseriformes; family Anatidae; genus Aythya; species Aythya marila. The sequence goes on along the minus strand of NC_139042.1, from coordinate 71,775,052 downwards.
ACAACCAGGTAGACTGGCCTCCTTCAAACCCACACTTCCACTCCCTATCTCATTTTTACTCTGCCATCTCTGTGCAGACAGGATGAATTACTTCCATGAAGAAACTGGGAGAGTAAACTGAACCATGTTCAGGTTCAGCTCCATATTTTAACTGCCGCATGATAGTCAACTGTCTTATATGGACTCCTTCCTGGTACCTGTATTCAAAAGGAAATACCCATCTTCAGTAGATCTGCTTTTGTGTCTCCTTCATGGCTTCTTGTTTGAGCTTGCCCTCCAAGGTTCAAGCTCCAGGTGTTTAGGGCCAGTTACAGAAGGTCTCTGCTGTGTATCCAGGTGCTCAGAGTATTCAGAGTGCCTGACTCCAGGCTTTAAGACAGCTGGACTACTTCTCTGTTTCCCACCCTGTCCCACCAAGCAAGTAGGATGAACAGCTCACCCAGATTGACCAAGGAGATATTCAATGGCATGTAATGTCATGCTCAGATATAAAAAATAACGGGTGGGTATTTTGAGGATGGTAGTCATTGGTTTGAGATTGGCTGGAAACTGATCTGCCTGTGGGAGGTGGTGAGTGTCTGCCTTTACATCCCTCATTTGTTTGATTTTTCTTCCTCTCTCCTTCACTTATCAAACTGTTTTTACCTCAACCCATGAGTTTTCTCCCTTTTGCTCTTCATACTCCCTCCTCTGTCCCACTGTGAGAACAAGTGAATAATGAGCTATGTGGTGCCTAGTAGGGTTAAAGCACCACAAATTGGGATCCCTTTGAGTAACAGAAAAACTCAGCTCCTGCACAATCCACACCTCCAATGACTTTTTTTCTTCTCTTTCTAAATGCCTTCAGAAATTGTCCAAAAGTCAAAAAGTTCTGTTCTGTATCTGTTCACATGTTGCTGTTGAATGCAGGAATATGGTCTTCCCCAGATACTGTGGGAAACACAAAATGTGGATGTTTCCAGAACATGAATACAGAGCTGTGTAAACAGTGTGCACTGTCTGCCATTCACAGGCAAATGTTGGTATAGAAAGTTGAAGAAAAACTTGCAAAATACTCCAGTTATATCACACGGGCCACTGTCTACACTACATGAATTAATGTTGCAGTAGAAGAACTCTGACATGACTGGATCCAAGGAACATTTGTACTCTAGTTCAAGAGTTAAGTATGACATAAGCTAGACTATGGCAGTGGCATAGTATTCATAGAGGCTGCCAGGAAAGCTAATACTACAGTTAGATGGATGGATGGATGGAAGTATAAAAGTTAGTTAGTCATTAGTTAGGGTGCAGAATAGAAACATCAGGCAGGTAAGCCACAAGTCCACGGAAAGTGCTGCTCTCTGAGACAGGAGGGCTGGGATGCCTGGCCCTCCTGAACACTCAGGAACTTGGTGAAAGAAAGATAATCAGTGCATCTCTTGGTCATATGCCATTTTGAGAGCAATTTCTCGGCACTCAGGAGTCCATCCTCCAGACAAAGCAGAGAGGAACGTTAAGAAGGCCACATGAAGCTGCCACAGAGTTGTCCTAGTTATGCAGTCCTAGTGTGCTCCTAACCCCCTAGGGACAAGAAATAAAGACACATACATCTCATTATGCTGTGCTTTGAGTCCCTCTAGTAACTAGTGTGTGCGTGGTTTCGGTGAGGGTGTATGCTATGCTTGGCTTCGTCCTGGAAGTCACAGTGAAGCCAAGCAAACCTCTTCTAAAATTTAAAGCCTTAAGCCTTTCCTGCTTACAGCTACAAACCATGCTCAGTAGTCATATGCTGCTCTGCGCCCTGCTTATGGCAGATGATGGGGCTCTGCCTAGGTGTGTTGCTGGCCAAGTAGACCCTGAGAAACATCCAGACTTGACAGCAGCCTGAGATGAGGCCACAGTCATGGATAGCATGCAAGGGACCAGACCCCACCGGAGACGTGGGACAGCAGGCAGCTTGGGAAGCTCAGGCATTGTGCCTGAGGTGCCAGGTCCAGCAGGGAGGCAGGGGAGGCCGTTCTTCATGGGGGATGATGGGGGCATAAAAGGAACAGTGGGTTCAAGGCATAAAACTCACGGAACATTAAAGTCAAGGTCGTGCTCCCTCCACCTCTGCTTCCAGATTTGAGTGCTGCATGATAAAAAAAGGTTTCCATTTACTGAGAGCTGAACACAGAGATGCTTCAATCAATTTTATCTTGACCTCCAGCATCTAAACTGTGTAATTTACATGGCGTTTTAGCTGTCACCACAAATGACCGTATACAATTTTCCACTTTTTTTTTTTTTACTTTTTTTTTTTCCCCTTAATAGTGACTGATGCTATCGTAGCAGACAGACACAGCAATATTACCATCTAGTGGCGACTGAGAGAGCGGCACCCACACCGGAGCTGGATCCGACTCCGTTTAATAGCGTATAAACCAGACACAGATGTACCAACGCAGAAAGCAGTGACTTTTTTTTTTTTCTATAACAATTTGCATTTAAAAAAATTATAATGTTTACATCAATATTATATATATATATGTATCAAATATAAACTACTAATATTTTCCTTTGCTTTATGACTAAATGTCATTATTTCAAACACCAATTGATTTGAAGACAATATGTTTCTATCCTATTTCACACTCTTAGATCTTGAACATACAGAATCATAACTGAGGAGCAGAATATCAAGGGTAATTATATATGTGGTTGTGGTTTTGATAGGTACTCAGGTGGTAAACCATACGATGCTTTAAACATGAAAGAAACACTAGATGTGGAATAAAATTTTCAGGATTCCTGCTATGGCAGAAGTGTATCTTGGCTTCTCTAAGAAAGTTTCAAAACAATTCTCTTTTTCCTATTTGGCAGTAGTCGTGTGTTTAGAGTGACAGACAGACATTCAAGATAGATGATTTTGCAGTTAAAGCATAGAACTATCTTACAATTTTTTACTACAGCTCCTCTTTATCATTTTACTGGGTCTGTCTCAGATAGATTTAGCTCTCTTCATTGAAAAGAGTGGTCTATCTGTCTCCTGGAAGCATAATCCTTCCAGCTTTCCCCATGCAGGCACAGATATAAGTAATAGGTAGAGCTGGGCACTGTCAGAGAACAACTTTCTTAAAATGAAATGCCATGCTAACCTTAGAAAAAAACGCCTAGATAATCAACTCTCTACCTAATGGGAAAACCACATGGATGTTAACACTACAGTTTCAAACATTCAGAAGTCTGGAATGTCAAAGTTAAGGTAGTTTCTGCTTCAGGGATTTGGAGACCAGACCTTAACAGACCTTAACACATGGGGAAAAAAAAAATAAAAAAAAAAAAAAAAAATTTCTTCTAATACTAGTTGTACACTACTTATACTTTGTTAAGAAACTACACCACCATGCAGTATCAACTAGTATTCACATGACCAAATACTCATTTCCCACTACTTCTTCCAAATGCTTCCTACACCAGTCATCTGGGTAATCATGGGCTGTACTTCACCAAGTGATTTAAACAAATAGTGGACAACAAATAGCAGAGATCCTTGATGGGTAACTGGATCCTTTTCTCACAGATAATTAGAACAAGAGGAAATGGACTCAGGTTGCACCAGAGGAGGTTCAGTTTGGAAATGAGGAGACATTTCTTCTCAGAAAGAGCAGTCAGGCAGTGGAATGGGTTGCCCAGGAAGGTGGTGGAGTCACCGTCCCTGGGGGTGTCTCACAGACTGTAACAAAGAAATGAGAAATATTTCATTTGCTACTATTTTTTACTTCCCACATCAAGATTCACTGTCTACCCCCCTTAGGACAAAATTAGAAGTCCAGAAAGAACAAGGAATTAGAATTTACTACATCACTCCACTGGAAACAAGAGTGCTGAACAGAGCTCAGTGCAGTGATCAGTGATATTCTGCATGAAGGAAACAGAACAAATTAAACTTTGTGTTTGTCAGGTACTGTGAGACCTGAAGCAAAGCAGAAACAGTATACAGAGCAGTAAGAATAAGCTCTCCATGCTACATTTCTTTTCTGGGCAATTCCTTGTGGAGCAGGTGTTAATATATTTTTCCCATACTCAGAAATAGAATCCAAATGTGCTCAGAAATCAGTGACATTCCTCACAATGTAGCAGCTTACAGAAAAAAAAAAAAAAAAAAAAAAGGAAAAAAAAGTTCACTGCCTTAACTAAAAGAAAGTTAAGTTGGTGGCTTATCACTTTTTCCCACTTATGCACCTAAGAGAACAGAAGACAGAAAATAATTTCCTCCCTAAAACTGCATCATAAAGTTTTCCAGTTCTCTTCACTTGAACCTCTCTGAAGCCAGCTGCCACAAGGAACTTGCTGTACTCTGCAGGTGTTCGCTCTTTGCCTTCTGTCTGTACCAACATATTCATTGAATACAGTTGGGTTTCTACAGGTCCACTTCTATCTTCCTTCAGAAGGGACTCAACCAGCAGCACTCCACCACCTGGTTGAATAAAGAAAATTCAGAAAACACACATGCTGAGCTCTGAGAAGATGGGATATTTTTCAGCGGAGTTGTTAGACCAGATCCCAACGTGCAGTTTTGGGAAGCAGCAGCCTCTCAGGTAGTGAGGCCTCACACCTGACAGGCTCAGTGACTCACCACTGACTCAGGAAAGTGAACGGCTCAACCAAGAAACCTCTGCACTCAAACCCTTCCACCCAAGTTGCCCACAGAGAAAAGGGAGCATTAGGAAGCTCCGTAATGTGGCATGGCAGTTGTTAACAAGCTGTGGCAGCACAACTCCAACACAACTGCTTCTGGGAGTTCCCAAACATCTTCAAGCTGCTCTGCACACCCACCCTAACTGTCAATGCTCCTGCATAGGCAGGACAAGCAAATAACTCTTGATCCAAAGGCTGGGAAAGCTGCTCTCCTTCGTCACTGTGGCCTTTCCAAGCAGACGTTGCCCAAGGCAATGCTTTTAAAAGACACTTTTGGTCACTAATCTCCTGTATGAGTAAACAGGTGGAGGAGGCCTCTGTCACCTGTGACCCTGCAGGTGTACACCCTACCACTGCCCACCTGCAGCCACCCATGATGCCCACACTTACCTTTGTGGAAAGCAATCTGGCTGTACTGTGTCTGGCTGGGATGGAGTTAACTTTCCATGCAGCAGTAGTGCTGTGCTCTGCACGTGTAGCTAGAACAGCAGTGGTATCACACCACTGTTGTGTCTGCTGCTGAGCAGTGCTGGCACTGCATCAGGACTTTCTCCAAAGCCTCCAGAGCCAGCAGGCTGGGGGTGGGCAAGAGGTGGGGAGGAGACATAATCAGGGCAGCTGACCTAAACAAACGAAAGGGATATTCTCCCAGACAATTTAGCAGAAAAAGAAATTTCTAAAACTTCTCACAAAGTTCCTGTCTTTCACCTGTTCTGCATACCCAGATCTAAGTGCAACTAGTTTGGGTTCCCTGCTGCTTCAGATTCTTTATGCAGACATCTCTGCAATGTGTTCTGCCGTGGGCAGCTGTGGTAGTCTGTTACACAAGTCTACACATGTTCAAACTCTGCTCCAAAATTGTTTCTAACCACCTGTTGAAGCTGCATTTATCTGCAACAGATCATTTTTTTTATTTCAGTTCATACCCCCTGGGCCTCTGGCATAACGCTGTGCTTGTACTGTAGGTGCCTTTGACAAAATTGGAGGGGCAGGGCTCTGTAACACTCGAGATGTGACTTCCTGATAACTTATGTTTCATTAGCAAAATGCAGTCAAGCATTTACCGCTGTTCTACAGTAGTTGAATAGTTCACTTGAGAAAAATAATGGTCCATTAACAGACAGATGGATGGACAGAAGCAAAGTTAATATTTTGCTAATCACTTTTAACCAATATTGGTATTGCCCATAATTATTGGGGCATAATGACTTGTACAGAATCAAAATTGCTTTACTGCAGTGGTATGCAGATCAAAGACATCCACAGACCTTGTATTTGAGGGCTGGGCACCGCTATCAGGAAAAAAAGATGCTTTCAAAGTTAGCTGAATTCCGTATGAATTCGGACTTATGAGACAAGCTTAATTCTTCTGGAGGAACTACTTACACCAAGGATTTCCTGAATCGTCAAGTTATTCTTTCCCCATCTTTATCCTGTACCCCTGGGGCTGCCATGCCTTCAGTCAGGACAAATGGCAACTCCAGCTTTTCAAATACCAGACTACTCAAGGGAAACAAAATGTAAAAGTATGCAGAACACCAAACCTCTTCTGGTGAAGCGTGGTTTTCAACCCAATGTGGCCTTATCATGAAATCACAAGATACAGTATGCCTGATACCTTTTATTTTTCCACTAAGACAGAGGTAATTTTTGCATCAGAGTAATTCTTTAGAGACATGGATAGCTGCAGGACATTTTCTAGAACAGAAACACATTTCTGAAACTAATCAGTTTGCTCCATAAAAACAAATTAATTTTTCTATCAAACTGTTTTATGCTTATACGTGATACACTCACATAGTGTTTTGCTTGCTAATATATGCCCACGGCTGAGGAACCTCTGGTTTCCACCAGCTGATATTTCCTGCCTTTCTTGGGATCATTAATTTATAAATGGTTATTTTAAACACTTACTGCAGAACATTGCAAATAGTACAGTTTTCCCAATCACAATGCTGTTAAGATATGCTTAATTGTATGTGATCTTCCGATTTACAGGTTATCGCAGAGGACATTTCCATACTTAGTTGATTAGCCTTTCCTTCTCAGAAATAATAAAGTCTGCATACAAGCACTCTACAAGAAGGAGATAACATTCCAGTCAGGATCTTCCCCTGTTTGTATAAAGTTTGACATTCATGAGGACACAGCTTTTTACAAGCAGCAATAATCCACCACAGTGCTGTACTAAAGCTTGTACAATTTCATATTGCTGTATGGAATTTTTTACCACATCATTGATCATCACTGAGAAATTGTTCCAAATGGGTTCAAGGTCTGTGCTATTCACAATAACTCTCATCATCTTGAAATTTCCATTAAAAAAAAAAAAAAAAAAAAAAGGCTCTCCCTTTATCTCCTCTAAATGTGAAAGACTCTTCATCTCTGTATGGTGGTTTTAAATAGTGGGGAATCCCCCTGCAGAATAAGGTTTACATCTATAATTGTGATTGATCATTTTATTCCCTGGATTTCACTGAATCTATTAAAAGGTTATGGCTATAATGTGGTTCACATCAAAACTGGCATCCTTGCTGTAACATAGCAAATAAAGAAAATGTATCCAGGGAATGGCTAAGTGAGAGTACTCCACTGTCATGAAAATTAGACTGATAACACAAAATCGTTCCTTTTTTTATTTATTTATTTTTATTTTTTATTATATACTGACCACAGTAAAAACTGTCTTCCCTGTAGTTCATTTTACATTTCAGTGGAATTGTTGTTTTGTTGTTTCTTTTTGTTGTTGTTGTTGTTGTTTTATAGTATGTTTGCTACTTTTTATACTCCAGTTAGGACACAGATCTTTACTGTAAAACAATTCAGGACTTTTCCACCCATACAAAATTTGTGAATCACTTATACGAAGATACTGTTGTATTTGTAATTCCAACACTCTATTTAAAACCCCCAATACTGTCTCTTGCCATTCTTCAATTGCAACCTCTTTAGCTGCATATACCCACCTTAGATGAAAAGGGTTTTTTTGTGGATCTGGTTTTCAGATGGTGTCTATGCTATAATATGATTATTCTATTGAGCTTCTCTATTTCTTTTCTATCATGCTCTTCTATACATGAGTAACCCAAATGGGAGATTTCCAGGGCACGACTAGTCCAGAGCTGCTATCTGATGAAAAGAATTTACGGGTTTTCTCATCCAGAGCCTCACTAGTCTGTCATAAATGAAAAATAAATATATATGATTTGAATTTCCTGGTTGAAAGAGACCTAGAAACCATCAGTCAAGTAAAATAAATTCAACACAGTAAAAATAATCTATGAACTAGCAAAAGTAGATATTAACTGTGAGGTTATTACTGCATCTAATTACTGAGAATTGTGTAGCACAGGTTAAATACGTAGACACCTGTGCAGATAGTCTAATATTTGGATTCTGACAGCTTGAAAGGCTTGAAATAGAAGTTTGCATAGTAGTATTAGATTTTTTAGCTTCCATCTAAAAATTCAATCCTACCAGCATTTCAGTGTTTCCAAATTCAATGTTTAAAATGCATTTGTTGTTGTTTGATTTGGGGGGAAATATATTTTAATAAGCATTAAGAGGTAAACAGATATGTCACTCTTCAGCTTCCATATCACAACCCTAAACCACGGTCTTCCTTTTGCACACCAAATGCTGGAAGAAGAAATCAGCAACATGGCCTACTTGTATTGCTCCATTTTCTAGGCAAACATTTATTGACCAAAAATTTAATTCAATTTCAAAAATTATTACATCTTTTAAAGCCACAAGATATGATAAAGAATAAAGATTAAATATGGTTTTTTTTTCGTTTTTTTTTTTTTTTTTTTTTTTTTCTAACTATATGACTGTAATTCATTTTCCAAACCCACTGTGAGATGTTGGAAAGAAACACTGAGTTTTATGTGCATTTAGTCAGTTCCTGAAAATCTAATTGCTCTAAAGTTTAACACACAGGAACAGCCAGATATCTGATTACTATCAAATTGCCTTTGGTGATTTGTACACAGACACCACATCCTTTCAGAGGATGCGAAGTGTTAGGACACCCAATTCTCCAGAAATACCCTGGCCTTCTGGAAGCCATGCTACTGGCAGCCTTGTAGATGATGCACTTGAGGAGGCAGCAGTCTTGAGCCGCCCATGCCTGCTGTTCCAGGCCTCATGCTTAGGGCTTGAGAAGCCTGTATGTCATTAATACAACCTGTAACTTGTAACATCTTTGGTGAAGGTAAAGGGTATGTGGATCACAAGGTAGAATGCAGCAATGATGACCAGGAGCCTTTTGCAGGTGTCGGTGATCCACATCACAGCTAACCCAAAAGCAGGTCCAGGCCCACACTGTGCTGCACGTACAGGTGACTTACAGACCCATGCTGGGCTCTGAGCATCCCTTGGCCACAGGATGCACTCAGCAGCTCTTGTGGCAGATGAGCCTGCAGCATCTCCCACTGGGTACTGGTAATCGCATCATCTTTGTGGCCTTTCCTTTATCTAACAGTGCTGTAGCTCCTCATGTGAGCATCCTTTTTCTTGTAAGAAAGTCATATAATAGCTCAAATGACTGAAAGAGAGGCACTTCCCTTCATGGATGAGATCTGTTCAGCATGCTGCAAGAAAATCCATCCCAGCTCCATCCATAGATGCCTGAGCACAGGGTGCCCATCATTGTAAGGGATTTAAGATTTACAATTTATTTGCTGTGTTCTTATCCTGTCTTATTTAAACGACTGCACCATCTCTCACTCACCTTGCCCTTACCCCAGTGCAGAATACTATTCTCCATCATCATGCTGGTGCTTCATTCAAAATGTTGCTTTTTCCCCAGCTGAGATTATTTTAAATAAGGTGTTTTTGTGTTTTGTTTTTTTGTTGTTTTTGTTGTTGTTGTTGTTTTTTGTTTGTTTGTTTGATTGTTTTTTTAAAGGACAAGAGTATTAAAGAGAATAAATGTATAAAATCTAGGGAGAAAAATACATGCATGCTTCTAGCAGCATGGGCAATCCAGGACAAATGTCAGGCAGATTCAGCTGTGCTTCCTCAATGAGCAGTGGCTAAGAGAAAGCCCTTTACAATCCAGGAGAATCTGTCTTCAACGTGCTTGAATGCTTTTAAGGTAACTGTTGTGATGTAGAATTTAAACATGATGACAGACAGCAAGAGAAATCTATCAAGCTCTGATTAACACTGCCGTTTCTGAAATATACTGATAAGAAGCCCTGGAGCCTTGTGAAGTTAACAGGAGGCAAAGTTAGCATAAGACACATGGCCCCTCACCAGCAAAGGCAATAGTCTTAGTACTGAGCATGGTGATTTAACACTGGCAGGCAGCTAAGTTCCACTATGTTGTTTTGTCACTCCCCATCCTCAACAGAACATGGGGAGAAAATCAGATGAAAAATAATTGCGGGTTGAGATCACTCACCAACTACCTTCACAGGTATAAGAGACTCAACATAAGGAGATTAATGTAATTTATTGTTTATTGCTATCAGACTAGAGCAGTGAGAACTGAAAGAAAAAAAAAAACAACACCTTTCCCCCATCCACCCTCTTTCACCTCCTCCCTCTGAGCAGTGCAAGGGAACAGGGAATAGGAGCTGTGGTCAGTCCCTGATGCTTCATCTCCTCTGCTCCTTCACGGTCCCTCTCTGTCCCTGCTCCACGTGGGGTCCCCCCCACAGGATGCCATCCTTCCCGAACTGAGCCTGCGGGACCTGCCAATGGGCAGCAGCTCTTCAAGCACTGCTCCCACACGGCTCCGTACCATGAGATCCATCTCCCAGAAGCAAACTGCTCCAGCACGGGTCCCCCATGGGCGGCAGCTCCCCCCAGACCCAATGCTCCTGTGTGGGCTCTCCATGGGCTGCAGCCTCCTCCAGGCCACATCCACCTGCTTCACCAGGGGCTCCTCCACAGGCTGAAGCGTGGAGATCTGCTCCACGTGGGACCCATGGGCTGCAGGAGGACAGCCTGCTCCACCAGGGGCCTCTCCACAGGCTACAGGGGGACTTCTACATCATGCCTGGAGCACCTCCTGCCGTCCTGCTGCAATGACCTGGGGGTCTGCAGGGCTGATTCACTCCAGCTTTGGCCAGGTTTCATGTTACTCCTAAGTCATATTGAGAGCTAGAAAATTCATCTCAGCCTATATGGCCTCATGAGAAGAGAAAAGAATGCTGTTAGCAAGAGCCATTTGCATCAGAAAACCTCCTGCCCTAGCACCATGAAGGTACCTTGAAGATGGAATTGCTTTTATTGTGCAGACATCAACCAAAGAACATAAGGCAGTTGCTTGGAAAACTTCACCTTATTGCTTTGTTCCTTTATGATCTTTTCCAACATTACAGTATCCAACAACACAGAAAAAAAAAAAAAAAACCACAGCTGAAAGACCCCAAATATGGCAAGGTATCACCAGAAACACCTGTTGGTGCATGGAAGCCATAGAGGACAAAGTTTTAATTTCCATGCCTACAATAAAGCAGTTGCTATACAAAAAAAAAAAAAAATATATATATATATATATATATATCCTGCAAAGGTAGATTGTTCTGGATATCTGTCAGTGGGGTGAGCAAGAACTCCTTTTCAGGAGTCACTGCTCCTCACACAGCAACCGCCTCATGAGCAAAAGGAGCAACTCAGTCCTGCTGAGTACATGCGTTCCTCATGTGGAGAGCAGGTCTTCTTCACAGTGTTTGTCATTTACCAACAGGAGAAACTTTTTATTTCTGGTATCAATACATATTCCTTATCAATACACATTTCAATGTATATTCCAGGTAAGGATGGGTCAATCCTGTTCATTAAAGATCCAGCATCTTTGAATCCTGATAGGGCTAGAAAGTACTTCAGAATAAGGTGTGCATCTTGCCTCCAACTCAGTAAGTAGTAAGTTCATGACATGCAGAACATGTCATAAATCAACTCATTACAGAAATACTATGTTTAAATAATTTGTTTTGACAAACTGAAACAGCCTGCTCTTGCTTTTTTTTTCCCCTCAAGTCAAGGGCAGAATTAACACTGATGCCTGCTGACAGGTATTCTCTGACTCATCAAGGTTGTATGATGCATCATTTTACATATAGCAGCACACTAGCCATTACCTACTTGTCTACTGGCTCAAAAAACAGCACAGCCACATGGGCATGCAAGGTTTTTTGGAAGAAAAAAAAAAAAAACACATATGAGAGAAAGTCCAGGCAGGACATTTCCACCACCATCTCAGCATACATCACTGGCCATTTTTGCTGTGTTCCACATTCAAGGGTAATTAACATTTTCTTGGTTAAAGCTATAAAGGATTCACTCTTAGCCACTCCATTCATTCATTTAAAAGGGTAATTAATTCACAAATGCCACTACTTCTTTCAGGCTACACTTTAGCATGAAACTACCATTACTGATGCAGTCCAATAAGCAGAAGCATTTCTCTGAACCATTTTACCTTTAAGGTGATGGTGCAGAAACTAATGAAGACCTGGGTCAGCCCCATATATCCCTTCTGGCTGACTGGTCAGCCTCATTTCATTATTTAATGTTTGTGCCTGGTTGCTGCAGGATGTAACACCTTGCTTTGTCTAGCAAGCGAGCAAGCACTCAGAACAAATTACTCAGGCTGCAGCTCCTAGCAAAGTCACCTTCATGCCACACAACTACAGGTAGGGAATGCTGCACAGTGGCTGCAGCTTAAGAGAGAACTTCCTAAAACCTCTTGTCCCAATTCCTGCAGTCTCATGTAGATATGTATAGGGTGAGATCCCAGTGGGGACAAATGCACTACCTGCACAGCTGTGACCTATTCTGTTTACAGATGGGAAGGACCATTATGGCCTTGTTATTTGATTTTGTACATACCACTGAAGAGGACAAAAGGCCATCTTTTCCCTACTGAGGGTAACCTCTCTATGCTCTTTCTAGTCAAGGAAGAGGGAGGCTCCTGTAGATGCTGTAGATGACTACTGAGAAGAATGTCTCAGGCTCCTCTAATCTCCAGCTTAATGTGCAAAAGTAATGAATGCTCACGCCATATCAGCAAAGTGATTTTCTGGTACATTCTCTAAATCCTTCTCACTCCAGTAATCTGCATTTCTGCTTTAAAAATAAATAAATAATAAAGTAAAGTGGGTTATTACAGATTGTGCTTGACCAAATGTTTTAAAGAAATAGCAGGAAGCATGCAGTAAAGACTTGTGCTCAGTGCCTAGGCTGCATCATTCTCCCTCTCCACTGCCAACTCAGGACTTCTCCTATGAACAACGTTACAGTACTTCAGCTAACCATTAAACTAGACTACAAAATTCTCTCAATTTAAAATGAAATCTAAAGGAAATAAAAAAAATAAAGTCAGTTTTCATGCCAAATTCCCTAAGGCTCAGACAGATTTTCTCTTGAAACTCAGCAAGATAAACCACAAGGAGACATATTTTAGTCTGTTTATACTACCTCAGTCCGCAGGGAATAAAATAGCAGCTAACAGAGCTCAGTAGAGTGATCAGTTTTATTTTGCAGGAATCCAAGTAAAATTTCAGCTTTACTTTTGTCAGGTACTGTGTTAAACTTGAAGCATAAACTTTGGGGGGGGAAAAAAAAAAAAAACAGCCACACTGCAAATTTATTTCATGGGTTATTTCTTGTGGAACAGGTTTTGATTTCTTTCTCCCCTATTCAGAGCCAAAGGCAAGTCCTACTCAATCCGATAAACACACAACCCATGCACACTCAAATTGTATCATTACTGATTCTCCTGTTCTCCTGACAATATATCAGCTTACAAAAAAGTTGAGGGCCTTCAGTAAAAGCTAAGTTGATAACTGCCCTCTAAGATAAGAATATTAGATTTCTCCACTTCTGTGCTTCACAACATGAAGATACTATTATTTCCTTCCTAAAACTGCATCATAAAGTTTTCCAGTTCTCTTCACTTGAACCTCTCTGAAGCCAGCTGCCACAAGGAGCTTGCTGTACTCTGCAGGTGTTCGCTCTTTGCCTTCTGTCTGTACCAACATATTCATTGAATACAGTTGGGTTTCTACAGGTCCACTTCTATCTTCCTTCAGAAGGGACTCAACCAGCAGCACTCCACCACCTGGTTGAATAAAGAAAATTCAGAAAACACACATGCTGAGCTCTGAGAAGATGGGATATTTTTCAGCGGAGTTGTTAGACCAGATCCCAACGTGCAGTTTTGGGAAGCAGCAGCCTCTCAGGTAGTGAGGCCTCACACCTGACAGGCTCAGTGACTCACCACTGACTCAGGAAAGTGAACGGCTCAACCAAGAAACCTCTGCACTCAAACCCTGCCACCCAAGTTGCCCACTGAAGCTGGTGTGCTCCATGTAATTGACAGGTGGGAGTTGCCCTGTTCTTCAGGAGCTCACACCTACCGGGTCTGCAAGCCTGGTGAACTTTTGCCAGCAGCTGCCCACATTTGTCATCATCCCAATCATGCAGTATCTTAGATAAAATATAGAGGTCAGCTTCCGGGATTGAATCTTTAAAGAAGTCTCCTGAAAAGCAAAAATACATCCTTTCACAAACCCCCCAAGACACAGAGGGGGGTTAAGCAACTTGTTTCAGATCTCTTCAGTTACAAAGACTCTTGGCTTGCCAGGGCTGTGACCCACATAAGACAGCAATAAAGCTACCCAGGAAAGATGAAGCTGCAGCATAAATCCATAAGGAAAAAATGCACAATCTCACACCTTCTAGTGCTACCTTCTTAGTCATGCTTTTTGTTCAGCACCTGGTGTACCGCATTCATATTTTTCTCCCTTCATCTCGCTTTCTCATTGCCACTCCTAGTTCTTTGCATCACTGGCATACAGAATATTTCTTGTGTTTCTCCATCTTTGCTTTTATATTTTCCCTCCCTTCCTTAAAGGCTTCTTTCCTCTCTCAGTTCTTCTAGCAATATTAAGTCCCTCCAATAAATGCTTCTGAAAACATAAAAAATAAAAAAAATGAGATCTCTCTACACTCCTTTTCATCAGAGAGAGTACAAAGAGCTCACAAGGTCTGAGGACTAGGCAAGAGCAACCTAGGCTAGCTCACCCACACTCAAAGCCTGAAATATCTCAGGACACATGTCTAGCCAGGGAAGGAAAACCCCTTGCTCAGAGCAGGTCTGGTGTCCCACACATCTGCCAGGAGCTCTGCACAGGAGAGAAGGGAACATTAGGAAGCTCCGTAATGTGGCATGGCAGTTGTTAACAAGCTGTGGCAGCACAACTCCAACACAACTGCTTTTGGGAGTGCCCAAACATCTTCAAGCTGCTCTGTATGCCCATCCCAGCTGTCAATGCTCCTGCATCACCTGGACAAGCAAATAACTCTTGATCCAAAGGCTGGGAAATCTGCTCTCCTGCCTCACTCCTTTCCAAGTGGACGCTTCCCAAGGCAATGCTGTACAAGGGCACTTTTGGTCACTAATCTCCCATGTGAGTAACCAGGTGGAGGAGGCCTCTGTCACCTGCAACCCTGCAGATGAACACTCTGCTGATGCCCACCAGCACCCGCCCGAGACATGTCCATACTTACCTTCGTGGAAAGCAATCCGCTGCTCTTCGGGGGGTATGAATCGATCCTTGGCCACTTGCACGACTTTTGGCAGGTCATAAATTGTGACTGTGCAGTTTGGGTACAAAGAAACACACTCCCGGGCCAAAGCTCCTCCACCTCCTTGTGAGGGGGCAAAAGAAGAGCAGTGCTGAAAAAAAACCATCCCATTCTTCCATCCCCAACACAAAAGTGATGCCAACAGAAGCGTGTTCAGCCTCATGGCACCTGGAAGGGTACATTTGTTCCCCGAGTGCCACAGGAATGGAAGAGGGACATGAGTGGCCATCCAGGCCCAGACGGGGGAAGCCCAAGCCTTGCTGCCATTACACAGTGCCTCTGCCAGACCCAGTGGTAGGTGCTGAAAGGTGGGAAATGAAAACAGAGCTGCTACACCAGACACTGGGGAAAAAAGTATGGAGCACCAAGGGAGTCTGACAGGTCCCACGAATCTTGGCAGTGTTCAGCAGCACTGGGGTAGGAGGCTGCAGCAGACAGTCTCTCCCCCTTCAGTCAATGAAGGTTGAAATAGTTTGGAAGAACATATCAAACAAGACAAGAAAAAATACCAAACTGACACATAAAGGAGATGAGCCACTATTCACACACATGAAACTCTGTAGGCTAAAGTATTCATCTTCCTAATGCTTGCACCACTTTACTATTTCTCATTTTAACTCAACCCAACTGAGAAAATGTTCCCTTTATTGCTGATGAGATTCTGAGATATGCTCTGCTTTTCATTGCTTTGCCCTTCATATAACACGGGAATTATTTTTCTTTTCAAAGCTTGCAGAACTAACAATGCAGAGGCTTGTTGAAGATCTACTGATGCTCACCTCCCAAGTCATAAATCCATGTGAAAGAGGAAAGGTCAAATGCAGTAAGAACATCTTTACCACATATACCCCAGATTGAGTTCTGGCCAGCCAAGAATTTCAGCATTTCTTCTTCGGACCTAGTAACGCAAACAGGTACAGCACACAGAAATATAACTTACTTAATGGTGACTCTTACTATAGAAGTCTTATTATGAGTTTCAGCTTAAACATTATCTCATTGTATTTGAAAACAATGCATTCTCTTTGCACGCAAACCTGGCTTGAGTCTTCCTGTAGCAAGCTATACATTGCTGCACCTGAGCAGGTAATTAAGACTAGTTAAGTTCAACAGTGTATTACTGCTAGTTCTCAGGCTTCCAAGGGATTTTTTCCTTCAGTTGCCACTGCCTCTGTAACAGAGACCTGTGATATGTTTTTCACAATAGAAAATTATACTTGTCTATTCAAACTATCAGAGTTCTCCAGTAGTGGATGTTGCTGGAAAGGAAAAATATCTGCATGATGTTTCTAATGAGTGGAATTCTCACATCATTGTATTTAATAATACTCAGCCATGATTAAAATCATAAAGTTTATCCACAGTAATAATATTTCTAAAAATATACTAATACCTGTACATTGCTCCAAATGGGTCTTTAGATGAAACACCAAAAGCTCTTTCATATTGGTTCCTTCCTTCTCTAAAATGCAACCGAAAAAGCATATTAGCATGAATTTCTTTTACCATTACTCCAAACATACATAAGAGCTGAAGTTTCAGCTAGTGTGCATGATGTTCACCTCTAGACAGACTATACACCTGTGTATTTTTCATGGATGTAATGACATCCTCACCTACCAGTCCCAAAAGATGATGAAATATTTCTCAATTTTCAACAAGATTGTCTGGTTCTTTACAGGACTGCATCTGAGATAAAGGTGCAATATGGCTGTGATCATCACCAATCACCACCTTCAAGCATAGCAAGTCTGCTGCACAGACTGGATAAAGCAAAACATTGGTCACATATTAAATTACTCTTACAGGCTTTTGCAACAGAAGTACCCTTAGCCATTGTTTCTCATCATTTACTTTGATGCCTCCTAACATAAGAGTGACTGTAATGAACAAATCTTTTCCTGGAATCGAAAACACACAAAGGTATGATTCCTAGATCTACTCTAACATTAGAAGAGAAAAGAAAACAAGAACACATACACAGACAGTAGTGACAACAGCAGAGACCAGCAGGTTCTTGTTCTTTCCAAGAACCAACCAGTGTTTTCCTTGTGCCCTTTGCCAGAAAGGCACCAAACAGAGACGTACAGGTGCAGCAAAGCAGCCTGAAACACATAGCAGATGACACCCGCCTTCTCCTCCTCACCTCACAGCATCGGTCAGGTAGTGCCAGCATAAGTAGACTGTATTGGAGTAGTACATCATAATATGGTACTGAGACTTGGGGCTTGACTTTGTAAGGTAGATGTTGGAAATTTCTGTGTTTCTGTAGAGGGCTAAGGGGTGAAATAAGTATGTTTACTAACATGTATGATATCATCTTACAAGCCTATTGTCTCCATCATCGGCATACATCTATATAACCCAAAAGAGAGAAACATTTCTTCTACAATCAGTCTCCAACTGTAATGTGCAGCACAGTATTCCAATCATGCTGAAATTTGCTGCTTCTCTTTTAGCTGAAAAGGGTTTGGTGCTCCCAAGGGATAGTCTTCTCTTCCAGCTATGGTAACTGGCCTAACACTAGATATCACCTTTCCCCACAAACCTCATCTCACTTTCAAAACCATCATATCTTTAAAAGCTTTAGTTTCTTCTTTCCACCCTTTAGACAGTGCAAAGAGGATGGAGCCATGCTATTTTCAGTGGTGCTCAGTGCCAGGGTTATAGGCAACGAGCACCAACTGGAATATAAGAGTTTCCATCTAAACATCAAGAAGGACTTCTTTACTGTGCAGGTACTGAGCATAGTCACAGTCCATCCACAGTGGTTATGGACTCTACCTTCTTGGAGATTTTCAGAAGCTGTATGGCCATGGTCCCGGACTACCTGCTCTGGATGGCCTTGCTTGAGCAGGAGGTTGGACCAAATGGCTTCCGGAGGTACCCTCCAACCTCAACCATTCTGCAATTCAGCGATTCCCCTTCTTCTGCCTTTATTACCTCCTTTTTGTGTCAGCTCTACTGACAAGAGCTTCAATCCCACACAGGCATCCAGAAGTCTTTCCATTCCTGTGGTGCTGGTACCCAGGCGTGCAGCAATCACATCTAAAGACAGAGGGTCTCCTGACTCCAGCAGAAGATCAAACACTCCCAGCTCACAGGCAGTGAACATAACCTGGGAATGAGGGGAAGGGGATCAGATGAAATCACCATAGCTTACCATATTTCTAAAGCTGCTGTGTTGGAGAAAATATGCATATAATAAATCATTAAACATTAAAAACATATATATTATTTCAAATACACAGGTCCAGTAATTAGGCTAAAGTTTCTCTGAGCTCTGAATACACCATAGATTGCTTGTAGTGAACCCTTTTTCATTTATTTTTATTTACTGCCCAAGCCATACAGTGTTTTAGTCTAACAAAGTTTATATTTAGAGGCCAGGTTTTAGCTGTGAATATTTCTGCCTGCACCTTAGTTTCAGATCACATTCACAACAGTCTCACTTGCTTTTTGCCCAAAGAGCTCAAAGACAAGACTGAATTCATTGTTGTTGTTGTTTAAAAGCTAATTATCTAGCATATGCTACAGTGACCCTGGAGACTCTCCTGTGGTCTCCAGCAGGGGTGAGTATCCCACTCTGAAGACCCTTTTGAGGGAAATGTCCACACACACAACTGTTTTATCTTCAGGGACTGATATCCATGGCTACAGCAGTCTCCCTGATGAAAGGAGGTTTGTCTCAGACAAAAGGGCCAACAGAAACATGCCATCTTTTCAATGAAAAGGAAGGTGTGTGTACCAACTCCAGGAACAAGTCTGCAACCTTCAGACAGACATACATAACCACACATAACAAGAAAAATATCCTTCTCTAGCTGTACACAGTCTAGTAATGGATAACCTATTTCACTGGCCATGTAAATGCTCCAAAACCACTAAGAAAGTCATCAACTCATGTATGATAAAGTCCACAATTTGATTTGATAAAGTCCATGGGAAGCTACTTTTACCTCAGTAAGAATATATGTTGTGGCTTAACCTCATGGCAGCATGGTTTCAACTGAAATTGAGATCGTTTCTCAATAATATAACATTGTTGTTAGTTTTGGAACTGTTTATCTGTCATCATTCGTTTGTTCCTCTCTTCACTAAATACTGTGTTTTTCAGGAGCCTTTGGATGCAGCAGCATTTGCAGAACTCTGAAGTGCATTCCTTCCATTACTAGGTTGGTTAGAGATACAGCAGAGGACAGTAAGAAAGAAAAAAAATCCCCTACATTGGAACATGGGAATTTTCTGCCTGTGTGCTCACGCACACACACAAAGGCAAGCAACATCAGTAAATATTAAGGAAATAGCAAAAAAAAATGTGCTACCCTGTGCCTTAATCAGGTGTTGTCTGGAAAAGATCATTTCACTTTTTTTTTTTTTTTTTAACTCTGAAAAGTCATTATATCAGATTTTTTTGTCCACCTGAAAAGAAGCAATACACAGAAGTTACCAAGATCTGCCTAGTGCGTAATACACACAGTAAAAGATATGCAAGAAAGAAAGAAACCATCTCAGAATATATTTGAATAATCTTCCTGTTTGGGTGGTATGAAAAGGAAAAAGAAGGCAATGTCAGTCAGTCCTCTGGTTTCTAAACTTCAAACATGAAAAGTGGGAAGAAATCCCAGGACCTACAGAGCTTTGCATGTTGGAGGCAGTCAAACAACAAACCCTCATCTATAAATCCATGTGTTTTTAAAGTCTCACACAGAGGCAAGATCTGCTCATCCAAACTCCCGAAGGTCAGAGGGATCTCAATAAACGTTAAGTCTAACCTGAGGAGCGGGGACTTCTTTTCAAAATTCCTTCACGGCTAGATGAGTAGATAGTATATTTTCCTAAGAGACTGTTTTATTTCTAAAGATTGACATTAAAGAACTAGGGTGATATCTTTGAATATTTCTGTCAGCATACTTTAAAGACTTGTATCCAAGACTGATTTATAGTTCTTACCTTTGAGACTAAAAATCCATTGTTGTATTGCAAGATGATTTGAGGATAGTCAAGGTCTTCTGTGGAGCCCATTTTCCTTCTACAGTGAGGCTGAGATCCTCTGCCTGTCTTAATTTAAATAAGCTTCTTTCTACCAGGCACAGAGCACACCAGCTGATCCACTTAATCTTATTGTTTCTGAGAAACACTTTGGTTACAAAACAAATGAGCTAAGTCATTTGGCTTCCACAGGCTTTTCTACTAGCTTCAACTGTTTCTTTGCATCTTCTTCAATCATCAAGCAAAAGAAGCAGCGAAGATTAAAGCGGCACTGTTGGCTCAGTGGTCAATTAGCAGGCTGGTATTTAAAAAACAATTGAAAGCTGAAGACATCTGAAGAAAGCTGAACTCTGAAGAACTTACTACAGAGTAACACAAAGAACTTGAACTCAATGAGATGCACCAGGAGTTCATAAACCAAAGCAGAGCCATATTCCGTGCCTGTTCAAAAGGAGCTATTTTCCATCACACTGGCATCTTGATGCTGGGACACATCCCTGGAATAGGAAATTCCTGACATACATCTGCTAGCCTAATGAAATGCAACCTGGAGGAAAGAAGACAACTTGGTGACATTTCTTAAGTGAAAATGGGACATTCTCAGCAGCTCAGAGCAGAGGAATATCAACTTAGAGCTAAGCTGTCAGGGCATACTGCTGACCAAGCCTGGCATCTCAGACCACCCCAGCTCCACTCACCCCTCGCTAACCACAAACTACAAGCATGTGCACAGCACTTATCTTGACTCTACTGACACAGGGACTTGCTCTGATCTGGATTGCATGCCCAGGCCTCAGACCTTACCCATGCACAGAAAAGACTGGCACAACTGCTATGGAGGAGGAAAGGGCTGCTGTAGAAGTACTCTGAGGGCAGAATCCATGCAAGGAGCTGAAGGAGAAGAAAACATTCCACCAGAGTCAAGGTCTGGAAGAATTTCCACTGGGGCATGAAAAGCCTGGCTCTGCTCCCTGGCCTGGTTTGCCAGGCATGCCCACAGAAAGGACAAACAGTCTATCTAAATAGCCAGAGGTGACCCAGAACTTGATGTGGTGTGCACAGGTCTACAGGCTGCCACAAGGTACATCTGACCCATAAGTGCAGGAACAGCTAGTGTGAGGAGAGGCTATGAGAGCCCACCTGCTGTGCTGCTTTGTCACAGTGACTAATTTGCCCTGACAATGATCACTTAGATGATGTCTACAAGGAATTAAGTCTGCAATTGTTTCTTTTCTGTATTTTGTGGGTGTCTTCCCACATAAAGACTTAGAAGGCAGGGCCTGTTTGATAACTGCCAGATGGTAGCAGGGAGTCCTACTTGTGGTTTGCCACATTTTGGCAGAGAAAGGTGCTGAGGAAAGACAAGATATTCTACATCTTCCACCTGGCTGCCATGGTCTTCCTCCACTTCTTTGTACAACTAGCTATGGACATCCAGAAAACCCTTAAGAGGAAGAAATGAACTTTATTTCAATGCCAGATATTGGACGGGTTTCATCTTCATAAACTGCCCCACTATTCATTGCACCAGCTTGTAAATGCTGGTCATCCTACCCTCAGCATTTGTGGGCAACCTTCAGGTGAGAACAGGCCCTTTCCTTTAAGGAAAGAATTGTAGTTTTACATCACACATTTAATGACCCTTCAGGCAACAACATTAAATCAGAACATGACTTGGGTGATACAGCGATGGCAATGTGTTATAAAATAGTACTTTCCCAGTTGTAGGTTTGTTGTTTTTTTTTTAAAAAACAATGATTCAGCAATAAAGTTAACAGGCAAAATCAGAGCACTACAATGATCCACACGCAGCTCAACATTTTTTGTACTTTAGCTTGGTGCATCTTTAAAGACGTGCACTTTACAGTATTGTTCCCATACAATATTTTGATGGTCTCCTCCTTTTCTAGAAAGTCAAGTTGTATCTATCTGCTACTGCAGAAGGTTAGTTCTGTGCACTTCTTTTGATCCTGCTTCATTTTTTTAGAGGAAACAAACCAGTTCTGATTTTTGTGTTCCTTTCACTGCATCCACAGAGTAGTTGAAACATTCTCAACTGAAAGTTTCTACTACATAATCCTTTTGAAAAACCCTATTTTCTATTCTGATCCTTATATATTTCAGACAATAGATGTATTTGTTTTAGTCATTAATGAAAAAAGTGACATCTAATTAGCTAACTGGAGCAAATAACTCTTAAAGTAGGTTATCAGCCTTTTTCCCCCTCTGTATACAACTCAGATTATTTCCTATGTTCTAAGAACACAAGGTGTCTTGCATTACCAAAATACTTATACTGAACATAAAAAAAGCTGAAGCAAACCCCAAACAGTAGAAACATCAGCCTGGACATCATCAGCTCATCAGCCTGGACAGCACAGCCTGTAACTACACTGCCTTGCTAGTGCAACACACTTAACGTTTCTGTACAGGTTAGATTCTGTTTATTTTGTACTGTCAATGCTGGAGATCACAACACACTTTTATGCCAGATTGATGCTGGCATCTGTGCAGCTTGCACTTAACAAGATCTGGTTCCTTTGAGGGAATAACCAGGAAAACCTGCTGACTTGTATAACCATGTCACCTGCTTTCTCTTGATACCTTTTCCTCTCCTCCTAATAAAAATAGAGGAAATAAATTGTACTTAGAAAATATCGTTAGCCCAAAGCTTGGGAAGGTATAGAAGAATTAAAAAAAAATCTCTACCAAAGGTCAGTTCTTCAACTCTGCCTGTTACTAAGAAACATTGCTGCAAATTGGTGCAATTTTGCCCAAGCATAGAAATTTCCCCCTCCCAATACAAATGATTTCATAACAGCTATTTGGGTTCAGGCCATCAGCCACGCTGAAAGGAAATACTCCCCATGCTATAGTTTTGTCTTGACTCCCAGCCTGTTTTCTTCAAATGGTTCAGCCACAGATTGGTTATCAGATATTACCATGACATTTAGTAAAGATGCATTAAAGATTCATGAGCATAAAAATGCTCAACCCTTGATTCATGTAGTTTTGACTAAATAACCAGATATTATGTGCACAACCAATAGCCTAGTGTGTTGTAATGGGCCATAAATTCACTGCACTGAGGGCAAAGTTATAGAGTACAAGAAGCTCTGGTAATAAAATGACCACACAGTTGATTAAATCCAATTGAAGTACTTTTTCAATTATGACCATGTCTGTCTGTTGAGGACACCAGATGTAATCATCTAATGGGATTACTACCAGCAGCGAGATGCAAGGGAGGAGTGTTACAGATAACCCACATCAGATTGATGCAAAGCCACACACACTGTGTTGCTGTTTCCAAGTAAATTATTACTGAGGCTTAAAGCCTAAGCTCCTTTTAAGCTAGAAATGCATTCACGAAGATGAAATTGCAATGGCTTTCTTTCTCTGGAAACCCCATCAAGGTTTTTGTCACAGTGCTTAGAGTAACAGCTTTAGCCTGCATGTGATCTATCTCCAAGTTTCTGTTTTGATGATGAATTTATCTTTGCCTCAGTGACTCACTACAAATAAATACTACACATAGACACCAAAAAAAGTTGTTTTCGTATAATATTTTAAATTGTGAAATGGTTAATGGGCAAATCAGATTTATTTAAGGTGAAATTAATGTCCCTGTAAGAAATGACAGATTACACTATTTGCATAGTGCAACCTTCCTTATAAGCTATAAGGACATGCTCAGGGACGTGACTACAATAATGAGCTTCAGTAATGCCAGTATGGAAACAACTGTGCTCACTATCATTAGTGAGCCTCTAAGTATGCCCAGCTTATATCAGATATCAGTTGGCCTGAACATTCATTAGTATTGTTTAAACTTTTTCTTTTATAAGGATTCCAACATTCCAAGACACTCAGTATCATACTTTGAAGCAGAACATACATTTTTCAATTAAACATACATTTTCTTTTTTATAACTTTTAATTCTCATGTTTTATAGTAGATGCTTTTTCCTAGGAACCTCACTGTTAGTTCTGCCAGTTTTGAGACCAACTAATTTTAGTTTCTCCTGTTTACAACAGGTATGTTACTAGCAGACATACAGAGCAGGCAGGAAATCCTGTATACCCAGCTTATTCTCTGAACAAACCCTCCCTCTTCTCAGTTTTTCTGTTTAGAAAAAAAAAAATAAATCCAAAAACGTCTTCTAAAGACTATTGCAAAAAATCCAGAGTTGGTTTTGGTCTAACTTCCTAGCCTGCAAAGAACCTCTCAACAAGTAATTTACCCAAGTAGATATTGAGATCCCTATCAAAGAAAGGTCCCAGCAGGTAAGAAGCATCGTCTCTGAGGATCAGAGACAGACAGGTTCACTAGCTAAAACTGGTAGACTGAAACTTAAAAAGAGACAGGCAGCAGCTGAAAGCAGTAAGGATTTCGTGTCAGATATAACTTGTGCTCTGTCAGACATCACAGAGGCAATAGGTGGACACACAACAATGTTGGCATAGGCCACTTCACACTAATCTGTCATTTTTCTGTCTTCCAAAGTGAGCAGACACAAGACTCCCTGAGTTTTGGCATGAGCAAGCACCCTTGAAGTCCCTTCACATGGTGGTACACCCCAAATGTTTCTTACAGCCTTATGCTGTTGGTGATTGATATCTGGTACAAAGAGCAGGAGCGTCCAGGACCATGCACAGAGCTGCAAGGAAGACCTAGTCTGAGGGTGACAAATCCGTGCTCAGACACTTGGTTGGCACACTGCTAGCTGGGACTGACTGCAGTGCCCCCACAAAATTAACTCTTCACATTGACCCATAAATAGCCCATCTTCAAGGACAGCACTCCCGAGCATCCCATCCAGACCACGTGGAGCTCATTTCACAGCTGCCACAGTGCACACATGACTGGGTTAGTTATCAATTAAAAAACAGCTCCAAACAGCCTTAGCCCTTCAAAAGTTATATAACCTTCAAAACATTTAGTGGAGCTAATCCACAAATTTATTGTGAGGCAGCAGGAGACACATTCAGGGGATGCAGCACATGAGAGGGC
Organism: Aythya marila; assembly: GCF_965140915.1. Classification (NCBI taxonomy): domain Eukaryota; kingdom Metazoa; phylum Chordata; class Aves; order Anseriformes; family Anatidae; genus Aythya; species Aythya marila. The sequence goes on along the minus strand of NC_139042.1, from coordinate 71,749,776 downwards.
AACTGGTACAATATATTTTCTGTACAACAGTTAAAAGAAAGGATGGCAGTGCACGTAATTTAACACAGGCCTTGAGCCTGATATCAGATTAAGTACAACAAAAAATATATAGGCACACTACCTTTAGACACCAATGAAATAATACTTGCACATATAGGAACTTAATACAGCAGTAGGATTCATTCTGCATACCTAGTACTGAAGGATCAGCCACAACTTGATTGCTGCTTTAACAGGTGCCGTAGAGACAGCTCTGCAAATTTCTTGTGAGATAGCAAGAGAAAGATTCTGCAAGTAAAATATACCTTGGGCTGGAGAAAGGCCAAGTCAACAGAATGCAACTGAATTAAGGCACATACCAGGCTAGTTGGTTTAACTGCTGCCTTACCTGACAGCATCTGTACCTCTGCTATCAAACACTGACACTGGTGTGATGTCCACACAACATTTGTCAGTGATGGACTGCACAATCCTGTGCTTGCAGTTTTGGAAGCCACTCCTGAAAATACCGTTTTCTCTAACAGCTTTCAAGATAACACTTCCAGAGAACACATTAAATGCTTTATTAGCACAACCTAATCATGCATATGCCCTTTTTCTAAGTCACTGAATAGCTTACAAAGGTAGAGTCAGTTAGAAAAAAAACATGGATTTGGCCATAACTTTGGTAGCCACTTCGTATTAGCATCAATTATTCTGGCAACGTGACTCATACATTATCGAAATTACTTTACCACAGTAGGCAGATAAAAAGCACTACAACAATGATATGAAGGGCTTGGACTTGCCCTTGTGGAGAAGCCACAGTTCTGTTGAATAAGTTCCTCTTCCACTCACCTAGTATGGGTTGAGGCTTAAGATAAAAGGAATGAGGGGCTGGCAAGTGCAGAGAGTCGAGACTGAAAATTCTTTCAAAAAAATCTTTGTTTCTTCTCCATCTTGCTCACCCAGTCCCTTGACATTCTGATAAAACGGTGCCTAAATCTGTATTTCTAGTTACTCCCCCAGGGGTATAAATAGCATAAATAATAGACAAGAACACTGACAGACAAATGGAATAAGATATATAACTGATGCAATGGGACAGAAGTAACACGGAACTCACGGCAAGTCTAGGCAAAGAGTGAGAGTCAGGTTAGTACTGGCACATAATCCTCATGGACCACTTCTAGAGATTAAATATGCAGGTATTATCACAGTTGTATTTCTAGCAGCTAGGTGCCTGAGAGTAGAGGTAGCATAGCAGCCATGCATTCATCGGTATCTGCCCAATATTCAATCATACCAACATAAATTCAGTGTTTCCAAAGTATTAACTGTTATTTTGGTATGTCTTGGATAAGTATTTGTTAATTCTTATGAACATTAAGGAAGCTGAAGAGTGTATCAGAACCTGTGACTGCGATGTGATTTAAGCACTAGAAATGTAATTAAAAAAATAAAAAGCAACGATAACCAAAACCAGTAGTGTAGATTATTGGAACTCCATTAATTAAGACCAAAAGTTTGCTGATCAAAGGTTGAAGTCCATTTCAAAAGGACACTGACTTAAAGCAACTAAAATGACAAAGGGTAGACATTAAATATTTTTCAATATAAACTCAAGGACAATCACAATACATACACTGAAATTAAAGAAAAAAAAAAAAAAAACTAATTTTATCAGCTATTAGTCAGCTCCTGAAAGTCAGTCTTGCAGATAGAAGCAATCAAGCAAGCTTTAAGTAGTCAGCATCACAATACTCCCCTAGAAGAGGGAAAAAAATAACAGTGACTGCAGTATTTGGGTTCTAGAAGCCACTATAGAGTCTGCTGTGTCCTAGATTCTCTCATTTAAAACACTAAAGACCCCTAGAATATAATGGGTAGAGATATATTGATGTAGTCAACACAGATCAGTTGATTTTATTTGGAAATGAGGAGACATTTCTTCTCAGAAAGAGCAGTCAGGCATTGGAACGGGTTGCCCAGGGAGGTGGTAGCATCACTGTCCCTGGGGTGTTCAAGGGAAGGTTGGACGTGGTGCTTAGGGACATGGTTTAGTGGGTGACATTGGTGGTAGGGGGATGGTTGGACCAGGTGATCTTGGAGGGCTTTTCCAACCTTCATGATTCTGTGATTCTATAAATACTGTAAAAATTATATTCTTTAGGTGATTGCATCAGCAAGGTTTTTGTAGCCTCAGCCATAATAAAAACTTCAATAATAGCATAGGGCATGGCATAATTTATATTTGTGACAATATTAAAATAGTATTTTCAACTCTTTTCAGGTTTCCTTGCAGTCCAAAGGCCATCATCAATAAAGACTTTGAAAAGCAACAACAGAAGGCATGGTGACACCCACTACAGTCCCCAAGTACATCCACACTCCCATCATCAAATTGACTTGAGCTACAGAAAAAAATCTGAATGGGTTTTAAACTTGCACATACTGCAGCAGGACAGTGATCAGCTAAAGGCATCACTATCAAGCCCACAGACGGTCAAATGGACTGGAACATGCCCAGCCATGAGTTACCAATGGAAATAAAAAATCAAGTATAGCTGCTGACTAGGCGAAGGACTTGTCTTTTTTTTTTTTTTTTTACTGGAGTCCATGTCACAGTGCATCTCACTGTAACTGAGGAACAGCAACCAGCCCCACACAACTGCTCACTCACTCACACTCCAGGAAAGAATCAGACAAGCAAAAGTGAAAAGAGTTGTGGGTTGAGGTAGATAGTTAACTAAGTGAAGGGTGTGGGGTGTGTTGAAGAGAGTCACACACCACTTCCCACAAGCAGACCAATGCCCCAACAGTCTCAGAGCAGCAGCCACCTCAGAAAGTCCCATGATTTACTGTTAAGCATGATGTTACATGACATGGAGCAACCCTTTTTGTCAGCTGAGGCAGCAGTGCTCCCTCCCAGCCTCATTCCTGGAGCAGGTCAGTGTGAGAAACAGAGAAGGCTTTCAGACTGTGCAGGCACTCTCCAGCAAAACATCAGCGTGTTATCATTACTGCTTTAGTCACAAACCCAAAACATAGCACTCCATGGGCTGCTACAAAGCAGGTTAACTCCATCCCAGCCAGACAAGGACAAGGACACATGGATACAATATCTATTCCAGGGAGTTCAGCATTGTAAATATTTGAGAGCTTTCATGCAAAACATACATCTGAAACAACACTGCGAAGTGTTAAGGCTAAATAAAATTGCACTGAGCATCTATTTACTGTGCAACTGTTAAGTACTAGCAGTTTTAAGAAATTGTGATTGGTTCAGCTGGCTGGCTCAAACTTCTTTCACATTCCCTCCCCACACTGTGGAAATTAAGCATTTGCAAGTAGCTTCAATGAAATTTTAGGCTTTGAATCGACTGAGTTACTTTATATTACTGCACTTTTATGATGTTGTACGAAGACAGTGCTGGATACAGTGTGTTAGGCTAAATGATCAAAGCCTGACAGACAAGCATCCTTCCCCCAACCCCTGCTCATCTGCTCTGACCTCAGAAATTGCCCTAGATATCAGGGGAGCTTATAGAATTTAATCGTCTCAGGCTGGGTTATCAAACCTGGTCTTGGTGCCTTCTTTGCAGTGAAAAAAAAAAATCCAGCCCTCCTTTTTTTCATCCCTATCAACTAACAACAGCTATTGGGTTTCTCTAGTAGGAACACTTCGATGACCACCCACTGCCTTAACTGCTTCCACACATGGCAATGACACATTGCATTCACAGCATGACGACTTCCTCAGAGTAGCACTACAAACTGGCGTTTCCCCAGTTACATATATTAATCATCAAGACCCCCACATGAAGCCCAGTGGAAATCCACAGGATATGTTGTGGAAATACCATACGAGTAAGAACCCTCATGCTGAGCTCAAAGACATTGGTATTGACAGCCATCAGTTCAACTCCTTGCAGGACTGCAGATGGAATCACATACTTTTTCTTCCTTCCTTAAACACGGTGTTATCATGGACAATGCATCAGTATTTGATAGCAGGCTAAAAAAACACACATGCATTTATGAACAGGTATCCCACCAGACTTATCAAATACTTGCCATCAACGTTATACCGGATTTTAGTCAAATCATCACTAAAGATAAACTTATCTCCAACAGATTGTTTCTAACTCTCCACTAAAGATTGTAGAAGAAGTAACTTGCCAACAAAAGCAACTAACTGCTCAGAATTCAAGAGACTGGTGGTGTTGAGATGAAAAAATCAGTTGAGGTCTCAGCCTCAAAAGCAGTGGTGAAATTCACAAGAGAGATCACAAACTTGAAAAGTAATACAGATCTTTAAAAACATGAATCGCCAGGAAGAACCTCTCTTTTCCTTCCACATCGAGAAACAACTAAGATATCAGCAGTGTGGATATCAGCAGCAAGAAACACATCTTCCATGGAAACGTGGATGCACTCAGTCAGCTGGGGATCCAGCTGAGCTGCAGCACCAATATTCTTCTGAAGCACTCCAGGAAAGGGATGCATTTTGATTCGAGGCATCAGTGTGGGGAAAACTGCATCCAAAGGGTGTAGATAAAGAGCACATACCCTGCCGAATTAACAGTGGACATCGCCGTACAAAGACTGCCATGATGAGTGGCTGAGCCTCATTATTCAAATGTATTTTTCAACAAACAGATTCTCATAGAACACTTCCATAGATTTTAATATACTGACATATAAAAACAGCAACTTCAGTTCACTAGAAACATTTTTTTTTTTTAATTTTACCATAAAAAGGCAAAATAAACTCTTTCACTGTAATGTTATAGCTTTTAATATTCCTGAGCTGCATTTTAGAAGCAAAAGTATTCTTAAATGGATTTAACAAGAGACACTGCAGCCTTACTTTTCAACACCGCAAGTAAAAATAATTTAGCAAGAAGGCCCCTATTCCAAAAGACAATGGCTAGCTCTGTACGTACCTGAAAAAATGTGTCCAGTGGCTCTTCGCCACCTGGAGTAATTACAAAGCCAAGTATGTTGACAAAACAACAGAACAACTTTTCAACCTTTTTACCACTGCTTCTTGCCTCCTTCATCAGTGTGCCTTTCTTACACGGAAACTACTATACAAATGGCAGTACACGCCAGAATAATTTGGGCCACACAGCTTGGCACTATACAGACATATGAAGGAATCATAACAGTTAAAAAGATATCCTGTGTATCTTTATAGTCGGCTTTAAGAACCATACGAAAGTCTTGCTATCTGGTTTAATCAGCAAAAAACTCTTTGTTAAATACAATTTCATTAAGTGCACCAGAAAGCGTTTTAAATCAAATCTGTATGTGATAGCTTGTAACGTCTGGAGTTCCTACAACTGGCACCCATACACTTCTCAAACCAAATTAAGTGATGAAGAGATGAAAAACTAAATTGGCTAAAATTAAGATTTAGGAAACTGAAAATTGTGGAAACAAGTTGGCTTTTAGCACTGTAGGAACTCGAGCACATGCACAGGTGATTACAGCTACATTGTGGTAGAAACCTAGAAAGAGACAACAGAGCCCAAAGGAACTTAAAAAAAAAAATCAGGTATCTATTTTCTTGATTTCAGGGACTATATGCAAATTAGGCATTGGTTGAAACAGAAGCACTTTCTTACAGCAGTCACACCAATGAGGTCTCGTTTACAACTTTCTGGCCCTTGTGTCCAACCACAGCCTTTCCAAGCAGTCCAGGCCTCCACTACCCACTCCAAGTACTCCGTTGCTTACTCAGTGATCTCCTCCTGTATCTTCGCTTCCTGCTCAAGCTTCTGCGACTACGACTCCTCTCTCTCCTGTCTCGTTTACGTTCGCTACTGCGAATTCTTCTGTAACGTGAACGTCTGGGGCTTACACTTCTTCGACGAGGACTGTGACTTCGTCGAGGACTGTAACTTCTGCTAGAGCGTCTGTAATACCTCCTCTCCTTCCTGCGCTTTTCGTCCTGGTAACTGTTCCCATCTCTCCTGTGCCTGCTTCTCTCTCGTTTACCCTTACTGTCATCACTGTTTACGCTGCTACACGAACGGCTCTTCCTTCTCCTTGCCTCTGTGCTACGTTTGCCCTGCTCACCATGTGAGTCCTTCCTGCAGCTACTCTGGTCGTAGCTAGAGAGGCTCTTCTGCTGCTGGTTACTGGCAGGAACACACGAGAGTACTCCTGAACTTCTTTTCTCAGAACACCTCTCTGAGTTTGTGGTAAGAAGTTTCTGACCTTCTTTGACATGAGCTCTGTCATGAATATTGCCATTCAAATACTTGCACTGACTCTCTGGGGATGCTACTTCTCTTTGAGAGCCTGACGCCAGTTTGCCTGTAGCAGCCTGTCCTGAGGTAGAAGTGATGCAGCTGGATGACACAGTGTGGGGAACACCACTAGCAGTTTTCAGCAAGTCAGACTGAGAGGGCTCTATTTCTTCTTTGCTTTGGTGAACTGCATCCATTTTCTTGCTCAGAAGATTGTTCAGTAGTTTCTCCCTCAGTTCCTTTTCTTTTCTCTGCAGGCCCAGTGCTCTCTCTTTTTCTTCTTCCACTCGTTTGAGCTCAGCCTCCTGAAGCTTTCTTCTTTCCTCTAGTTGCTGAAGACGGATCTTTTCTTCATTTTGTTCTTGCTCCAAAAGTTTTACAGTCTGAAAGACAGTCACAAGGCAAGCAAGAGTAAAGAAAACATTTAGACTTGCTCATGCTTCTAAGATGTACCATAACACAAAAGCAGCAATCTGGCACAAAAATAAGGTGTCTTACAGATAGAATGTAACCCTCCCATTTTTCTCTCTTAGATAAAGCTCAGTCATTGAGGATCCTTATTACAACAAGAGTAACACACAAGCCATCAAAACATGCAATTTGTCATATTAAATTTCTTAGGGTTGATACTTGAAGGTTTCAGTCAAACCAAAAACATTGATTTCCCTAAGAGGTTTGCAACCTGCAACTCATAGATACTTTACAATGGGTCCTTAAAAAAAAACAAACCACTCATTATGTAGAAACTGATACACTGTCAACCACTTTAGAAACTCGTGATACTAAAAAGAAGGTTCAAACTTACTATTTTTAAGTTCTGTTCAGCTTAGTGCAGTCTTCAAAATTACTGACTGAAAGAAGAACTATTTTATCTATTTCAGAGCTACAAAGCTACAAACTCTGCAAGAAGTATTTCTCCTTTCTCCTAGCATATGGCTGACCACTTAGCACTGCATGAGCTCTAATTCAAAAACAATCCTGAGGTACACCGGCACCAAGGAACAAAAGTGTGCTTTGCCACACACAGTTTTTCACTGCTGCAGAAAATACTTAATGAGCATTCCATTACACCCTAGCACAAGTTTATCCATATCTTCAGCTAAGAAAAAACAGCTGTCCTGTTTTAGTGGAAAAAAAAAAAAAAATAGTTGTTTTAGAGAGACAGGATCTAACACTGAACTTCAGCTCAGTACTTTCTGCATGTTTTCAAACATCAAATAATGAGACATCTTTTTAAAGCTGCTGAAGGCCAAAAGGGAAAGAGTACCAAAATTCATATTAGAAATAAGGAGTCTTGCATCTTACCTTCTATGTTTTGTTCACTTTATCATGCTTACACATTCTTTTCCTTGACTTGAGAGCAAGGCTGCCAATTAGTTTACTTGCTAAAAAAGAAATGCTATTTGGGACTTAAGGTTCAAGTTCACTTTTCCATTTACCTATATGTACATATTTTACCAAGGGAGAAATACCGTTTCATTAGGCTTTTTTTAATTTTTGAAATAAGGAATAGCAGCTAGAGAGATACGAAATCTGTTGTTTAATGAACAGCAATCACCACCCCCTCCCTCTTAAGTTGGTAAAAGGCTTTGTTCTGTTGGGTTCTTCATTAGCTGCTGAAATAAATATTGAAGTTACCTTTGCCCTGCTTAGCAGTTCTGCAATTAGTCTAATGGACTGAAGATTTCTCTGAGCTAGTAGGAGCTTCCTTTCTTCTAGTTTTATCTTCTCTTGCAGTTTTTTCTGCTCTTCAGCTTGAAGTTTTTCAAGTTGCTTTTTGTTTCGTCGAAGTTCACGATCCTTCTGTTTCTGTTCTCTTCTGCGCAACTTTTCTTCTCTTTTTCTTTCTCTCTCATATTCTTCAAGCTCTCTCTGCTTCCTGAAAAGAGATTAGTATTTTTACCTTGTCTAGAGCATGCACAATTTTAGACTCCTGACAATATTACAAAATATATTTTGTACTTTAAGTTCATTTGGGTCTTAATAATTCCTGGTGGTTACTGAAAAACTGAAGTGAAAAACAAAGTGAACTTTTTAGCCCTCACTTGTGATAGGAAAGTAAAAGCAACCCTTAGCCTGTCAATATCTAAAAACAATTAGGTATCCAAACATAAAATACAGCAACAGATTTTTTTTCATCACAGTGAGAAGAAAATTACCAATTCAATTGACATGTGCGTGGCTGATGGATCTTACATCAGTCATTAAGACAAAATGGCAGCTTATGCAAAAGAATGTGGGTTTCTGAGATCACGTACCTGATGTCATGACTATTAAGAAACTGAGTAATTTGCAGTTTTAGTATTTTGAACTGAATGTAAGTATTAGTGATAATCTAAATAACCTTCCTGAGCATATTAACAGTATTGCTTCAGTAAGATGTTTCACCTCACACTTAAAAACCTAAAAATTAAGTAGTAACAAGCTATGTCCAACAAGGGAAATGTACACCATACAATCTGGAAAAAAAAAACCCTGCTGCATTAACATTTATAATATTCTGAATAGCTGTTGTATGATACTTGCACCTACATTCATTTTCTTAAAATAACACTAAAATGTGCTTGTATCCCATTCCTTTACTGCAAAAACACCGATGTTAAAAGCAAATGATCTCTGTTCTATCAGTTACTTGCTGCTAGAACAAGTGCATGTATTTCAAGACATTAGAATCACATATTTACAGAAAAAAAATTAAACTACTCTTCTTCACATCCAGATCTCAATCCCTGAACCCTACTTCAATAAAAGGGCTGCAATATTCTCACTCAGTTTTAAGTGCTTCACTTCAACTACACGATCAGAACTTTGAAAGCAAAGCTTTTTGTTTGTTTGTTTTTGTTTTTTAATCTGCTGATGCAAATAGGAAGGAGTTTTTGCATGCTGTACTGGTAAAAACATAAAGCAGTGCCATAAACAGGAAGTACCTTTCTTCCTCTTTTTGTTTTTCTTCAGCTTCTTTCTCTTTGCGTTTTTGTTCTTCTCTCTGCTTTTCAAGCTCTTGAAGTTTTTGCCTTTCAAGCTGACGCTTCTTAATTGATGCATCACTGAGGTGTTTTGTCGAGTCAAAAGAAACCTTTACAGAATACAATTGAAAACAGTTTTAAGTAAACAAAGAAAAATCCCCAGCAACCAAGTTCTGACCTAGCACAAAGGTATTCAAAACGTAAGTACAAGCATAAACATAAAACCTTTTTCAAAACAAAGGGACCTTCTCTTCTATATGTTTCCAGAGCAAGCACCAGAGTACTATAAACATATTACTAGGAATTGTCCCTTAACTTCACTGCCTACCTGTTAGCACAACTGCGCACCAGTTTACGCTTCTGTATGTTTCTGACATCCAAACGTAAACCCAATGTGATCTAGGCCCTGGCTGTCCAATGTTTTACACCAGTATCAGAACAGGAAAGTGAAGAACTCTTTCATCTCATGGATGCCTCTGGGGAAGGTAGAAGTAAGCCTTAATCAAGTCTCCCTTTCTGTGCAATGCTATGATCTGTAAATTCACTAGGAGAAAAGCACCAATTCTGAAACATTTAGCACCTGGCTTAAGCTAATGCCTCCTCACCAATTCCAACACAAAGATCCCCAAATTCAATTACATACACCTTGGTTTGTTCCACTAGCAGGCTAAAAGGCCTGGAGAAGCAGAGCTGGTCAGTGCCATGACCTCGCGTGAAAGAGATCCATTTTGACAGCACAGTTGTGAGCACAACCCGCCCTCTTTCCTATCAGCCCCAGGGCAGCTGCCAGGAAGGCATGCACAGGGGACCTAAATTTGGGAGCCCTGATCTAGAGCATGTAAGTGACAGTTTGAATTTCATATCCCCTTGAAAACAGAAGGGTCGAGGTACAACTATTTCTATGCTTCTGCTGACCTTCTTTGAAGAGATTACAGTATTTTACAAGATTAAACCAAAATTAATTTAATCTTTGCATGCTCCCAAACTACCTGAGTACTTAAGCTTTTTCCTAAAATACACTTTCTGATTTGAAAAATCGAAATCAGACATACTGAAATAAACAAGCAAATTTATCACCCAATCGTTATGTAAATACATGGACAGTCCCCAGAGTTATCACAACACTTTTTCTTCAGGCTGTACTTTCACAGATAAAACATCTGAAGAGACTGCCTGGGCCATGATCATCTCCTGTCAATAGTTTCACTTCCTAGGACAAAAGGGTTATGGAGAAAAAGATTTGGAAAACTCTGTGAGTTAAACACACTGGATTCACAGGGAACTAGGACACAGGTTAGTATGTTGTTTCAATTTTTGGGTGGCCTTTCTGTACATGGAGTATGCTGAGCATGATGACCTCCATATTCCACAGGCCACACGGTGTTTACTTCACAGGCCTGACACCAAATGGGTAAACCTCATTATCAACGTGGGGATCAAAAACGAAGGCTGTCCCTCTGCCCCAAATTTCTGTCAGCTTGTACAAAAGAGAACATTGCACTGTAAAAGGTCGCCCTCCCGTGACAGTGACATGTCTGAACTTACTACGAAATAGATATTTTATGTGAAATGACAAGATTTGCACATACATGTTACTTTATAAAAAAACACTTAACAGGTAATGTTCATATACTTGGCCATTCCTTAACTGTTCTCATTTCAAGAGCTGTCTTGTTAAAAAAAAAAAAAAAAAAAAAAAAAAAGAGCAAAACCTCACATTCAGAGTTCAACAGGACATGTTTACTCTTTCCATCACTCTCCTTTTAAAATTGTAATTGCTGGTCCCCAGAAACACATCAACATCAGCTGTTGCCACCACTACAACCAACTGAAGGTTTTAAGTGCTTCAGAATTAACATTTATCTGTTTGCATTTTCACAAGGCTTCCCATGAAAAAATCTGCCCGCTTCTCACCTTTATATTGCAAGCCACAGCTTTGCCATCGTCGCCTTTGAACATCAGCTTCATCCCTCGCAGAGCATTCATGGCCATAATGAAACCTGCATACTCCTGATATTGCACGTAGGCTTCAAAATTTAAATGGCCTCCAAAACTGAAGGTGTGGAAATTTCTGCCCGTCATTTCTTCTCTGTAAGGGTCCAGCATGGGTATGTCCACGTTACGTATTTCTCCAAATTTCCTGAAAACCTTTATAAGGACTTCTTCACTTGGTTTTTCTGAGCCCGAGTCCTTTGCTGCAAACCACTTACAGGGCAAGCCTTCCAGATGGATGGTATCTGGCCTTTCGCCTGGCAGAGTTTCATTCATATCTTTTGCATCACGGAAAAACGAATCCCAGTCATGCCTGGTGGGAAAGTCAATCTTGTATTCTGCAGCGCGGACTTTCAGGATGTCCGAGAAGCCACTCAGCTTTATTGTTTTGCCATCGAGGCACGCCAGAAAAGACTTGACTAAACTTTTGTTTTCGACCTCTCCTTCAAACCGGATGAAATCCATCGTGCTTTTAGATATCCGCAGAGTGGAAAACTGATGGGTTTGCACCATGCCTTTCAGTCTTTCCATCACTTCCCAGTTCGAAATAGATTTTCCCGGTTGTTTCAGCTGAGGAAGTGCCACGCTGATGGTCATTTTTGTAATGGGCTTAAGGTACAACCCACAGGGAGCACAGAGCTCTACAGCTTCTGATGTATCATGAACTATCGTTGCAGCAGCCATAACACAGAAAAAGCATAAAGGATAAAAAAAAAAAAATAAAGATGCAAGTTTAAGTTGTAGACCAACAGTAGTCAAACAAAACAGCCCTTATCCGTAAACAATCGAACTCTTTGGACATTTAACCATTCCCACGCAAAACCAAGATCTCTTAACACAGGAGCCAACTAGAGAGTTAAAACCGAGCGGCACAAACATCTTAAACTACTTTATAACCACCAGAACCTACAGATAATTACACCTCGGTAAGGCCTCAGAGGAAAAAAATAAAATAAAAGAGGAGCTGATGGCAATCTGAGGGGTAAATGAGGTCGGTAGTGATGGCTCACAGAGCAGCTACCCTTGTGTCCCGGCAGGGAGGGGAGGCAGAGGCGCGACGCCACACGGCTCCGCGGACTGCTTAGCAACTAGCAAACCCCCGCGGGGCCGCAGAGGGGCCGCGGCTCTCCACCAGCAGCGCTCGGGTGCCGGCCACCTGCAACGACACAAACGCGCGGCCTTCAGACAGGGCCCGGGGCCCGCAGAGGGACCCCTCCGGCACCGCCGCCGCCGCCGCCGTGCCCGAGGCCCGCCCGCCCGGCCGCGACCCACCGCAAACGGCCGCCGGCCCCGCGCGCAGCCGCCACCACTTCCGCTTCCGGCCCGGCCGCTCCGGCCACCTCCTGGAGCTGCCTCCGGAGGGCTTCTCTAGCTGCCGGCGGACTTCCGTCTCTATGGCACCGCCGAGAAGGAACGGTGGGGCGGGGGTGGGCTGGCGGCGGGGGCGGCACGGCGCATGCGCAGTTGCCCGCGGCCGGTGGCTGTTGGGCTGAGGGCTGAGGCTCTAAAGTTTTATTTTTATTTTTATTTTTTATTTTTTATTTTTTTATTTTTTTATTTTTTATTTGTTGTTGTTGTTAAAAAGTAGTCAGCATCACAGAATCACAGAATTTCTAGGTTGGAAGAGACCTCAAGATCATCGAGTCCAACCTCCAACCTAACACTAACAGCCCTCCACTAAACCATTTCCCTAAGCTCTACATCTAAACGTCTTTTAAAGACCTCCAGGGGTGGTGACTTCACCACTTCCCTGGGCAGCCCGTTCCAATGCCTAACAAACCTACACGGTCAGCTGGAGGCTGTGCCGGATGGCCTGCAGCACCCCCAGCACATGAGTTAAAAACCCATCTAGCCTTCGGTGTTACCTCGGGTTTGGGTCCTGCCGTGTTCTGAGCTGCTTCTTCACGAGGGTCTGAGTCTTCCCAAATCCCAGGATGAAATCCCAGGATGTCTGCACCTACACTGACATCTCAGATACCCTCAGTATGTCTCAGTAGGGCCAAACCCCTGTCCCAGGGAGAGCATTTGATAGGCCAGCAGATCCTCAAGTACAGTTTTTATATGATCATATGCTGTTTTTCAGATAACGCAATATACCAGAGCTTCTCACTGTAGCTTTACCTTCGGCGGATAGCTCATACTTGGGCTCAGTGCAAGCAATGGATGCAGAATTTGCCATTTCTGTGCCAAGCACCATATAAGCATGGGAGAGGACTTGACACCATTCCTTGTGTCACTGCCCTGCAGTTTTAGGCTCCAGTGTTCTCAGAGAACCCCAGTCTCAATACTGGGGCTGTAATGGCTTGCCCTCGACTCCCTCTCTCAATTTCCTGTGGCAAGTGCCTATCCCACAGGCTGCTCCCACTGCCCGCCTCCTGCTCTTAGCCAGTGCCTTACCCAGTACAGCACCTTCACAGAATCACAGAATCATCTAGGTTGGGAGAGACCTCCAAGATCACCGAGTCCAACCTCTGACCTAACACTAACCAGTCCTCCACTAAACCATGTCACTAAGCTCTACATCTAAACATTTAAAGACCTCCAGGGATGGAGGAACCTCTACCACTTCCCTGGGCAGCCCATTCCTATGCCTAACAACACTTTCAATATAGAAGTTCTTCCTAATATCCAACCTAAACCTCCCCTGGTGCAACTTTAGCCCATTCCCCCTCATCCTGTCACCTTCTTGCACCCATTCCAGTATTTCAAAATACCGAATCCCACCTTGGCTAAACTCCCACCTGCTGAGAAACTGAGTGCAGTCACCTTCAGCATCAGACTGGCGTTAGCCACTGTGTGGAAATAATGACATCTAAGCATAGATGAAAACACTCAATGCAGGAGATTGCGGTCAGTCCAGTGGTCACAGCAAGACTGCAGCTGTTTTGCAGATGTGCTGTTTCATGTCATGGATGCTGATAACTTCTGGTCCTGTTCTGTATCTTGCATGGAAGTGTTCAGTCCATGTTTCAGTTAGGTACCAGTGCAAAGGCAGAATCAGGAACTGCTGCTACTATCCAGCGCTTTGAAATAGTTCATGTATTATAGCTTGAGATCGCTGGCATGGGCCGTCACATCTTCTCCCACAGACTTTGACGTGGGCATGCACAAAGCAGATCCAGTTACACTCCAGGGAGTTTCAATAGCAGCACAGTCAGACGATGAACATGGCAAAGGTTTTTAATCTTGTGCGCAACCACAGCCCTACCTCCTGTGACTATGCCAGAAATAAATATTGTGTGTTTTTAAAGTGAGAGAGTAAATCAATACCAGAACTGAGGTTACTCATGCTGTGACATCAACTGTAACTGTAACAGCTCAAAGCTGAAAGAGATGATACAAACATCATGTTTAAAGATACTAAAAAACATGGGCAAGAAGTAGCCATAATGCAGGTGACTTTCAAAAGCTGTAATCCACGCACCAATACCATAGCCCAGGGAGGGTAAACAGTGTGTCTGCTAAACTGCAGTTGCCCATGTTGCGCAGGGCAGATGGGTAATTTTTATTTTTATTGTTCACTCTATTAAGATGCCTAAATGAGTAAATGAAATGACTCCATTTGGGTTTCAGAGTCTTAAGTGAAGGTCAGGAAAAGAAGTTGTGACACATGCCAGGAAGAGGAAGGATGACAGGAAAAGTAAACATCAGTAAGGGACAATATCCAAGTGCCACAGTGTCTGCAGATCTGTTTGTTGCTGTAACCCATTGCCTCTCCCCAGCTCTGACATTGCTTTTGGTTCACCTGGCAAGGCTTCGGTAGTGGAAGGGTGTGAGGGTGGCAGAGGGTGGATGGGGGGAAGGTGTTTTCAGTCTGCTTTAGATCTCACTGCTCTCGTCTGTTAGCAGTAGGCAATGAATTACGTTACTCTCCCTATGTTGTCTGTTCTACCCATGATGGTAATTGTTGAGTGATCTCCCTGTCCTTATCTCAACCCAAGTTTTTTTCATCATATTTTCTCCCCCTCTTCTCTTGAGGCGGGAGAGTTGAGAGAGCGGCATTTTGGAGATGAGCTACCTACCACTGTGAAACTGCCACAGACAGGCATCATGATACAGATGTTAAAAAATATCTAGTGTGCCTAAAAGCTTTTTTTTTTTTTTTTTTTTCTTTTCTTTGTTTGTTTGTTTTTCTGACTTGAAGGTATGGTCTCACAGAATATATCCCTTCTGCCTATAAACTTTTTCTCATTTGCATCTTTAGTAGTTACACTTTGAATTCCACAAAAGTTCACCAGAGGGAGCCCTTGTTATTTACATACCTGTCATAGATCTATATACTCATAAACACAATTAAAATAGGTTATAAACAGCAGATACTAGGTTTTGTATTCTATTCATGCCTTAATATAGACCATTCTTCCTTTCTTGAAAGAGGGTATAATTCTCCTAGATATACATGGTCTTATCTGTGTGCTTCTGTGCTTCCTTAAATGCACCATTTTCTTGACCTTAATGGTCACCTATGGTAATGCATGCAATATGTTATATGGATGTTTATATAAAAGAAACATCAACAAAGTATAATTCCATTTCCTTTCCATCTTCCTTCCTCTCAAAAAAAAAAAAAAAAAAAAAAAAAAAAAAGACCACTCTTTTTAGTTCAAAATTTAGCAGTATCTGTTGGGGAATGATTTATCTCCTATGCTCATATATTCCTATTTTTTAGTGTCCAGAAATATTCCTAGCATGTATCTTTTTAAAATCAGAGAGAACACATTGCATCCCTTGGTTGCTTTCAATGTGATTTCTGATTTCTGTTGTCACTGAACAGACAACATCTTTTTGCTCTCTCTCACATTGAAGGGAAAGCAGCAGGATTCACTGTACAGTTGAGCAGTTTATGAGTGCATTTGAAGATAAAGGCAGCAGCATAGAAGACTTGGATTAAGAGATTGGATAACTGCTGAAGAGCCATTGCAATGTTTTCAGGCTCTAAATAGCCTCTACCCACAAAGCAAAACTAAGCCCTGAAGTGGGTGGGAACAGAGGAAAGCACATATAATATATTGTTTTATTTCCTACAATGAGAAAGTGTTCCATAAATAGTTTAATTTCCTTTAATTAACTCTTCCCTTCCCTTCCCTTCCCTTCCCTTCCCTTCCCTTCCCTTCCCTTCCCTTCC
The DNA here is from genome assembly GCF_965140915.1 of Aythya marila. Taxonomy (NCBI): domain Eukaryota; kingdom Metazoa; phylum Chordata; class Aves; order Anseriformes; family Anatidae; genus Aythya; species Aythya marila. The sequence continues at coordinate 71,733,454 of NC_139042.1, read as the reverse complement.
CTTCCCTTCCCTTCCCTTCCCTTCCCTTCCCTTCCCTTCCCTTCCCTTCCCTTCCCTTCCCTTCCCTTCCCTTCCCTTCCCTTCCCTTCCCTTCCCTTCCCTTCCCTTCCCTTCCCTTCCCTTCCCTTCCCTTCCCTTCTGTTTGATTGCTTTGTGTCAGTACAAGGTGTGAGTACTATGGATTATCTGCTTTGGAAAGAACATGTATCATTAGAAGTAATACATGTGCTGATGCAGGGCAATTTCAATTAAGTGGAATTGATCATTACTTCCTGTGGCTGGTTCCCCACAGGCCTAATTGGTGTATTTTGTTTATATCAGTAGAATACAACAATAGGAAGAGACAGTTTTAGTGTCTCTAACTCATCCTTACAGCAGAGGATTGCCCTTGTTAGCACAGATTAGGAGTTTGTGATACAGAGCAGGCCAGTTCTACTAATGTATCTCTGTGCACTGTGTCTACTGCCATCTATGTTACACTAAATATCAGTGACAAAAATATCTGCTTTTTGCTTTTGCTGATGAGGAATTTACATCTGTAGTGGTAGTGATTCATGGTCTGGTTGAGCCAGTAGTGCACTGTAGCCTAATCAGCTACTTAAAAAACAGATTCAAGGCGCAAAGATATTCTTTTACACTCATTAGCAGATCTCTGTGTTAAATAGTTGTGGTGCTATGATGTCAGATGCATTACTGATTATTTCAGTTTTTATGAAGCTGCTCATGTGAAACGGTTTCAAATGATCTCATTCTTCAATAGCTATCACCTAAAATAAGTACAAGTCGAAAAGATTAGTAGTTTTTTCTATGTTTTTTCCATTCCCTATTTAAGGGAAAATATGTGAATGTGATTCAGATTAACATTTGCAAATTAAGTATTTCCTCCGCAGTAATGTTACATATTGATGTCACTAAGAAAATAATCTGATCCTTTACGCACACTTTTAAATACAAAATATTTCTTAGTAATTTATGAAGTAAAATGCGTGAGCTGTTGGCCTATCTCTCCATCTATTTCTGAAGCAGAGAATGGCAATGAGTTAATACTGGTAGTCTTCCTTATCAGTTCATTTGCATTTGACAAAGGGAAGAATGTCATAGGATTCGGTACCAATGCATCACAGACTTTATTTATTTATTTATTTAGATGAAACTAAGTTAGCACAACTGTAGAACTGTGAATTTCTGAAGAGTTTTTAAGCTGACTAGATTCCCTCTGTATGTTCAGCCTGCCCTCCCCCACTGTGTTTCACGTAGTCCAGACAGGCCAGAGTCGTTTTGATTGCTCTGGTGTAAGTCTGTCTTACCTATCTAGAGACTATCATTTCAGTGTTTCAGCAGCAATGCCCATACGCCAGCCTTGCTTCCCAACACACACATCGAGGGAAGTCAGACGAATAGCTGGCGGAAGGCTGGGCTGAGTTTTTGTCATCATTGCTTTTTGCTCCTGGCAATCCTTCTTCCTCATTTTCCAGGGACTGTGAAATCTGAAAAGATAAACAAAGGGAGGATGACTGAGCCATATCACATTTGATTTGCTCATTACACTACTCTTTCCTTACTGCCAGATACTTTCAGTATATCTCAGAATGAGCTTCCAGGGCTTGGTACCTCTTTAAAAGTACCTTATAGTCATTTCTGTTGACCACATACCCGGTTTATATGAAGATCCACTTTAAGACAGCTTCATAAAATGAGTAATCATCAGGCAGCCCAGACCACTGACCAAGTCTTATCAGAGGTTGTTTCTGGCCCATAATATGTGTAAACTTTCTCTATGTATATCTATCCATATCTATATATATTGTAGATATATATATGGATATGTATATATATAATATACAATATATATATATAATAATATATATACAATATATATACAATAATATATATATATATGCTTGTATAGAAACAAGCATAAATGTTTACACGCTACACTATACATACCAGTTGCCCTAAGTTCCATCCACAGCCAGCAGAGACACACAGATTTATGTAGGAAAAGTCCACAGTGGCTAGATCACCCTCGGGTCTTCTCGTGATTCTGTGCTAGGGCATGGTGAGCCACCCTAGGATGAATTGGTACATACTCCCTTCCCTTCTCTCCCCTGATGTATCTGTAGATAGACAATTCTGAAGTGTTAATATATGAAAAAAGCCCTGCTAGTCAGAAACAAACTATGAGGTTATGTAGGCTGATACTGACAGCAGCCAACTGAAGTTTCAAGGCTGAAATCTCCCCAAAAGATTAGATTGTTGAACTTAGTGCAGATGAGCAGATATTCAGAATTCAGATGTTCTAACACATTGCAGTGGATGTCAGGCAGCCTAAATCACCTACACCTGGACTGCTTCCATCAGGCTCCTGGATCCTGACCATGCGGTTAAGCAGCACTGTTTTAACTATGGGTTAATTGGTTAATTTGGGAAAATCATTCCATGATAACTACTTGCTACAATTTCCTTTCTCAAGCTCTTTTGAATTTAGCTACCACCAGGTCAGGCTTGTAAATGTAACGCTAGAAGTGGGGAGGTACACTGGACAATGGTCAAAATAGCACAACAGTTCAATTTGATACCAGAATATGAAAAACTGGTATCTAACATTAAAAAAAATAATAATACCGTGAGGCAAGTAAATGAAACCATTTTTGCAAGGTTCATTTGATAGAGCAAGAGAAACCAGCTGTTATATGTCCAATCAACAATTCCTGCAGCAGTCAGTAATATATTGAAGCTTACCAGTTATTAATTGTGAACTACCTTTACCATAACTGACAGAACTATTAAGAATGATGAGTGCTGTAAAAAATAAATTGTCTTTAAAAAATGATGTTATATGAAAGTGGCAAAAATCTAAAAGTGATAGGAAATAGGGCTTTGTTCTATTGATTTCAGCTTCTTCAGATTAAATGTAGCTTTTCTTTACCTTCACCACAGGAAAATCTGACACATCATCTCCATGTGGGATTTACATATCCCGTTAGTCCCTAAATACTTACCTAAATCTCAGGAGCATAAAGTATTCTGTATGCAAGGCTCACAATATCACTGTAGGTGAGCTGGTTTTCTTGGCTGGTGTTTCTGCAGCAACTGAATGAATTAAAACTTCTTTTTTCATTAGTTTTCTATTTAACCTGTACTTTCTTATTCTGTTTGCAGTAATATTCTAGGTATGATGGGAAGTGAGGACAAAAGGAGAAGGAATTTATTATAGCTTGCCTTATATTTCGTACCTTTGGGCAGTAGTAACCTCTGGTATAATGACAGCCCCATTAGAAGGATAAAGAAACAGTTTTCTAGAAGGGTTTAGAGAATTAAATAATTCTTATCAAGCAATCTTAATTGTAAAGGAAGTAATGAAATCTAACTTAACAGTGTATTTTCATCTACGTATGCTACAGTCTGATTACTGTCTCTTTCCTAATTTGCTATGAAATAACCCCCAAAGCACCCTTTGAACCAAATGAAGCAAAAAATATATTTAGGTTAGTGCAAGGAGACATAGTTATGAATTATAGGACATGGTGTAGAAAATGAAAATGTCACTATGATGAGATCCTTTGACGTATAAAAAGGGGAAGTCAAAATGGCAGCCAGATTGTTTTGTTCAAAAGACTGTGTAGAAAAAAAAAATGTTGTCTGGGCAAAGCTGCAAAACCTAAGAAATTTTTGTGTGTAGCTTCCATTGCCTATTTTAGCCTGTGTTACTAAATTTACAGGTGGTAAAATAAATAAGTATCTCTGCTATATTTCAGTGAAATCTCCCTGGCTTCACAAGCTTGTAGTACTGTAGAATAAAACAGCATCCATGTGAAAATAAGCTCTTGAGGCCTGCTAAATCCAAGAGTGTGACAGCTGATAGTAACTCTCCATAGTACACAAAGGAAAACAATTTAATAGTTGAAAAGCCTGTCAAAAAGACTAAAATTGAATTTGCTTTCCTGACAAAACTTCTGCATAAAGCCATCCTGGCTAAAGGAATTAAGCACACTTTTACTTAAATTTGGAGTGTAAAGCCATTGCTTTATATGGGCACACTTACATACAGTATGTGGTGGGATCAAAACAAATAGGTGAGGTTCAAAAAATCCACTTTGAAGGAGTCTAAACTAGTCAAAATAGAATTCAGATGTAGGTTCTGGGTCTTCGTGTCAGCTCTCTGCAGGAGACAAGCAGCGAAGCTTCTTCCCCCAAGGATCAAACAGTTGCCGATTTCCTCTGAGCATTAGCATCCAGCAGGAGGATCACAGGACCTTCAGGATTCATAGGTTCCCTTGGCGGAAGTAGAAAACTTGAGCTCATTTCCCATCTCAGCCTGAAGGGAATCAAGCCCACAACCAAAATTATCAGGGTACATTTTTACAACATAGTTAATACAGAATATTCTTAACATAGGAACAACTCTTCACTGGTTATCAATCTGAGGTCTTTGGTTTCAGCACATTCAGCCTTTCAGTCCAGGCTCTGTGCACCTGAAATGTGGTAGTGTTTACTGCTGTTCAAAGTGATGTGCTTGAAAATCAAAGGAAATTGGTTTTAACACCTAAATTGCCCAATATGCAAAACGTGTTCTGAAGTAAGATAGCATCTTACTGGGTATTTTTAGATACCCAGGTATCTAAAAGCTGAAATATATTCATCAACTCTAGTTGAATATGTAGCTAAGAATATCAGATTTCTTACAAATGCCTTGTTTTATATTATTTTTATCTCACCTTTTTTCATTAGTAAGGGTTCAGCCTTTATTATTTGTGTGACTTTGGCAGAATGTGCAGTCCAAGGTCTCTGTCCCAGAAACCCTGAATTACTCAGCTTTGTGCTGTAAGGTTACTGGACTCTAGAAGGGCTATCTAGTAGACCTAGAAGGCTGTGGTGTTGAATCCAGCAAGGAAAAATTTAATTGTGAAGGTTTTTCTCAAAGGTCTGACCTCCAGGCATGAGACAGTAGGTGGTATTCTACAGCCTGAATGATGCTGAGGTTGAAGTCCTTGTGACACTACCTGTAAGAAGTACTTAGGGAAATTTGCAGCCAAGCAAATGGTGTTTTTCAACTATTTCCACCTCAGCTTCATCTTTTATTCAGGTACTTTATTTTAGACCAAGAACAGGGATCCTCTGCTGAATTCAGTGGTGATGATCAAATGCCCATGTTTGCAGATCTGTCACTGAAGCAGTTCCTATGAATGCTCCCCCTGGCAGAAGGACAAACCTGACCTGTTTGATTTTATTTGTGGTAGATGGGGATTACAACACCAAGTTGGGGGGAAGTGTCAATCTGACAGAGGGTAGAAAGGCCTTTCAGAGGGACCTGGACAGGATGGATCAATGGGCACAGGTCAATGGGATGAGGTTCAACATGGCTAAGCGCTGAGTCCTGCACTTTGGTCACAACAACCCCATGCAGTGCTACAGGACTGGGGCAGAGTGGCTGGAAAGCTGTGCAGAGGAAAATGATCTGGAGGTGTTGGTTGATGCTCGCCTGAACATGAGCCGGCAGTGTGCCCAGGTGGCCAAAAAGGCCAACAGCATCCTGGCTTGTATGAGGAGTAGTGTAGCCAGCAGGACCAAGGAGATGATCGTCCCCCTGTACTCAGCTCTGATGAGGCTGCACCTCAAGTACTGTGTTCAGCTTTGGGCCCCTCAGTACAAGCAAGATATCAAGGCCCTGAAGCATGTCCAGAGAAGGGTAGTAAAGCTGGTGAAGGGCCTGGAACACAAGTCCTGTGAGGAGCAGCTGAGGGAGCTGGGGTTGTTTAGTCTGGAGAAGAGAAGGCTCGACTCAGGGGAGACCTCATTGCTCTCTACAACTACCTGAAACGAAGGTGTGGAGAGCTGGGGGTCAGCCTCTTCTCACAGGTAGCTAGTGATAGGACTAGATGGAATGGCCTCAAGTTGCGCCAGGGGAGGTTTAGGTTGGAAATGAGGAGACATTTCTTCTTAGAAAGAGTGGTCAGGCACTGGAATGGGTTGCCCAGGGAAATGGTGGAGTCGCTGTCCCTGGGGGTGTTCAAGGCAAGGTTGGACATGGTGGTTAGGGACATGGTTTAGTGCGTGACATTGGTGGTAGGGTCATGGCTGGACCAGATGATCTTGGGGGTCTTTTCCAACCTTAATAATTCTATGATTCTCCTCCCATGACCTCTCCTTCCCACAGCTGCTGGCTGACCATGGGCAGGTGGTAACTAATTCTCCAGCCAGAGTTAGAAGATTAATTTCAGACAGTGAAGTTTTTCAGAAGATGTGAAAGAAGTGACCTCAGTTGAAGATGTTATCAGCTGCACTTATCTGTTTTGCTCCTCTCCTAGAGACTAAATAGCACACAGCAGAGACAGAAAAATTTGTTCACACCTCTGCTGCACCTTTTCACAGCCCAACTTATTTAACTAGGGAAGAGCTGGTTCTTTCTTCACCTCCTTTTAAGCACTTATGTGTGCAGGAAACTGGCTGTGATTTTTAATTTTGCACTAAAGCAAAGAAATTTGCTTGTATAGATGTGTCTTTTAGGAAAGTATCTGTACATAGGATGTGTTGCTCTCTGCTTACCTCCATTTGCAACCCAAAGGCACAAGAGTTCAAGCAGTGTGCCCTAGAGTAACTAGGCTCTAACACCAACAGATGAAAAGAATTTAGTCTGACTTATGATACAATAAGAAATTGAAGACCAATCAAATACCAACAATGCACAAAGAATTCATGGATGTCAATATTATGATATTTAGCATATATGAATAATGACCAAGAAAGAAAATGGATATTAGGAAAAAGTTCTTCACTGAGAGGATGGCTGAGCATGGGAAAAGGCTCCCCAGAGAAGTAGTCACAGCACCGAGGCTGACAGAGTTCAAGAAGTGTTTGGACAGCACTCTCAGACATAGGGTTTAATTTCTAGGTGGTCCTGCGTGGAGCCAGGAGTTGGACTAGATGATCCTTTTGGGTCCATTCCAAATCAGGATATTCTGTGATTCCAAAATTCAAAATCTAAGTTTCACCTTCAAGATCCCTATGAGGAGAGCAGACTAATAGAGAAAAAGAGAAAAATTCAATATTACTTAAACTGATTTCAAGGGGGTTCTTGAGGAGTGCTATGCATGAGCACTGTAACATAAATAGTGGCCCAATGAAAGTCAGAGAGGGGAGTATCTCCAAGTAAGACACCTATTTTATATTTTTAATTGATTGCATATTTTATACTTTTAATTAAATCAAGTTTGTATCAATTAGAGCAAATTATTACTATTACTATCTTCATCAGTATTTTTGCCAAATATTTCTAATTGTTATCAGGAGCAATACACCTAAAACTAATACAGAGTTATTCTCTATGAAGAACTCTGAATATGTACTGTTTTCAATCTACACACTTTCTTACTTCTACTTCTCGGAAAGCCCCAGCATACTTCTCACTTCTGAATCTTCTCAACTCTGACACTTTCAGGTTGTTGTGTTTCCTATTAGCATGACCAAAGCCAAGCTGGATGTATATGTTTTTTCATTTTTACTAAGGTGGTAAGTTGCTGTGTATCTTATTATCTCAATCTATTTTGCTGCTATGTTCTATAGCTTAATATATGAAGCACTCTTAGAGGAGTTCATGTTAAACTACAGTTCTTCTAAAGAGTGAATGAGTAGCTGAAGTAATAATTTCTTTCAATATCCCACATAGACCTTGAAGCAGTCATTCTGTTCCCAATATCAGAAGTTTGCACCAGCCTGGAGAAATCCTTACTTGATGTGATTAGCATGGGACACCATAGCTAATGCAGAGAATTTCTCTGGTTTAACAGAAAACAAATGCAAAATCTATCTCTCAGGAATAAACCCTAACATAGGCATTTTGACAGATGGACCACTCAGGTAAGGACTTGGCTGGATGGTTGCACTCAGAGAGTTGCAGTCAATGGATCAATGTCCAAGTGGAGATCAGTAACAAGTGGTGTTCTTCAGGGGTTGCTACTGGGACTGGTGCCACTTAACATCTTTTTCAGTGACATGGACAGTGAGTTGAGTGCGCCATCAGCAAGTTTGCCAATGACACATACGTTTGTGGTGCGCTCAACATGCTGGAGGGAAGGGATACCATCCAGAGGGATCTGGACTAGTTTGAGAGGTGGGCCTGTGTGAAACTTATGAAGTTCAGCAATACCAAGTACACAGTCCTGCACCTGGGCCAGGGCAATGCCAAGCACAAATACAGTCTGGGTAGAGTATGGATTGAGAGCAGCTTTGGGAAGGAGGACTTGGGGGTGTTTGTTAATGAGAAGCTTGGCATGAACAAGCAATATACGCTTGCAGCCCAGAAAGCCAAACATGCCCTAGTCTGCATCAAAAGAAGCGTGGACAGCAGGGCGAGGGTGATTCTCCCCCTCTGCTCTGCTCTCATGAGACCCCACCTAGAGCACTGCTTTCAGGTCTGGGGCCCCCAGCACAAGACAGACACGGAAGTATTAGGACGAGTCCAGAGGAACACCGCAAAGATGATCAGAGGGATGGAGTACCTCTCCTAGGAAGACAGGCAGAGAAAGTTGGGGTTGTTCATCCTGGAGAAGAGAAGGCTCCGGGGAGACATTATAGCAGCCTTCCAATACGTGGAGGTAGCCTACAGGAAACCTGGGGAAGGACTCTGTCAGGGAGCGTAGTGATAGGACAAGGGGTAATGGCATTAAACTAAAAGAGGGTAGGTTTGGATTAGATATAAGGGTGAATTTCTTTACAGTGAGGGTGGTGAGGCCCTGAAACAGGTTGCCCAGAGAAGCTGTGGATGCTCCATCCCTGGAGGTGTTTAAGGCCATGTTGGATGTGGCTTTGGGCAACCTGGTCTGGTGGGAGGTGTCCCTGCCCATGGCAGGTGGTTGGAAATGGTGATATTTAAGGTTTTTTCCAAACCAAACCATTCTATGATTCTATGACTATGATTCTATGATTTTATGAATTGATTTCTTTCATCGTATATTCTCCCCCTGTTTTCTTGGAAGAGGGGGAGTGAGAGAGCAGCATGGCGGAGCTTAGATGCCTGTCAGTGTGAAATCACCACACAGGGACAATAAGAGTCAGTTAAAGGATCTTTTAGCCACCGTTGACATTACTCAATCATAGACTAGTAGATTGGAAAAGTCCTTCAAGATTATCAAGTCCAACCATCCACCTGACATACCGAGTCTCATCATTAAACTGTGTCCTTAGTGCCATGTCCACGCATCTCTTAAATACCTCTAGAGATTGGGACTCTACCACTTCCCTGTGTAGCCCATTCCAATGCTTGACCATGTTCTCCATAAAGAAATTCTTCCTAATCACCAATCTAAACCTCCTCTGCTGCAACTTGACACCCTTTCCTTGCATCCTAGCACTTGTCACTGGAGAAAAGAGACCAACACCCTCCTCACTGCAGCCTCCTAATGTGATGTCTGCATCAGTTGTCTCCAAAACAAGATGCAAGACAATCCACTGGGGTACAGGAAGAAACTATTTTTGTACTATTAATAACACAAAAATATATACTTATAAATGGTGTTTATTTAATCTTTTTTTCTCATCCTTTTCATTTTCTATTTTTGTGAATGTTTTATAATGTACAGAACATTAATACATTAGTACATGTACACAATTTATTATACATATATGGGGATGGGGTCTGTTTTTTTTTTTACTGATAAGTGTACACAATCAAAAAAGTTTGCAGACTACTGCTCTATGTCATATCAGAGCCTTCTTGCACCAGATATCCATCTGACCAGCTGCAGAGTATAAGTCCCAGTACAACTATGTCAGAAATTCATTTCATTAATCTCAAATAAGTAGCACTATTGAAACAGGTTACTTATATTTTCCACTAAGGAGAATGAATCTTTTGGGGGAATGACAGAGGTATGCCAGGCTGATAACTTGGAGACAAGCATATTGCTTCCCTCATATTTGTGTTTCTCTTCTACTTGTATTGCACTTAATATTTTAAGAAATTCTTTGTAGCTTTCTAGCTTTCCATGTTTTAAACAGAAGGGGAATATATGTTAGAATGTCAGCATTGCAAAACCATGTGTCTGTTCTGGAAAAATTTCTCTGATGACTGCAGTATTCATGATGAAAGGTGAGTGAAACAGCCATACAGTGCTCCATGAGTAATGGAGCATTTTCTAATAATGGAATTTTAAAGTGGGAAAAAAGTATGTATCCTTTTAGTGATTATTCTAAAGAACTTTTGTCAGATATTAAAAGATATGAAAAAGGGAAGTAGGTGTTATAGTAAAACACTGGTTTTTATTCTCATCCTCCAGCAGAAATGGATTCAGTTTGAAGAGACCGAAGAAATTCAATGTATGTTAAAAAGTCAGGTAAGAAAATAATTTATTTGTTAAGAATTTATAAAATAATTGGGAGAAGAAGCAATTCTCTTCAGAGCTTGTTTGAGTGACAGGAGTGTATGATGTGTGGTAGAATTTGTTCAGTCTTCATAGCTTGGAGAGATTGGATTTGCCTAGCCTGAAGAAGAAAAGTTAGAGGAGGGCTTATTAAATAATGACAAGGAAGGGAGTTGTTTTCTGTGTCCAGTACGGGTAAGACAAGGAGTCCTAGGCTCCAGACTGAGTAAAGAAGGTTCACATCAGGATTATTTTTTCTCTTTTTTTCTAATTATATGGTGGCACTTGAAAAAATTGCCTGAGGAAATTATGCTCCCCATCATTCTTTCTAAGCATATATTAGATAAACATTTTATGTCAGAAATTCAACTGATCCTTCCAATGGGAAAGAATGTAAATAAATGAGACCCATCTAACACTATTTGTTCTGTGAAGCTGTGATTGGTATTTCTTATATTACATTTTGAGTTATACAAACCTAAATCCAGTTTTTGGTTTACTTTTCTTTGTCCGTCAGTGAGTCAAATTATTCTCAAACTCACAGAATCACAGAATCACAGAATCACAGAATTTTCTAGGTTGGAAGAGACCTCAAGGTCATCGAGTGCAACCTCCAACCTAACGCTAACAGCCCTCCACTAAACCATATCCCTAAGCTCTACATCTAAACGTCTTTTGAAGACTTCCAGGGATGGTGACTCCACCACTTCCCTGGGCAGCCTGTTCCAGTGCCTCACAACCCTTTCAGTGAAGAAGTTCTTCCTAACATCTAACCTAAAACTCCCCTGGCGCAACTTAAGCCCATTCCCCCTCGTCCTGTCACCAGGCACGTGGGAGAACAGACCAACCCCCACCTCGCTACAGCCTCCCTTGAGGTACCCATAGAGAGCGATAAGGTCACCCCTGAGCCTCCTCTTCTCCAGGCTGAACAAGCCCAGCTCCCTCAGCCGCTCCTCGTAGGACTTGTTCTCCAGGCCCCTCACCAGCTTCGTTGCCCTTCTCTGGACTCTCTTGAGCACCTCCATGTCCTTCTTGTAGCGAGGGGCCCAAAACTGAACACAGTACTCGAGGTGCGGCCTCACCAGAGCTGAGTACAGGGGGACGATCACCTCCCTAGCCCTGCTGGTCACGCTGTTCCTGATACAAGCCAGGATGCCATTGGCCTTCTTGGCCACCTGAGCACACTGCTGGCTCATATTCAGCCGACTATCCACCATCACTCCCAGGTCGAGAATAGTAAAACCCCTCTGAAGAATATTTGATTTATGGATTCCCCAAAGTCCTGTGGATTGGAAGTGACATGCATATATTTTTGTTTCTGTATTGTATAATTAGTTAAAACTATATTGAACTGAGTACAGCATCAAGACACAATTTTTTGAAAGTGGAATTCTCGTCTGACCATGGTTAAATAAAGGTGTGAAGAACTTCACTGTTTAAGGAAATTACACTGCTTTGAAACAAGCTTTCAGTGTTTTTATTATTTAGTCAACTATATGTTTAGCTCTTGCTCAGTTACACATTTCCACTCCTTGTATTTTATAATGCCAAGTACTTTACGTACATGTATCCATACCAGGGAAAGGGTAATATTTTCAGAACTGCAATTTATGAACCCAAATCAGATTTTACATTCTGAAATCACGTAGGCATAAAGAAACATTTTACTCAGCACCCCTTTCCAATGATGTAGTAGTGTGTAATTCAGATAAGGTGCCCACAACATCAGAAATGAGAAACAGAATGAGAAATGGTTAACAACTAAAACCAAAAAGGCAGATAGTTGCTTAGTTAATTTTACTTGTGTTTCATGTGTTTGCTGCTGGAGAGGGGGTATTGCTGTTCATCTACATGCACATGTGTTCAACAAGCTGCTGAGAGGGGAAGTGAAACCAGAGTGGTGAGAGTTGAGGGAAGGTGGGTGAGCATTGGATGCTGGTGGGACAGTGGAGCAGAGGAAGGTGACCAGTGCTGGTACCGATGCACCAGGGCCAGCTGGTAGGCAATGGACACCTCTGCAGAAGGCTTTCACTGTCCTGAACAGGTATCTGTGACCTTAGACATTGTGAAGTGTCTCCTGTGTATTTGTGCAAAGCTGGTCAACATGTTACTGGATTAATACTTTGTCTTTTAGGGTTTACTGCATTCAGAGCTTATGAGCACTCAGGTTGGCAATATAGAGAGCTTTTCAAATAGTTCAGGTAAAGCCAAGCCATTATGGTCAACCAAAGGATTCTTTCTTTCTCTCCAGAGAGAAAGGATACTACAGAAACATTTTTTTTTTGGTTTGGTTTGGTTTGGTTTGTTGTTTATTTTTTTTTTGTTCGTGTGTGTGTGTGTGTTTGTTTGTTTGTTTTGTTTTGTTGACATTGTTGGTGTGGGATTTTTTGTTTTGTTTTATTTCATTTTCTGTGGAAGAGTTACTGTGAAAAAATCTGATCTCTGTCTTCCCTCCACCGTTTTCCTTACAGGACAATTACTTGACAGCTTAGAATAAACCCTAGCGAACTACTAGAAAAGTACAGTGTTTTCCACCAGTTTCTGTTTTAAGAAGGATGACGTGTTATATAGCAGAATTCATATCTTCTGTAGAAAGTCCCATTAGAGGATTAAAGCAGAGCCTGAAGTCTTACAGCTTTTCCTCTCCATCGGTTTGATGTGATGCCATAGCCATGAAGTTCAGCATCAGTCTGATATCTGTGTCTCTGTACTGAAAGGAAAACTCCTAATGGAGAATGTTCGAAATACTGCCTTTTCAGTCAGTTGTGCTCTTTTGTTTAAGTGCTTGCATCTTCACTCATTCACACACAGTGGCTGTAATCTTTTTTTGTTTGTTTTGTTTTGTTTTTCTGTTTTGTACCTCAATTTCCCAAGAAAATGGAAGACATAGAGCTGTTCCAGTGAATGTCCCAGCTCTTTCGACACCTGCTCTGTCCCAATGGTGTGTTCCTGTGTTACCCAGCTGGATGCAGCAGAGCTGGTCTGAGCATGGGCACCAGTGGGTGGCAGGGCTGATCTGATTGTTTTCTGTGACTCTCACAAAGAAATACTGTTGTTTTACCTAGATTGTTTTCTTGGAAATATACTGCATTATAAACAATGTTGCTGGGATCATGGCTCTCAGGGTCCTTGAGCACAGTGCCAGCAATATGAAAAAAGCTTTGGAGTTTGACAGGGACCAGTGTGGCCATGGCCTGCGGAGCCCATGCTGGGGAGTGGAGGCTTTGAGGTACCTGGCATGATGGTCTGTGCAGCAGGCAACAGGCGTGCTCGGTCGATACAGTCCTCAAGGGTTTGCTGCACCAGATAAGCACTTAACTATCAAGAACACCAACCTGCTGGAGCAGAGGCAATGTGCAAGGCCTGCTTCATCTGAAGAAACATCATAGTTTCTTGGAAAAACCTTTGGTTGGTGTAAAATTAAAAAAAAAATAAAAATAAAAAATAAAAGTGTGCCTGTGTGCCTGTGTGTGTAGGTTTGTTCTGACCCAACAAAACCAAAACTCAACAGTGCCTGAACTTCCCAGAAATCTCAGAATTCTTTCTAATCTGCTGTGGAAGGAGACTCTGCCATTTGCTGTTTTGTTTCTCATAACAACAACAACAAAAAATGACTTCTGTAAAACTACTTAGGAAGACCATTATTTTCTTGTGGCTGATACGCTTGAAATGATGTAGAGTAGGTTAAAACAATGAACACTGAGAACATCATCTTTGCATTTATTTCACACACCTGTGAAGTTAATTAATTTTTGTAGTATGATGTGGACATACTGCTCCCAGAAGGGGACATAGGCAACCAAATTTTAAGTGTATTTCTTTAAGAGCAGAGGCTACACCCTAACCAAAATGTTAGTTGGTAATACTTGGGGTGTTTGTATTTCAGTACAAAGTTTCAGTGAGCTACTTGGTAATTTAGTACACTAAAAATACTGCTAAAGATATTACTGACACAAATATGCAAATAAACTTCACATTATTTGTTTTAGATACTGAAATGCCTTTCCAGGCAATGATATGTCTGATGTTAAATATAGGCAAAAGGTGTAATTTGAACAATGTAGAGTTTTTCCAGTTTCCATGTGCATCAGAGGAACTGTTTGTTTGATTGTTAGTTTTTGATATCTATTTTTTGATTTATCACTACCTCACCATTCACAGGCAAGTGTAGGGACGTGACTAGGATTAAATCTTCTGTGCAATAACAACTGTCTTTCCAAAACCATCCTAATACGAAAGTGTTAGTTGTGTTGAGGAACCTGTCTGTATACTCTGTCTGATTCCATTTAAATGGCTCTTAGGTTTGTCTGTTCCACACAGGGAGATGAGTGTGGTTTCAGCTTCACAAAATGAAGTAAAAGTTAAGAGTGTCTTGTTTCTAGTAAGATCCTGTGAGAAGAAAACATAACTTTGCTGGCAGTGTAGGTGCAGTCTCATTTATGGATAGAGAATGTGACCAAGCCATGCCGTAAAATGAAAGCCAGTAGGCTTGGTTCTGTTCTCCTTTATGTACGCGCAGTGGAAATCTCCTTTTCTGTCTGCACAGCTCACTTATGGTAGGAAGTAAGTCCTGCCTTAAATAAGTTGCTTGAACGCTGAGCTTGTCAAATTTTAATCTTAAACAGACTGAAATGGGTTCTGTGCCAGTCTTTAGGGATAGGGATGCTTGCCACTTTTAACTGATGGATGTTAAACTGACTTGGTAGAAAATCAAAGACCTGGCTGTAATTTATAGACAAGTCATATGAGCTAGCTGCAGAAGTTGATGACCCCATTGCTGAAGCACAAGGAAGAAAAGAGCAACGTGTATTCCTGCAATGAATAGTTTGCAGTTCAGTGTTTCCTTTTTTCTACCTTCTTGTGCAGGTGATGCAAAGTCCATTTTTCAAAATCTTTAAAACAGCTGAAAAAACATTCATGGTCCTCACTAGTGAGGAACACCAAACAAAAAGAAATACAAACCCTACTTCTTGTCTTGTATCGTATTTATAAGGTTAAAATTCAGCATAAAATCAGCATGAAGCCATGTCATTAAAATGAGAGGACTTATGGCACCTAGTGTGAGTCAGAAAAAAAAGTCTCTGTCTTCAGAGGTGTTCCAGGTGCTTTGTTACTGGCACAGGAACAGTAGCATGGGAATGTGCTTCCAGTTCCCTGGAAATGAACAACTGGGGTTTTCAGCAGGTACCACTTCTTCAGCATCAGGAATCCAAAAATGACTCAGCACTCTTTCTCTTGCTATGACCCCAGTCAACCCAAAACAGCTCTCCTTTTGTCCTCAAGCATCTCTGTCAAAGGATCTTCTCTCACACAAAGCCAAGTGGTCTGCACTGAGCTCCAGGCCTGGGAGATTACCCTAGGAGATTTGAGGGAGGTTCAGGCATTTTGCTTCCAACATCAGGAGACTGCCACCCTTTATCCTTCAGAAACTGAATCCTTTCATCTTTCTCGGGTTCCCCTTAACAGAGGAAATTCAGTGGTAGTTCCTTGGAAATTTCTTTCAGGGCTTTCAAGCTTTGGTTCTTTAATAACTGGGTATTTTAGGATCCTACTTTGTGATGGTTACAGTCATATTATCCCATTGGCTTGCATGAGGACTGATTCCTTGTAGTGTTTGTAAACAGGGCTAGCTCGCTTTTCATTAGGCAGTAATGAACTTTGATATTTACATTGTGGATCTTTGATTGGTTGGGCTTTAATATTTTTCATTTATTTTTTTAAAGCCTTTTGAACTGTACTGCAAGGCTACCTGGGCAAGGCTATCAAGACTCAATAATTATTTCCCAACCTGATTCCTCTCACATACATCAAGAGAAAACACCAAACAGCCCCAAAAACTCCCAAAAGTGGGATACACAGAGAATCCTTTCTTACTTTCTCCCTGTGCTATGCTATATATCTCCTGTTTCCTCAAGTGCCGGATTTTCTGTCTGCTCGTGGCTCCTCATCTCTGTGGATGATCTCTGTCCAGAAGGTCATTAGACGTCTTGGCAGGAATGACTCGAATGGAAAAGGAAAAAAAATGAAGTCAAATGCTTGGTATACATGAGTAAACTGACCTTAGGGAGTACAGGATAGAGATGGAAGGCTGAGAAATGATTATAACTTTCTTTTCAGTTTCTGGTAAACTAAAAAGACAGTTAAGATATGGGGGCAAGGGGACAGGGGGAAGGCGTGTTAGTAAAAGTAAATTCACGGTCAAGTGGAAGAAAGAGAGAATATTACTAGGTTTTAGAGCTCACTTCCTTCTCTAGGAAATCAGATATATGCATTTCTATTCCAGGCAGTGTGCTGTCAGTCTTGGTAAGGTCACTCTGGCCAAAACCTGAAACCTTTTTCATTACTATAATACCTACCATTCTTCCAGCTCATTGCCAATAAATACAATCCTCTCAACAATGAAACATCAACTGAAACTTTTACCTCAGGACTCAATACATGCTCTTTGGCACTGAGGGAAAGAAAAGTCAGTGGAGAGAGACAATGTCAGAAATGTATGAAACATATTAATATTACATTAATATTTTCCTTCATGTTATTTCCTTGATGTTTATCTTACATTATTTCTTGAGTATCAAAATACTGCTCCAAAGAGTATGGTAGCAAGAGTTGCAAGAATTACCTCCCAGTGTTGATTTCTATTACTACACAGTAAATAAATAAAAAAATATATAAATAAAATGAAGGGGGTTATATCTGGAGTAACTCAGATTTCTACTAGGAGGAGCACGAGGTACTTGTGGAAGGTATCACTACCACCATAAACCACTCACAGTAACAAGATGTGCTTGCATGGCTCCACCTGGTGGGTAGCTACTCATCACTGGAACTTCCAAATCCTATACACGATGGCAACTCCTGGAAAAGATTTTTATATTTTGTCTACGCTGGGGCTTGCTGTTCATCTCAGGCACACCTACACGATAGCTCCATGGTCTGGCACAAGCAGAGCTGACTCCCCAAGCTGTGGATGCCCCATCCCTGCAAGTGTTCAAGGCCAGGCTGGATGTGGCTTTGAGCAACCTGGTCTGGTGGGAGGTGTCCCTGCCCATGGCAGGGGACTGGAATTAGATGACATTTAAGGTCTGTTCCAACCCAAACCATCCTGTGATCCTATGAAGATAGATAATGATTCTACGAAGTTCTATGATTCTTAGAAGATAAAAAAGGAATGGGTTTGTGGGGCTGAGAGAGCATAAACCCAACTAGTGCTCCAATGAGCAATATAAACAAACCCCCTTTTTTTTTTTTTTTTTTTTTTTTTTTTTTTTTTTTTATGGATGGTTCATATTAGTAGTCTTTTACATCCATACAGTCAAGTACAGCCAAGCTAGTGTAGCAACAGCCTTTCTCTGAGTGAGAGGGATGCACAAAGGAAAGGGAGGATATGGTTAGGTAGTTGAACAGACTTTCTCACAGGGCTTGTGCAGAGGGACAATGATTTCAGTGGTATTATCTCCCAGCTTCCACAAATTTGATAGTCCAAACTACTTCTTAAAATGGGATTTTATGTTTGATAAATGTTCATCTTCTATTTGTCTTTTCCTGTTGATCTGGAAACATTCAGCTAGTGACTTACATCTCCATGTTGCAGATACAACATCCTTCAGAAAAGGATTCACCTACATCTTGCATCAGCAGCACAGCTCCTCCCATATTCATGCACCTGTCTGGGGTTCCTGCACTTCATCAAATGTTAGATAGCTGACAATGCTGGATTAGTCTTTTCCCTAAGTATCTTTTTTGGATAAACAGAACTGGTTTAGGTTCAACTCCAGGTCACCTAGGAACCTTTTTTAAATTGGAATAATTAGTTCCTTTTAATTACAATTTCAACATTCTACTTCCTTTTTTTTTTTCTTTTTTCCTCTTAAGAAAAAGTTTCTCATCCTCACAGTTGCAGAGAAAAAAGTTAAGTCCTAGTGAATGACAAAGTACAGAAAGTACTTAAGAAATAAACTTATTTTTGAAACAATCTCTTAGTGTTTGTCCCATTTAGGATTTCTAGATGCTTGGGACTGACAGTAGTAAATTCAACTAATTAAGGGATAAAAATACAATGTTTCTTTTTGGCTCTGTGTTACTCTATTGATGCTGTATTTCTGCCACATTTAATTTGAAAGATTCACATGTATAGCTAAGAATATCCCACACTTATCTGCTAGAGAATCAGCTGCTGCAATTACCACTAACTTGTGCTCATGTTTTCAGCCGTTCTAACCTGTACACCCACAGAAATGAAATAGTTATCTCTCTTTAGGAGAAATGAAAAAAAAAAGGGGGGGGGAGGGAAGGCACATCTTTTTACTCTTCTGTTATCAGGTTTCATCTCAGCTTTGTTCTGAAATAATTTAGTTTCATATCACAAGTACACCAAGGACAGTTTTGGGAAGTTGCATGCAGAATATTAAACTTTACTGCTTAAGAAAGGCAGTAATGAGTTTTACCAATTAAAATACCAGTAAGTTAAACACATCTTTCTACAGTAAGTCACAGAAGATAGGATTCAGCTCACGTAAACTGAACCATCTAAAATGTAGATATCCAGACTAATCTTCTTAACTGGGTACTTATAGAAAAAGATTCCGTTTTATTCCAGTACAGCTATATAAGAGATGGGATGAGCTGTGTTCCTTGCCATGCTTTGTAACATATTGCTTCAGTAACACAATTCTAGCCTACAATGTTGGGCAACTTTTACAAAGCTAATGTGATTCATATCCACAAAGCTGTTATAGCAGCCGTTGATTATCACTTGAGCTTTAAACTCAGACTTTTCTGGGGTAGCTGAAGATGAAAAGGAAATTCTATTTTAGCTAAAAATACAAGGGTGAAGGTAGCCGTGAGCCGTAGATGTGACTAAGAGAAATTGTTCATTGCTGATCTGACTGCTTTGTAGAAGTAGCCAAGCCTCAGTCAAGCCAAGTAACTGCTGCAGGGAGGAGGAGGCTGAGGGAAGAGCTTTGGGTGGCAATGCTCCCGTGCAGCTGTAGCTCAGTGCTGGCCTCTGTTCAGGATTTGGTCAAGAAGTGCCCAAGTCCCTATACGCAGTAAAAGCTCCTTCCTTTCTGTTGTCTCTGGCAGTCAAAGCGAAGGCCAGACAGGTCCTTAAGGATCTCTTGTGCTTCCCGAGTCACAGCCTCAGCTAACCCTAACAGCATGCTTCCGTTCTGCATCGGTTCCACGGGGAGGTGCACGCACTGCAGCCTTTAGAAAAGACATTTCACAGGAAAAAATTCTCCACTGCACCTAGCCAGAGCCTGGGAAAGGGGAAGAAGCTGGGCGGATGGGGGTTAAGGAGAAAGATTTTGAAATAAGCAAATTTGATTTTCCTGAAGCTGACCTGGCAAAAGTTACAACAACAGAGAAGCTCTCATAGCTATTGGAATAGAGGCCGGGTCGGCAATCCCTCCCGCTGCTTCCCTTCCCTTCTCTGGGATAGCAATTGTCTTGTTTTGGCAGGCGCAGAAGGATGTTTTTGATGCCAGCTGTAGCTGTTGGGAAAAGACAGCACAGCTGATCTCGAAAGTGGGGTAGCCAGGGGCGTTTGCAGATAAGGAGAATCCTGCTGCATGTGGAAGTAGGGTTTGGGGGTTTCAGGCTCCCAAAAGTTCATGCCTGCATACGTGGGAGGAAGGTGCTGTAAATCAAGGCTTCTATACGTGTGATGAAGAAAATCAGCCTTCAATAGAATTCAATTTAAATGCATTCACTGTAGCCCAAAGAGATGAAATTACTGATGTACTCGTCGTAATTTTTGTCCTGTTTTCTCAAATTCTTTCTCTTTATAAGTTTTGGTATTCCCTAATGGTTCCTTGCTAGGGAACACAAACTAACTGTGTCATAAAATTGCTGATTTAGAAAACACATTTCATTTTTTCCCATTGTTACAAAAAACAATACGTGAGGCTGAAACCTACAGGAAGCATCTCTTATCATTTCCAGCCACAGACTCATTAAATACTCAGTGTCTCACATTTGCGGCTATGTTTCTCGAACCAGAAATTACAAACAAGTCATTGCACTTTAATAAACAGTGAGGTTGCCCCTCATCTATCTATGTGGGAGTCAATATGGAAGGTGAATAATAACCCCCATATCTGAGGTGAACCAGGGTAGGAAGACTGGTAGAAATCAGTTCATGCTGTGGGAGCTGGGCAAGTACAAAATATTTTGATCTTGTGGAGGCTTATGGGTGCTCAGCTGCTTGGACATACACCTACAACCCAGTTGCCACTGGAGTTCAAAGTCCTTAAATTTCCCACCAAATCCTTAAGATTAAAGATACTTCAACATCAGCTGGGGGAAAAGAAATTAAGCACAGAGAAAAGTTTCCTTCAAGTTCTAGCAGGGGTATTTTATTTTCACAAAGCTATAGGGTTGGACTAAATAGGAAACAACTCTCAAAAATGAATGTGTGTTTTGTTTTGGTTTAATCTGCTCTTTTTTCATTTGCCTGCTAGATGATTCTTAGGCATTTCTTCAGTGCTTAATCACTCAGTAAAGACCATGAAAAATGCTGCTGCAGATGCTTTTGGACTGAATTTTTACTGACCGCCAGCCAGATAGGCTTGTTGTTTCTCTGCCACTGGTTTCGGTTTCTTTAAAGGAATCTAAGTCATGTAGGAGAAGTAGCAGCTCAGAGAGGTCCAGCAGTGTGGCCATCTCAACTGAGATAGTTATTTGTATTCTCAGCATCTTCATCGGTGCCACACAAATATACTGGGGCATCCCCCCAGAGGTCTTCAGATTCATATTCACACACCTGTATTTTACATCAGTGATTGCTCCCACACCTGCTGCCAGTGAAATAGCTGGGAGCCTGCTCAGTGACCTGCTCCATTGACCTCAGCATAGGGCGAATAAGTTCAAGCTTGCATTTGGCTGCTGTTCTCAGGCCTGTAATATTTGTGGGTAACAGCATGCAGCCTGTGGGAGAATTGCAGTGGCCCTCAAGTGCTTGAGAACATCTTAATTTTTCACTTCAGGAGCTTCACGTTATTGTAGAAGTCACCAGGAGGCACTGTTACCTCTGCCCTCACAAGGCCGCTCCTCTGGCTGGAGGTGCACTTCACACCTCGCTAACTTTGCAATCGCAGAAGGTGTGGTAGGTGTAAAAACAGATCTCCTGGGGTGTGGGGTGGGTCCTTTTGGGGGACGGAGAAAAAAGGGAAATTCCACATTACTCATGGGGAGGAAGGGAAGGACATTCATCACTTTTGCTCAGGGAAGGTGTGCTTCTGCCCCTCAGTTCCTCCCACCCCTCCCCTCCTCTTGCTGCAGTGGGGTGGTGAGCAGCAGGCAAGTCACCCCCACCTTCGGGCTGGCAACAGGAGGCAGCTGGGCAGAGCCATCCTGAAAACAGCAGCTGAATGTTAGCCTGGGTGGTCTAAAGAGCAGAGATGGTCGTTAGCAGGTTGTCCACATTTGGTCTTGAGAATGACAGCTCCAGCACAAAGCAAGGGAGGCACTGCAAAAATATCCTAGTAGCAACCAAGTGCTTCCCCAGCAGGACCTCAGAGCTAGCTGGTGCTGCCCTCTTCCCCCTCCACCACTTTTGCAGGTTGCAAAGCCACGTGCTCTTTGGTTGCAGGTGTGACAGAGAGGAGAAATGCATGCTGCAGTGCTGGCCAGAGGTGCTCTGATAAAGAGTACTGAGACCTCCTTCCTGCATAAGCAAGCAGGTTTTTACCCCCTTTTAGGAAAACATGCCTTACCCCAAAAAGCATAATTTTAAATCCCACTAAATTTAAGCAATTTAAACTTTGTGACCAGAATCCTGCTGGTAAGAACCTGACTGAGAAGATGGAATTGGGAGAAGAGAGAGGAATAACTGAGTGGGGATAAAAACATATATTAATGTAAAAATTTATTTAATGGAGCAGGTATTCCAAGTATCTAAGAGAATACCTTATGTACCTTATGCATTATGTTCATATTGGTATTACAACTGGGAACACTTAAGAAAATAACAAAAAGAAATGAACAAACAAAAAGATTTATGTATGAAATGAAAAGGTTTCAGGTAACATGCTTCTTAAAATTATATAATTAAGCTTAAAATTATGATTCATGTTATCCGTTAATGTTATAAATATTAATTATGTTAAAATTAAGCTTAAAATTATTCAGGTAGTATGTCAGATAACTTGCTGCTTAAAAGCATACATTTTATTATTATTAATTTACTTATTTGTTTAATAAAACAGGTTTATTCTTCACCCATTCAGCCTTCTTTCTTAAAAAAAGACCTTCTTACCTAAAGGAGCAATTTCAGGAGAGGTCACCAACCCCATCCATGGCAGCAGCATTACCTTGCAGGCCAGGGAGCACATGCTGGGCACTGCACCTTCCCACCAGCCCCATCTACCAGTGGGCCTTCATAGCAGCCCCCTGCCTTGGACTCCTCTGTGAAACTCTCCCTTCACCTGAACAGCACGACCCTACCTTTTTATCTTGTCTGCTGCCTTCACAACATAACCAGTTCTTAAGCACCTCTCTCAGTCACCCTGTGGCTGCTGTCTTCTGCGGAAACCAGCCGTGCTCCATTTTAGGCCGCAGGCAGCAGCCTCCAGCACTGGTGACAGCTGGGGCTTGTCACCAAATGCTGTGAGCCTGTGAGATGTTTAGCACAGCTCTGCTGAGATACGTCTTCAAATTTTGGCTTCCACTAATGGAAATGTATCTCACTTTTCAGTGCACAAGTGGCAAGCAGCAACTGGCTTAGAGGTATTACCCCAAACTCTGTCTTCCTCGAGAAACGCTTCTTGCCCTAGAGACACTACAGTGACTCACGGGTCTTTTTGTGCTCTCTCCCCCCAACTATCAGTGGCATCACAACTATTCAAAAACTTCTGACTGAAAACTTCTTACTTCCCCCCTCATTTGGCGAAACCAAGCAGAGCTCTCGTGCTTTCAAAATGGGTTTCTGTAAGATTTTTATGGTGTGCTATATTCATGATATAGTGATAAAAGTAATCCAGTTAGCCTATAGGGCCAAAATGAAGAGTTTATTTGGGGTTATCTAGGCTTTCGCTGGCATCAAACAGTCTCTGCTGTGGCTTTGATCCCATTTTTATTATTGTGTTGCAAAGAGTTTCAACAAAAGGCACAAATGAAGATCTGCAGATGCATTCCTGAGACATGCAATGGAAATGAAGATATGCCAGGAACTTCCTGAGAGAATTGCAGAACTGAAAATACACTTAATCTGGAATAGATACACATTGCAGTTTTATTTGGGACCTGAGAAGACTGCTATTTTAGAGCTCAGATTGCACAAACCACAGAAAAATGTATGCCGTGCTTTGCCAGAACATTATTGTAACTTCTTCAGGAGACAATTTTCACCACTAAAAACAGCTCAGTGTGGACAGCAAAAAAAAAAGCTGACCTGATGGGGAATCAGAATGTTATATCATAGGAATGGCTCTGACTTCGAGAAGAGATGTACTTCAGTGCAGGGGCCCTGCACCCTGCTCTGTACCACACTGCTTGGGCTTAAAGAAATTCTTCTGAAGCTTCTTTCCTGTTTGCACCATTAAAGGAAATGACAGAAGACAATACAATAAGCATTCAGTCATGCAGCAAAGGAATATCTGGACTAAGATCAATGTGCATTGTTGCCTGGGTCAAGGGTAAGTACAGATGAGTTGACATAGTCCTCACTTAAAAAAACTGAATGGCAAGAAGGCCCACAGATTAGCTTTAAACTGTCTACGTATGTTCGGTTTCCTCTTTGCGATTAGTATTTGCATTGTTGGTACATTTGGCGTTAGCATGTTATGTGTACATTGTCTAATAGTGTTGTGGCTTTTGTCAGCTGTTTATGGGCATGGCCTGTCACATATTTTGGCTCCTATGTCTGAAAAACATGGCAAACCTTGGCACAGCCAAAAAGTAGCCTGGTGCTCTGGACCTCCAGGTGCCAGCATGGCTACCCACAGCTCAGCCTCGCTCTATCCCCACTGATGAGGCAAGCTGGCCCTGCAGGCTGTGGCAGCATCCATGGGAGCCCAAGGCTGCTCCCATAGAAGCCCAAGGCTTGCCATGGCTGGAGCACCTGATCCAGCGGGCTTTCATGTGGGGCCGCTGCTCCTCTGTAAACACACAGCTGAGAGGACACCTGGCCCACTGAGCACCCGGCACGGCTCTCCTCCCCCAGCTGCCTGGCACTCTTATAAAGGCCTCCCAAGCTGTCCTGCTTCCTTCCTTGCCTCTTTCCCCTCCCCACGGTGCTCGCTGCAAGACCGGACATGCTGCACGGGTGTCCAACAGCAGCTCTGGCCCCAGGGAGAGCCCATGCATGAGCGGGACAAGTCCCCCCCCCCCCAAGAACCTTCACTGCTCTGCACAGGAGGGTTTTGCAAGCTCATCTCTGCAAACAAAAACAACATGGACTTAAGGAATAAAATCATGGCCATGTGTAAGGGAAATTAATTATTGAGTACCCCCCGGAGCTGCAACAAAATGATCCTAGCCTTCACAGAACCAGGAACAGCATTTCACCCTCACTGTTTTCATTTGGTGATCTTGCAGGAATAATCACAAGACTAGGAGTGCTGACCAACGCTTGTGTTGTAGAACTAGGATACTGATTTCTGATTTGGGCTGCGATACCGAGCCCTTTGGAAACGCACAGCACCAAACCTCATTTGATCTCTCACTCAACTTCCTTTCTGTGAGAAAGAATGCCAAATCTTTCTGTATCTTGGTGAAAGGATTTCTTAGCAAATGTGCGGCTGGAAATATCAAAAGCTTTTCTGGCTGTAACTGCCATACAATTAATAATTAACAAGCAGCAAAATCATTTGCTATATTTTCCCCCTTTTATTTTTCTTAAAAAGAAAGAAAACAACAGTTTTCTGTTGAGGCGGTGGTGACACCTTTAAGCAACGGTGCATGATAAATTAAGAAACTGGGTGGAGAGCTTCCTTCCTGGTATCCGTTTGTAATCAGTGAGAAGTAAGAGACAAGCAGGGTATCTTACATAACATCTGAAATACAGACTTTTTACACTGAAGGAAGCGGGTCTCTCACCTCCAAAGCTTAGCTCTGGGCCTAATCCTGAATCTTCTTAAATGCTTGGGTGACTCCCCCCTGCCTCGGCATGTGGGATCACTGGCTGTGGACAGCTGATAACTCAGGTTTTGATTTCTCTTCTTACTCAGTAGGCAGGCTTCCTTCTTGCACACCAATCACACCTGGTGTTGAGGACTGAAATAAACACATCTTTGGGTGTGTTTTGGAAGCAGCCAAGACTTGAAAGCATCTGCTCACCCAGACACAGGGGAATGTATTTTCCCGGCAACCATGTGATACAAAATGTAGTTAGAAAGAAGCAGAAAACTAAAGGAGTCCTACCTCTCTGTAAAAGCCAGCTACAACCTCATGTTTCAGCAAATGGTGATCCGGAAATGGTGGGTCCTCCAAAACATCTACTTGACAGATTCCAATTTGTCACATCCTACACCACAAGGACAAAACCAAAAACCAACCAACCAACCAAAGAAAAACAAAAACAAACAAACAAACAAACAAAAAAAAAAAACAACTTCCCAAACAGGACACAACTGAAACGTGTCTTTGTTAAAAAAAAAAAAAAAAAAGGCATTAAAACCCTATTAGTTTTAACCACAGTCATAGAGTCATAGAATCATAGCATCATTAGGGTTGGAAAAGACCTCCAAGATCATCTGGTCTAACCATCCCCAACCACCAATGTCACCCACTAAACCATGTCCCTAACCACCACATCCATCCTTGCCTTAAACACCCCCAGAAACAGTGACACCACCACCTCCCTGGGCAACCCATTCCAGTGCCTGACCACTCTTTCTGAGAAGTGTCACCTAATTTCCAACCTAAACCTCCTCTGGTGCAACTTGAAGCCATTCTCTCTAGTCCTATCACTAATTATCTGCAAGAAGACGGTGACCCCCAGTTCACCACAACTTCCTTTCAGGTAGTAGTAGAGAGCAATAAGTCAAATATGTTGATTCCAGAAGACACGTGTATGAACCTTTTCAGGAGCTGGCCATTTTCTTGCCTGTTTTGTTCAAGAGGTAGAGTTTGAGGCCACAAGGAATTGAGAAGATGGGCAGCTTGAGGAAAGACCTTCCCATTTGCTCTTCCTTCATATATCCAGCAGCTTGGTTAACTGGGAAGCAAGCAGGCAGGAAGCATTGGTTTCCTGCCAGCCTGCCCACCAGTCAGTCAACTGTCTGGGTTGGTTGAGGTGTGGCAGGAAACAAGCATTGCTTGCGGCTAGGGAAACCAAGCTCCCTTAATGACCACCACAGATTTTCTGGAACCTTTATGTGTCTAGTAACACAGATTTTGACTAAAGCTTTTCTACTATTGACCTCAGTTGATCAGTCCCCGTGTGTCTCCCCACAACTGAGTCCCAGTAACATACCCATCTGGGAAAACTTTGGCTGAAGTGGCCCTATTGGCAGCTCCTGGGAACTGCGGGGCAAAGGACCAAGACAAAGTCCAGTTCTAGGGCACCATTCAATTGCCTCAACTGCAAGAGTGTAGAGGGACCACCAGACCACTGCTTTCTGCAGAACCATAGATATTTGTGTCTTGATATGACTCACTCTTTGAGAGGGCTTCAGAGAAATGAGTAAGTGGTTGTGTAATCAGAGAGCATCCCATCCACCTAATCTAGGGGGCCCAGCTCAAACTGATGCATGGAGAATGGCAACCAGTTAGTACATTTTCCTCCAACCCAAATCAGCTGAGCTCCTGATGACTCCACTTGCCTCTGCCTGGGAGAGAGCTGCCCTTGCAAAGTAGTGGACTGAGGTTTGGATCTTGCCACCTCCCAGCCCTCCTTCCCCAGAAATAACACTTGAGGTGTTCAGTCCTGAGTCCAGTCCTTAAGCTGCAATTCAAATATGTCTTTAACAAAGAAAAATGACAAACAGAACTGGATTTTATATGACTGGTGGGAAAACACATCCAATCATTGAATACAAAGGAAGAAATTCTGATTCCTTTTCTTTTTTTCTGTCTTTTTGTTGTTGTTGCTGTTCCTGTTTAGTGTGTTCCGTGGCTGCTTTACACTGCCAGGAAAAAGTAAGAGAGACACATATGGAGATGATACCCTGAAATAGCAATAATAGCAAGAGGAAGTCACTTTTAAAGTTTTACTGAGTGTCAGGTTTATCAAACTGAAATCTGCCTAGTAGGGGTTAGT
Organism: Aythya marila; assembly: GCF_965140915.1. Classification (NCBI taxonomy): domain Eukaryota; kingdom Metazoa; phylum Chordata; class Aves; order Anseriformes; family Anatidae; genus Aythya; species Aythya marila. The sequence goes on along the minus strand of NC_139042.1, from coordinate 71,705,893 downwards.
CAGGCCAGCAATTAGTCAGCAACATATAATTTTCTAAATGATTCCAAATGCAGTTATTAGTTTTCTTGAAGCTGAGTCAACTCAGGCTAAGGCTGTAGCCAGTTTGTGCTGTGCAGGTGGTTTTATTCACAGCCAGCTTATGTACTGATACACTTCTCTGCAGTCTGCAATAGAGGCAACTGTGCTGGTCATGCTGGAGCAAGAAAAACCTTTCACAAAGATAAATTTTTCCCAGAGTTCATGTTACATTCTTACAGCAGAGACTCTGGTGTTTCCAGCTCTGCACTGTGATTTGGTTTTATCAGATGCTCTTCTAAACAAGTCAGAGCGTTTTCCATGGCAAGGGGAGGGAAACAAGGGGCAGAAAACATGGGCCAAAAACATAGTCTCCGAGATGTCAGAGGAAACCTTGTCCAAGATTTCGTGTGCTGTCTCTGTTGTAGGTGGCTGTGTCATTGTGAGGTTTCTGCATATCAGGGCCATGGATTCAGCATGCATCAGATGCATGCTGTGAGGTCATTAGCAGAGCAGGGAAAAGCTTAAATCTTAAGACTGCAAAAAACATTGATTTGTTGAAAAGGTAGTCAAAACTTTAAAATCCTCATTATACTGGGGTCAGGGATAAACATTTAAAGATTTTTCAATGAATAAAGAGGTGCAAATTTTATTTTGAGACGATGAAAACTTTATCTTCAGTCCAAACACATCTTTATGTTTAAGAATTGTTTTTTCTAAGTAGTCAGTGGTACAGGGATCCTGTAAGATGGCAGCCACAGGACTGGAAGCAGAAGTCTGGTGCTTCGCAAGAGGAGCTTCAAGAAACTGAAGCACCTTGTGCTACTCAGTCCAGACATTGCTTCCTTCCCAGGAACAGTTACCAGTCACCAGGCTGCAGATTCATTTTGCACAGATGATAGTTTAATATATTGTACAACACAGAGCAGGAAAGATGACTTCTGCATCTGAACTTATGCTTTGATGCATGCCACAGTACTTCTGATGAGACTGGGTCCTTAGCCTTGTTTTTCTGTCATTCCTGATTTGGAAGCTATGGCCCATGTGTGTTCCTGCCAAAGAGATTTTTTCTCCTTTCCCCTACTCTCCTGCCCTACCCTCCTCCTTGCACACCATAGAATGTTCACTCCCCTCTGCCATCTATCATCACTCTCCCTCTCTCTCTCCTCCAGCTTTTCTCACGTTTCTTCCTGCAATAAGGTCTCACTCATCTCTTCCCACTCTCCTTCCACACAGCACAGGAAAACCTAAAAGAAAAATACAAGTAGGAGTCTCATTTGGAGAATGCCTCCAGTTTTGCATAGAAACCAAGGGACAAGTGTGAGTGTGCTTGGAGGAGAAGAGGTTGAGTGCCTCAAAGTCTTGAGACAGTTCAGTTCTGGGATGTAGCCAGGACATTCACCTCAATGTAAAAAGCAAGATATATTTCTGGATGAGATGAAGGAGGTGTAGTTGGAGAGATCATGGCTTCAAACTGCATTGCAGTCCAGTAGCTGAAAATCTCCCCTAAGAAATGCAACACCATTTTCAAGCAAAGCAAAGACCTATACCATACACTACTACTATTGTTACTGAATTAGGCAGTACTCATTTTCTATGACAAACATTTCCTATGCTGAAACAAAAATGTCAGATTGAAAGCACTGAAATGAATCACTTTGGGTTTGAGTTTTTTTCCCTTCATTTTCTATTGGGCAGAATTGCATGAACGTGCAGTTTGGAGAATGAATAACCAACAGCTGAAACAGTTTGACACTATGAAAGCCTTGCAGTTGTACAAGGAAACAGGTCATATCTCCTTGTGCAAGGCAAAAGTGTTAGGTGGGTTTTATCTCCTGTCACACACCTGATCACATACATAGCACATTGGGATGCTGAATCTAGGTTTAGAAGAAATGGGCCAAGATTGTTTGCTTATTTCCTGGAGAGTTAGGATAATTGTCTTCTATCTGGAGAGCTCCATAGATTGTGGCATGATAGCACTGAAATGGATAGTTGAGGTCTGGAGTCTCACTGGATGTGTAAGGGCATCATACCACAGCCATCTCAATGGCAAGGGCAAAAAAGAGATTTGCCACCTGGAAGATGAGGGCTGGAATAATGTATTCTGTTCTTGTCACTGCTGGCATCACAGCTTGGTTCCAAGCTCTGCTGGGTGGGCATTAGGGTGTGTGGAGATACCAGGATGGCTATGGGGAGGGCCTCTCCTCCTTCTCTTGACTGGTCACCCACCTTCCCTCCATCCCTGTGAAGAGATTACCTTGCTATGGGACATTTTGTGGCCTGTCAGTCTTGCCTGCCTAGAATGCAAAAAAGTATTTAAGTCTTGGAGACTTGCCCAGACCTCCTAGTGCTGGACGACAAAGCAGAAGTCTCACAGAATAATCTTCTGCTTTCTTTCCCTTCTGCTATGATACAGAAAGGGCATCAGCAGTCTCTCTTTCCTCCCCTCTGTTCTGCTTGTCCCCTTCCCACGGTTCTGGGACTTGTTCTGTCAACTTCTCTTGCTCCTGCCACCTCCCCTCACTTCCCTCTCTGCTCCTCCTTTCTGTACAGATTCACCTTCCCACCTCCTCACTCTCAGCACACAAGACTTCTTCCTAATGGTTGCCCATCTATCAGCACTCTGTTCACAGTCCCACATTGCGCAGACCTCCACGCACACATACCACCTGCACAACCTCTCTCTGCCTCCTAACTCACCTATAGCCAAGATGAGGAACCCTTTAGGAAGAGTGCAATGACAGCTTGCCTCTCCTACTTTTATTGTATCACAGCTAGCATCATGCCGCGTGCTCCAATGGCCAGGCCTTCCTCTGTTCATGCTGACTGCCAGGCCGGGTCTGTCAGCACGTTGGCATGTCCCAAAGCAGGTACAGAATTAGCCTGTAACTGCACATTTGCTCCTCTGGGAATAACCACATTTAGCCTTAGTGCAGCTCCCCAAGACCATTTATTTTTTCTCTGCTTTTGTGCAAGTTGTCAGTATGTCTTGAGGCCAGAGAGCCCTCAGTGCCTTGTGTAACTCCTCGCTCCACTTCATATAGGCACCAGGAGCCAGGGGCACATTCAGGTCACCCTCAAGGCTGGCACAGATTCACACTAGAGGAAGATCTTTGCAGTGGCTCTATAATTAGGAGCTTTCTAACATCACTTAAGAAAAAAAAAAAAAAAAAATCTTTAATTACCAGAGTACTCCTAAATGACTTGCAGTAGCAAAATCACAACCCATTCTCCCAGGAGAACGTAGTTAAAGTGCAGATTCATACCAACAGAGGAAGGAACACAAATATTCATAAACTGCTTGAGATGGCTCCAGGGAAGACTCAGAAGATGAACTCTTGACCCTACTGAGCTCAGTAAGAAACTGACTATGGGTTTGCAAAGGGCCATAACTTCACCCAGAGGAAACCAACCAACCTATAAAAATCCACAGCATCACTCATAATCATTCTGAAAGACATGATCAGTTTTCAGGGTAATGCTTTCTTAGCACTTAATTGCTTTCTCAGGAAATCTGAAAGTGGACAAATGGATCCCATCATATGGATTATCCTGAAACAACAGTTATAAGAATAATACCCATTATATCATGTAATACTACAGTACCACCAAATTTTGTATTTTTTATCAAAAGTAAGTGCTGATTTTTTTTTTTTTTTTTTTCAGAAAGTTCATTTAGGGGGTGAAGCTTCTTTAACACAGGTAGTGAATTAAAGTTATAAAATCTGAAATATTTGTAGATTTAGGGATCAAAAAGTGGCAATGGAGATCTATTTCTAAACTGCCATGTTTGAGCTGAAAGAAGACTTATTAAAAAATAACAGCCTATGAAACAAACCAAATTTCATTAGCTTTTAGGATGTCTGATTCAATATTTTTGCATGCTTTGAAGTTATGAGACTGAAACTCCTTCCTGTTTACCTGTAGGCCCATGGTGAGAAGCAAGTCTGGCAGCTGACACAGACTGACAGTTGATTCAGTTTTTGTATGTGAAAGTGAGAGGAGTCAAGGCAAGAAGAACTTGAGTCTCTGTCCTGTAACTGTGTTTTATACAAAACTCAAGGATGCTTCTGCATGTGAAGCAATATAATAAATAGCCCTAGCTTGAGGAATCACCTGAATGTTTTGTCCCTTTTAATTACTTTTTTTTTTTTTTTTTTTTTCCAAAAAAGAAACCAAACACTCATTTACAATGAAAACCATGAGTATCCCTGTTAGTTCTGAGTGTGAAAGGATTAACATCTAGGGCAGATCACAATCCTTGGTGCCTTGCCAGAGCATGCACCGTGAGTCAGTGTTACTGGACATAATGTCTCTGAATTTATTTGTTTAGTTTTATAAAATGTTGAATTCATTAACAAATATACAAATGTGTATATATATAGCAAAAGGAATTCTTGCTGGCTGTTAAAACTCTCAGAGAATGAGCCTTATAAATGTCTGTTTCTCTCCATTGCCTATATTCAAGGTGCCTTGAACGACTAGCTCTAGTGCAGACATCCAGAGTGCAAGCATCCAGGGCCAGGTGAGACAATCCTAGCCCTGCCTCAGATAACCCAAACACAGGTCTCTCCACAAGCTCAGAGGCTTTTCAGGCTGAAGTACCAGCCTCTGCTGCTTTCTGTGGGAGGGAGGAAGCACCCACGGTGGTTGCCTGTCTGGAGGAACCTAAACCCTGTCTAATGTGAGTGCAGCACTGCTCTCAGCACCAGGCACAGGAGCTGTGAGCAACGCTGGGGAAAGTGTTCTCAGCCACAGTCACCCACAGTACTGGTGGGGAGAGTGGAAGATGCTGAAGTCTGAACATTTTCTGGGTCCCTGCTCCCACGTTTGGGGATAATTCCCTAAGCACACAGCTGGGATGTATACCTTTTCCAGTCTTTTTGCTGAAGCCCAACTACTCTGCAAAGAGGAATCCAAGATCCGAGTGACAGTATCTTGCAAGTATTAATAATCTAAGTAGAAACACATTTAATGAAAACCATCATCCAGCAAGAGCTGGACAATGCTGAGCACTGATCCTTGTTACTGAAGTCTTTGATAGATGTAGTTCATACAGTGCATCTCCCATGGAAAATTCCCAAAGCAGCACAGTCTCACTGACACTTCAAATCTTGTTTTGTGTGTTCAGCCTTGCTGAGAAGCTTGGACTAGACCCACTTCTGTAGATTCTGTGAACTTTTGACACGTTTTAGGCAGGGAACTCTTTGTCCTTGGAGCAGCACCCAAACCTGAGCCTCATCCTCAGCAACCTGTCTTCCCTCCTTGTTTCCCCTCCTTTCCTAGTGTCCCAAAGGAGTTGTAAGCATCCCATTCAGGAGGGGGAGAGAGACTTGTCCCTCCCCTACACCTCCTACTCCATGAAAAGATGCAGTTTGCAGGTTCAGGCATTGTTTTGTGGGCTGCACAAAACACAGATTTAGTTTGTGTCAAAGACAAGCCAAAATCCAAACCAACCTAGCTGGGCTCTGTAGCTATGAAAACATCATACAAAAGGGCATGCTGGGGACATTTCTATTCTCTCTTCCTCTACCAACATCCCAAGTGCAGGAGTGACATTTCCCTCCCCCCATAAGGTTTTTAAAATAAAACACACACGTGCCTAGGCGAGAAGACTTCAGAGCTGTGTAAGTCACATACACGTGTGCATGTCCAGGACTTGTTTTCGAAATTGTAAGAAAAGGAGAAGGGTACAAAACCCAGGTCTGTGTTCAGCGTTGCCATCCAGACTTTGAAATGTTTTCTTTCTCAGACTGCTGCTTTTGGGTGGGAGGAATTCATTCTGGGGTGCTGATCACCCCTATGCCTGCATGCAGAGAACCCCAATGCCAGCACGGGTTCAGCATGGAAGTGCCAGTTCCCCAAAGGCAGCTGTGCACCTGGTGGGACTGACCTTCACAACTTCCAGGCCAATGGTTTCGTGGGATTGTCAGGCTCAGAAATGCCTCAGTTGAGTGAGTACATCCAGCAAAGGAACAGTCTTTTAGGGGCAGAAGGTTTTTATGTGCATGGGACCTAACTCCTGATGTTCCAGCATTCCCAGTTTTCACCTAAAGACTCTATGTGCAAAGAAGTATTTCAGACCACATACACACCAAATGCCTGTCCAGACTATAATGGATGCTGCTTTCTAAATAACTTTTTTTTTCTTGCTCTGCTGGGAGACACATCCCAAGTCATGTTGAGAATACTGCTCTAAGCATCTTCTAAAACTGAGAATTAGCTGTTCAAGCCATTACTTAGTCATTTCTATGTTTCGTCACATAAGCTTCACACAACAGTAAAACGTACTTTGTCACAGTTATGCAGAAGATGCTGCAAATTCTCTCTTCCATGGAGGGGATCAGAGTCATCTTCTCTGGCCACCTGCATGTTCTCAGTGTGAAACAGAAATTGTGTGTAAAGTATGGCATTAGTTACCAAACTGCAGTGGAAGGATAAGATGACTTTTTTTCTATTGTACTTGAAAAAGTGAAGACATTAGTGAGGAAGGAGTTAATCGTTGCAAAATACACGGTCATTTCCTGAGCCCTGTGGTTGGATGAATGCAAACTTTCAACTATTTCTAATTCTTCTCTGTCATTTAAGAGGCTTTCAAGGTGCACTGTACATCCCAGATCAGGTAAGGACTGCAGCTTTTCACTTCTTGATTGTTGTTTTTTTTCTTCAAAATTGCTTTTTAGTGGAGTCAGTCTCAGCCAGGACTGATTTGCTCACCCTCCTATTATTTACATCTGAAGGGAGAACAAAGTTCATTGAATCCAAGAACTGCATGTGTGTCTTTGTCCCAGATGACTGTGGGCATTAGAAATAAAGTAAGAAATATATGGGATAGTAACAGAGCAGCAATAACAAAGAAGGTATGTTACTACTAGTCAGAGGTCAGAATAATCACAGCAAATACTGCATTAGAAGAGAAAGAAGACTCTTACCGCCAGTTTAAGGAGTTCGCTTTGCAAATCATGATCAAAATAAGGATTCTCAGGTGTACAGTTTGCTTTAGTACAGAGGGCAGTGATAATCGTAGTATGTCTTCAAAGGTCTTTTTAAAAGGAGGAAGAGAGAGCTGCTACATGCTGTAAGAAAAACAAAACCAGATAATTTTGGACCAGTTTTATTCATAAAACTGGACCTGATACTTATCTTCAGCTACTGCAGAGTCATGTACTATAGTCATCCTGAGACTGTTCCTGAGGTTTGCAGCAACTGAACATATGCACAGAAGTGAGGGTGGAAGCATATCATAAAAAGATATAATTTCATCAGGGTCTTTTGATGCATAAAAACTGAGCTCAGACAGAGCGGCACCAGAAGGAAGTCTCACAGCAGAGTGCACTCTTGCATACTGCATTTGTTGTCTCTTAATAGACAGGGAGAGAGAATATTTGTGTGAACGTTTTTTTTTTTTTCTTTTTAATAGTTCAGACACAAACATAAAATAGCCCTCCGCATGGCAGTTATTGTAATAACGGGCTGTCACCAAGTCACCCTGCAGAAAGTGAGCTTGTACATGCTATGAGGATCCCTGGGTAAAGTCATATACTGGAGATTCATTTTTTTGGCATTTGATTTTTTTTTTTTTTTTCTTTAATTCTTTTTGCTTGTAATCAGTTTTAATGTTTGGAGATTAGCTCTGCAATTGTGCCTTGTGTTTGGTATAAATGGTTTCTGGATGTTATGCATAGTAGTAGGGAAAATCCAGTTAAGGTTTTCAAGGCATTTGTTTTATTCGGAAATATAAGTCCCATCAATTTTTGGACTTCATTCCTAAATCACTGGCACCCTACTTGTGAGATGGTAGTGCTTGGACTTCTGTAATGAAATTCACCCTTCAAATACCCTATGGAGCAGAGATTTGTCACTGAACCCAAATCCAGCTGACACCAGACTTGTGCCCAAGGTTTCTCAGCTCCCTAGTGCAGGTGATCTGATCAAGAGCCCCGGCTCTTCCATTATGAACACAGCCAGGGAGCATGTCAGCATGCTGCTGGGGAAGAGGCTACAGCATGGGGAGAAACGTGCATCAACCTTAGTCTGATCAGTTTGATGCTAAGCATTTTACTGTTCCTTAGAGTTGTGTTTGACCTTAGCTGGTAAATACTTGTCATCTATGCTGAAGTGCGTTGCTATTAATGCTGCGGCTTGCTAGATGAAAGCTGGCTGAGGTATGTCTACCCATCCTGCAGTTGCATTTCCCACTTATTGCCCAGGCATAGCTCAAGTGAAAGTGCATATCAGCTTTGTGGGGGAAGAACAAACTGAACCCAGGACTTCCCTATCACCAGCAGCAGTTTACCCACTGCTTCTGCCTGCAGTTTTCAGCATCCCTTCAGGCATGTTTATTGAAAATGTTTTTTTCACCTTCTGTCTTTCAGGGTGGATTTGGTTTCATCCCTGATGCATCTGCCCGGGCAGACAAATTGGCTCTCTCTGATGACTGTAAGTGTAGAAAATAGGGTGTTGGCTTAGGTGGTTTAAAATCTTTGTTCTCAGCATTCTCTCCAGCTTCAGCATCTTTGTTTGGTGTGGAAAAAGGCTGTACTCCTCTGCTCTCTGTCAGAAGGAGGCATACCTTGTATGTAGCAGCATATCAGGATGGAAAAGAAACAAAACCTAGAAAACCCATTCATTGTATGGTAAGTGTGGTCTCTCCCGGCTGCCTTCTAGCTGAGTGGCTAGAGGGGAGAAACCAGCATCCCACAACCCAGCCTTAAGAAGTTACTGTGTGGTGGGCTCCCTCTGTCCTGCTTGAAAGCACAGAGACACCAGGACTGTTTCTCAGTGCATTTAAGTGATGTAGTGGTGATTTGCATGCCTACTGCAGCCTAATAATTCCACTACATATTTGCATAGTTTCCACCTTGAAAGCTGTTTTGAAGCAGAAGTCCAGAATGCCTCACCATTGACAACAACTGTTTGCAAAGACTCCGAATGGGCAGAAGGACCTTTTTGACACCTGACATATTTTTCTGATGCCAATCTTATGTTTTTCATAGTGTACATGATGAGATTTAAAACTGAGTTCTCTGAAAAATGATTTTATAGAAATAAGAGGGCCTTGATTTGTGCCTCAAAAATTTATGGAAAAAATGAGCTCATGTTATAAGTAAATGTTATTGGGACTCTGCTTTGGCCTTTTTTTTTCTCTTACTGCCAGCATCTCGCATTCTGATTGGAACTAGACAGTCAAGTTGGTGTTCCTCTTGGGTTTACTAACTATACACAGGAGACCTGAGAGGAACTTCTCACCCGACCATTAGGGTTATTTTTTTTTAAATAAGTTTAAAATGGGTACTATTTTTTTTCTTGTCTACATTATGGTGTTAATCAAAGAGAAATATCCCACAGGGTTAATTTTCTTCATCCTTGGAATCTGGTGTTGTCAATTTGATCTGGTCTCTTCTCACACAATTTTCCTAAGAAACCTTCAATCCTTACTGAAAGTTTCCATTGGCAGTTTTCTTTTTCAGTGATGCAGAATATTTAACTAAAAAGAAAGTGAGAGAGATATCCTGTGCACTCTTAATGTAACAATATATATATGTGTATATATATTTAATGGATATTAACCATTATTGATATCCTAAAAGAGAGATTCTGCATTTTTGCTCACGGACTGGGGAAAACCCAAGCATTCTCCAAGCTGGTGCAATGCATCTATGAGCTTGTTCATCAAAAGCAGTATGTTTTTGTCATGCTTTTACACTACTGCATGAGGAATTTCTATTCAACAGCTGGTAAATTGAAAAAAAATTTATGCTCAGGCCCTTGGTCTCCCAATTCCTCATTAGGTCTTGAAATAATAAGAGATACTATGCACTGGTATTGTCATGATGAAGCAGCTAGGGTTACTTACTACCTGCACCTTATTCATGCTGCTCCTGATTCAATAAGAAAAGAAAATATAAAGTCACCAAAAATATGTGCTCTTTTATCTTCTTTTCTTCTTCAGATGTGGATATTGTACATCTTTAGCAATCTAGCACAGGTATGTTTCGCAGCTAGTGAACTGCATTTTAAAACAAAGAAAGGCACCATTATCAGTACTTGTCACTGTTCAGCATCTTTAGATGTGCTCTTTGTAAATATATATATATATATATATATATATTTTAGAAGCAGCTGACTCTTAAAAGATTTTTCTTTGGTCCTTTCTGCAGCTCTTTCTCCAAGAGGAAATCTGATCTGCTACAGCACGGAAACTTCAGTGGTGACCATGGCTAGACAAATTCCTTAGAGAGCTGCCTGTAAGTCTGATCAACATTTGAGATGAAGCGTGTTGCATTTTCTTTGGCAGGATGTTACATGCTGAGTTTAGATATGTGAGGCAATTTCTGAGGCAATAAGGGAATATTCAGGAACACAAGTCTCTGCTGTTAGGTTAATAAGCAAGAAGAAAGGAATCCTCTTGTAAAGACTGTTTTTTTGTTTGTTTGTTTGTTTTGTTTGTTGTTGTTGTTGTTGTTGTTGTTTGTTTTTGGTGGTGGTGGTGGTGGTAGGTTTATTTGTTTGTTTGTTTAACCACAAGTTTGAAAAGATATAGATGTCGAGATTGTCTAAATTGTGCTCAGCTGAAGTTCTGTTATACCAGGATTGAAGGCACACTGAGTAGACTCCATTTCTGTGCTACAGTGGTTCAGCAGCTGAAGGCCTGGAGAAGCCTTTCGTGCTTTTATTATTTCTCCTTGTGACAGTCAGTCAGTGTGGAAGCAACGGGAAATCCTCCTGGAGTGAGGGGGGAGGGCGAGATAGGAAACTGTGGACAAGCAAGAACAGAAGTGCTGTGGGGGGGTGGGGGGTGGCGAATAATAATTAAAAAAAAAAGAAAAATAGGAGGAGAACTGGCAGTCCAGTCCATGTAGAGGAGAACAGAGAGACATTTCTGGACGGCAGCTAATGGAGAGGAAGATGGACTTTGGGTTGCATGTTACAGATGATGTAAGTGGGTTGTAGAGGACAGCAAAACGTGATCCTGCCAGCTCATTTCCTCAAAGACTCTAGAGAAAAACCTGAAATATCCGTGCCTCTGTAACCTAAAAATAAAACTTCAAGGCAAAGCACGTTTGCGTACACCCTCTAGTGGTCTAGCCAGAAAAGGCGTTTATTACGGTTATTAATTCTGCCCTGCGTCCATGTGCTGAGACCAGTCCTACTCTGGTCCTCAGCTGATCTGACACATCTATAACAACAACTGTTCCCTGAAACAGGATGGCTACATCCAAACTCATTTTCAGGAATGGTCTTTCGTCTATGATAACTCCTAAGTTGCACAAGTTGCTTGAGAGAGCATTAGCTGGTGTGAATCAAAGCTGTGCCAGCATTGTAACCACAGAAGGAAGTGAATTTCACGGCCTGAACCCAGGCTCTGACAGTGTTTAATTTACTAATATTGACTTAGCCTTAGTGCTGTAAAAGCTCCGTTATGTATGTGGAAGATGGTACAGCCTTCAATCATCTAAGTGTAGATACTACAGAAGAATTTTTTGACAGACAAAAAAAAAATCAACCATCTGCTCATTCAGAGGGATACTATTGCCTGAAAAAGCCCTGATATACTCGATGCTGGAGGGTACATGCTGACTGAGAGGGAGAGCTACAGGAGAAGATGGAGTAATCTTGTGATTTTGGTGCTTGAACTATGTCTTGGGAGATCAGATTCTGCCTGAGAGTCTTTTGTGGTGCTGAGAAATGAGCATCTCCATAAGAAATAGGTGCAGAAAAATGTCTGAAATGTATCTGAGGTGGAACTTCAGAGCTTCAGCTCCAGCTGGGGACAATTCTCAGACAGCCACTGACTATAATCCCCTAAGAGCTGCTTCTCCTAACATAAAGTAGCAGTACTTAAGGTACTTAAAGACAAGTATAAAGCAGATATCTATTTGCAATTATGGAGCAATTGGGTTTTGACAGGACTGAGAGAGTTGACCTCATGCCAGTAAAGAGCATGCTTAAGGTACATCAGTAAGATTGGATTTCCTTAAAAATACAAGTGCTTTCTTTTCAAGCACGTGTAACTCCTCTTCTAGAGCACTCCCCTAGGAGAAAGATCACGCACATTCGGTGCTCTCTTTGGAAAATATTCAAAGTCTTAACCACTTCCTTCCTTGAAAGTATGCTAACTACCACACTCAGGTCTGATTTGCACCCAACTTGTTGAAGCTGCAACTTTGATGGAAGATGAAGCAATGGTCATTGGACAAAAGAGGAGCAGATACCTGAAATACAGATTATCTAGAAGGCAAAATATTTGTTCTCTAATCTTGTCTTCAGAGACACTATTTCACTTTCAGTAGTCATTGGATAACCCCAAAGGCCAATCTAAAGTGTAAAGATCAGGCTATGTCTGCTCCCTTACGGATGACTGCCCCTGTGTTTAGGCTAGGCTAGGCTAGGGAATCTTTTGCTGTTGTGCATGTTGTGCATTTTTTCCTAAGCTACCATGTCAATAATTTATTTATTGCATATCTTTGATATGAAACACGGGTAGTACCCAGCCATTTCGTGGTTAAAAAAATCTCTTGATCAGATAATAATTTCCATGGTCAGACTTGGGAGGCTCTATTTCCTGACTATAACCACTAGTCTGTCATTTAGAAAGGGAAGGGATGTGTTTTTCTTCTATCAATCATCTTAAAAGATTATAGCAAATCATATTTAGTCCTCAGAAAGAAAAGGAAACAGGGAACGTTTATAAAAGGAGACTTTACAAGCCAACCAAAGGCTTTAGGTGTCCCGGTAGTCGTCCTGAAGAAGAGAGAGAGAGTTCTGGGAAACTCACTAAGATTTTTTTTTCCAAGTTTTTACATTTCCAAGAGTCATCCATAGTCTACCCTAGATGAGTGCTAATTTCATGTTGTTCCTCATTGTTTTGCTGACTATTTCAGATCTCATTTTTAGACACCTAACTCTTCATTGGTGCCTTAATCTTTGCGATTCTCATCTCATAGATCATGATTTTTTTTTTCAAATCTGGTTTCAAAGGGTTAAGCTTTCAGAAAGGGCCACCAGTTCCAAGTTCCTCATTTTTAAACATGAATTCATAGACACCTGGGTCTTTCTTGCAGAAGTATTGAGCACTTATAGATCTAGATGTAGTCAACAGAAACATGGCTTTGAAACAATACATTTTTATGTAACATCAGGTGCTCTGAGAACACAGGTAGTCAGATCTTAGGCAACCTAGGTTGCCTCATGATCTCCATTGCCTACTTTCCTGTTTGCAATATGGTTAAATAATTTTCCAATTAGAGAAAGGCTTCAAAGAAGAAATTTGCAGGTCTTCTTGGAGCACTTTGCTTCAACATTGCATGCCACAGAAATGCTGACAAGTAAATTATTTGCTTGTCATTCAACAAGGGGTTGAACAGTGCACTGTCCATAGGATATAGTGTCATTCTTCAAACAATGAGGAGAACAAAGTCAAAGGCAGAATACCCCAGCTTTCTGGTGGGGTATTCTGCCTTTGGAGAATTGCTGTGAGGGCACTGGTTCCAACACAAATCTGTTGTAAATGGGCAGGTTTAAACTTGCCTGTTTTCCATCCACCTGACTTGTAAAGTTTCTTGGCAGCTGGGCTGATTGGTTCTCTTCAGTTTATCAACTTCCAGCTTTTCACTAACAGGATCACTAAGCTACAAAGCACCCAGGGGAATCTGCCAATGAAATTCTGACTCCCAGGTTCTTCAGCCGTTTATTTGCTGTTAGAGCAATAACCTGCTTAAGCTATATGATCATTATGAGTATTTTGACAAGAAAGGGAAAGAAAAGACATTTTCATAAGGGACAACGTCCCATGTCCTCAATCTCAGGTCACTGCAAAGATGACAACCTTGATTATTCAGTACTTAAATAATCAGTGTGATGATCAGTGCTGTTATGGTCATTAGAAATACATTGTTAGTCAAAAAATTTGAAGCTTTTTCATGAGTGCAGCTAGCACAAGTTGGTTGCTATGTATGAGATAGCATTAAATAAGAGCAAGATCAAGCCCTTCAGTTGAACTAAACTCTGCTTTACACACTGCATACAATGTCTCTTTATGAACCTAAATCATGACCTAAATCTTTACATACTTATCAAACAACATTTCTGGAACCTTCTCTTTCATAAGATCTGCCTTCTCAGTCACAAGTTTCTCCTGCAGGTTATAAAGATATTGTTAACGCCTTTAAGAGGAAGAAGAATGAAGTTTCCTTTTAAGTGTCTGTTTTTAATGATCTCAGCAACTCTCTGCTGTATCGATACATTACCTTAAAATATGGTCTCCGTGGATAAAATAGCCTCACAAAATCATCACTGAGACATTTCAGGTTCAGTCTATGTTAAAAGTTTGAGATTTTAAATAGTTTTAATGTCTGAAAGTTTTTTCCAGCTTTTTTAATCAATTTTTTTTCCATCAACAATATGTCTTAGATAAGCCAACAGGACAATGTGCAGTTTTACATGTTATAGAAGCACAGAATCATAGACTGGCTTGGGTTGGAAGGGACCTCAGACACCATATAGTTCCAACCCCCCTGCTATGGGCAGGGATGTCACTCACTAGATCAGGTGGCCCAGGGCCTCATCTAACCTGGTCTTGAACACCTCCAGGGATGGGGCATCCACAGCTTCTCTGGGCAACCTGTTCCAGTGCCTCACCACCATCTGACTGAAGAATTTCCTTCTAACCTCTAATATAAATCTCCCATCTTTTAGTTAAAAGTTTAGTTAAAAGTCCCCCTTATCCTATCATTATCTGATTGAGCAAAGAGTTGCTCTCCTTTTTTTTTTTTTATAATTCCCCTTTAAGTACTGAAAGGTTGCAGTGAGGTCACCCCAGAGCCTTTGCCTCTGTAGGTTGAACAGCCCCAGCTCTCTCAGCCTTTCTTCATAGGAGAGGTGCTCCGACCCCTCTGATCATCTTTGTGGTCCCCTTCTGGATCTGTTCTAACAGTCCCACATCCGTCTTGTGCTGGGGGCCCCAGATCTGGATGCAGAATTCCAAGTGGGGCCTCACAAGGTCAGAGCAGAGGGGCACAATCACCTCCCTCACTCTGCTGGCCGTTCCTTTTAGTGCAGCCCAGGATGCAGTTGGCCTTCTGAGCTGCAAGTGTGCACTGGCAGATCCTGTCAAGCTTTTCATCCACCAGAACCCCCAAGTCCTTCTCTGCAGGGCTGCTCTCAATGTGTTCTTCTCCCAGTCTGTGCTCATGTCCAGGATTGCCCTGATGCAGGTACAGCACCTTGCACTTTGACTTGTTGAACCTCATGAGGTTCACATGGGCCCAAATCTTAAGCTTCTCCATGTCCCTTTGGATGGCATAACTTCCTTCTGTTGTATCAACTGTACCCCTCAGCTTGGTATCATCTGCAAACTTGCTGAGGGTGCACTTGATCCTACTGTCTATATAATTGGTAAAGATATTAAACACTACTGGTCCCAGGACAGACCGCTGAGGAACACCACTTGTCACCAGCCTCCACTTGGACACAGGGCCATTGACCACCACTCTCTGGGTGTGCTCTGGGTGTGACCTTCAAGCCAATATCCATTCCAATTGAATGGATAATTCAATTATCCATTGAATGGTCCACCCATCAAATCCATCTCTCTCCAATTTGGAGAAAAGGATGTCATGTGGGACTGTATCAGAGGCCTTGCAGAAGTCCAGGTAGATGACATTGGTCAGTCTTCCGATGTCAAGTGTTGCAGTCACTCCATCATAGAAGGCCACCAGATTGGTTGGGCACATTTTGCCCTTGGTGAAGCCATTCTGGCTGTCTCAGATCATCTCTTTGTCTTGCATGTGCATTGACATTGCTTCCAGGAGGATCTTTTCCATGATCTTCCCAAGCACAGAAGTGAGGCTCACCAGTCTGTTGTTCCCCAGGTCCTCCTTTCTACCCTTTTTAAAAATGGGAATGATGTTTCCCTTTTTCCAGTCACCAGGGACTTTGTCTGACTGCCAGGACTTTTCAAATATGATGGAGAGAGGCTTGGCAACTTCATCAGAAAATTCCTTCAGGACATTGGGCCCCATAGACTTGTACTTGTTTAGTTTCATCAGCTGGACTTGAACCTTCTCTTTGCTTACAGTGAGTGGGACATATAGCAGGCTGATATGTTTGTTTGACTCACTTATCTGTTCCCACCAATGTCTGTGGGCCCTCTTGCATGACTACATGTACCCCTGCATGAGAAAAGGAAGAGATCAGAGAGTCATAGATCATAACTGATCTGGATATCAATAGCGTAGATGGTTGATTTACCCAGACATTGAGAATGTATACACTGAGTACTGAGTGGGGTGGATCCTCTGCACATCCAATTTTTTTCTGCTGCAGTACTGCAAAAAAAAAACAAAAAAACAAAAAAACAAACAAACAAAAAAACACTTTGCAGTGTCTCACAGCAGCGCTTGGGTATCCCTTTGTTGTAGGAGAAATGTCATGAGGTGGAAAGAGTATTGCTGTGTCAGGAGAGAGAGGAGAGCATGCTGGAGGAGAGCAGAGAAAAAAATGGACTACAGAAATATTGGCTCCTTCGTTTGTGCCTGTGCTTTTGGTTGCTCTAACTTGGCTCTGGGACTAATAAAATCACAAATATAGGAGGAAAAACAGGCTGGTAGAAACATTTTTACTGTGTTCTAAAGTACACTGGAACACCTGGGGATTTGACTTCCTTGTGTTTGAAGTCAAAAAGGTAGCGTTGCAGCTTCTTGCCATTGCCACCAATTTCACAGTTCAGATTAACCTGCTAGTCTGCAGGAACTGCAAACACTCCTCTGCCATGACATGCAGGAAGCCTATACAATTGCAGAAACCAGTCAAAAGAACCACTTTTTGTGGAAATGTAAATGTCTGAATAATAGACTTTCATCCAATCGGCAAGATATTTTAATGCAATGCACAGAAACTTAGTTAATCTTGAGACCTATACACTTCATCAACTTTGCCTGGAATTAACCAACATGCTCACATTTACTAAAGGTGAGATAGAAAACACAGACTTGTGAACATAGCTCAAAGCCTCTTTTCAAACACAAGTGAACAACAGCTGGCCCAAGTAGCTGTTTGCTTGCCATTTATTTTCTTGCTTCTAAGTTATTGATAATGTGAACAAGTAAAATTGTTTGATGCCTGGGCTGGCAGACAGTCACCCAGGACCCACACCTAACACACTGAAGAAGGGAATCTACCCTTCTGGATTGTCCCACATCACATCCTTCCCCAAAAAATGAGGCCACATGCCTATCCACAAACCTCATTCATCAGGTAAGAAGGTGTACTGAAAACAGCAGAGTCTTTCACTTTCAGGCATGAGCAGCCTACACTGTTCCTCTGTACTGCGTTTATTCATCGGCTCGTATGAGGTATTGTATGGCCCAGCGTCTTAGTGTGCCTTCTCCCTTTTGGTCCATGATGGTCCACAAAGCCCTGGACCTCACCTCCCGTATCGGCAGCCTGGTGCCGTTGTGACCTTTTACTTTCTTCTGGGAAGAACACGAGCATCAGAGCCTCCCCTGAAATACTTTCTGTCTATGCTCTTGGTGTCAACATTAGTGTCTAAATGTTCTTCTCCTCAAAAGAAATGTGCTGTAGAGATTATCTTGTGGGTGCTTATTTCCTTTTTTTGAGATCTGAGCTGAATTTTCTTGATTTGTAGCTATCAAAGGCGGTGAAGATAGACAACTATCAGTGATGCTGTTAAATAAAAATCACTTTTGATTGCTTACAGACAGTTAGGCATTGGCTTATTGTTTCATGCACAAGTGTTAAGTGCGATTGTGTAGAAGCAGAAAGTTAAGTTTGCGGCAGTTAAACTATTAAATATCTTTGAAGATTGAGATTAAATATTTTCAAACCTTTAATTTTATTCCCATTTATTTTGCTTCTGAAATAAATTAGGTCTAAACTGTCCCTAATCTCAGTCCTTTTCTACAACCCCTCACACAGAGGCAACACATTGCTGTAGATTTTGGCAATGCCATATATACAGACAATGACACTTTTCTGAATGCTCTTCTTATAGACACAGTGACTTTGGTATCAGAAAAAGTTTTTTCTGGCTCAGTACTACAAAAACTACACCGCTGCTGAATCCCTGCTGACAATGATGAGAAATGACAAGAGTATTTCCCCAGTGGAGAGAAAGCCAAATACAGCATAATTTTAAAGAAATCAGCATAACATTGTTAGATCAAAATATTATATTATGAAAATGTTCTTTGAAAGAAGTTTGCATTTCCCTCTTTCATGTTGATAGTTCGGCTGCCTTTTGTAGTAAGTCTTAAGATGAAATACTTTACTATATTTATTTTCTTCCATATACTTTTCATCTAACCCATCTCAAATTAAATATCTGAGTACAAAAAAGTGGTGCTACCCTACAATGGAAGGCTTTGGAAACCAGCCTCTTCTCACAATTACAAATGGTGCCTTTAGTTTTCAAGCTGGCTGGGTGAGAAATTTGTGCTTGTTCTTTGGCTAACTGCAGAGTTTCCATTCCCAAGGTTGCCATTAGACTTTCCACTCCTTCTTAATGCCCCCACTCCTAGAAAAATAAATAAATAAATAAAAGAAGACCTACTTTGGTGCTCTTCTGTGTTGTTTATATACTGTTTAAAATGTTATCAAGTTCTTTCACAGTTTTTGTATGCTTAAGAGCAGATTGTTTCAACCGCTACTTCCTTATTTCTCCTCCCTTCCTCTTAACTCTTAATATACAAGCTGTTAGATACTCTTGCCTTTTTTTTTTTTTTTTTTCTTTTCCTATGAATAAGTTGATCTATACATCTTCCCAGCCATCCGGGAGTATGAAAATCATGCAATTTTTCATCTAGCTTCTCATCAGAAAAGCATGAAGGAGTTGAAAAGATGACAACAGTTTGGAAGGAGTGGAATTTTGGCAGGCTTTTACCTACCAAGAGCCTTATGTTCTTCTCATTCATCCTTCTAATAGTGTTTTATTTTGTCAAGCCTACCTTGCTTATTGCATCAAAATTATCAAGATTTCTTGCTACTTACCATCACACAACACTAAAAATTACCTGATCCTCTGTGACCCTGCCACTACTGTGATGCATCTGTATACCCACTGATATGAATTAGTCATACCAGCCGTGACAGGATGTCACGAGAAGTAGTTGAGAAGGAGGTGTTTGTAAACTACTCCATTTATATCCTGTGAGTCTCGTTCTGTAAAAAAAAAAAAAAAAAGCTTTAGGTTGGCCTCAAAAATGAGGCTTCACATTGTACCTCCATGAGCACAGCATTCATTTTTATGGCATAGGGTTAGGGAAACAGCTTTCTAGGTACCTCCCATGAGTAAGTGCCACTCTTATCCATGGCAAGCTTAGTTGTTGCAGTAGGCAAATGTTGTAAAGTGTAAATATAGGATCTTTATACTGTCCTCCTCCCATATTGGCTTGCAGGGAAGGATACAAAAAGGATCTCAACAAGAGAAGTAGAGCAAGCAGATCTATAAACCTGCAGCCCTGTGAGCGAAGTCTCATCAGCCTGCTCTAAACCTCTGAATAAATCAGGCATGCTTGTGCAACAAGAAACAGCCCTACTTCACTCTTGTCTGTCAGAAGGGAATGAAACACAAATGCTCAGCGTGGTGACTGGGAGTAAAGGTATCATACCTAACTTCCAGGCTTACTTCTAGGGTTGAATTTGTACCAGTTTGCATGCTGCAACTGGGGTATAACTTGAATGGGTGAGAAAGAAAAAATATAGTATTTTGTTTGGTACCTAAAGGGAGAAGGTGTCCTAAGCATAATTCTTATTTCAATCCAATTTTTATGTTTTATATGAAGTGACTAATAGAAGATCTCACTGTCTCGTGGGAGGTGTAGATTCAAACTTCATTTATCTGAAGAGAGAAATAAATTCATATCTCCCACATACCTATTGAGTGATATTTGAGGATTAAGGGCAGTACTGTTGTTTCTGTTTTCCATCCTTCAAGGTTTTTGTTGTTGTTGTTGTGTTTTTTTTTTTTTTTTTTTTTTCCAATAAAACCTATACAAACATCTCACTCATTTCACTCAACTGAAATTTCACTCAACTGAAATTTCAGTTGCAATACATGGCTGTAGCTGGAGGTCTTCTTGAAACCCTCAGCAGAGGGTTGAAAGCTGCAGCTTTCTCAGGGACCAAGATGTTTCCTGTTGTCTAGCTTGCTTACTGCGCGGTGTCCTGGTTTTCTGGATCTTATTCTAAAATGCCTGATTGTGAATCAACAAGGTATGGGACATTTCAACTGGGGACTTGGAGACTCCTGGGCAGGCAGGTGCCTCTGTCTACTTGTGCTTCTACAACCTTGGGTATAGGAGGTGCAGATGGTGGGTGTGCTAGGTTCTCTCTGTGGATTTGCATTCTGTATTAGTGCCTCTTGATACTTGGTGCTTTCCTGTGTCTGTCTTTCTTTATGATCGAGCAAAACTAACCACAATCTCTTTTTTACACCCAGTTTCTAAAGAAAGTCTTTTAACTGGTTTTCAGCTGAAATTTGGGGTGCTGCAGCTTTCTCGAGCTTGTCTTGTACCAAAAAAAAAAAAAAAAAAAGGCACTAGAAATCCTTTGTACAAAGTCAACCACAGCTTTTGTTATAGTAGGTACTAATTACTACAAGAACCATAAAACTGAGTTGCACCTTGCACCTTGCAGATATTTTTCCCTTTAGAATATTCTAGTATTATTATAATTTGGGTGAAATAAAATCACTACTTATAAAGCAAGAATTTTCTATTTTGATAATTGATTTAGGGTGTCTCCTTATTTGTATATCACAATTTAAGGTACAAGTAAATGATTATTTTGAAAAAATAAATAAATCTGAACACAGTTTTGACAAATGCAGTCCCTTGAATATTTCTTGAGCTGGGCATTCAAAAAATGTCTCAAAAACTCACTATGATTCAAGACATTTCTGTCATAAGTTTTGATTAATCAAGCTTACAGCTTTGTTTTAAGAAGTCACTGAAAGGTTTTCAAACATTACAGTGTAAGAGAGCTTGATGCCTTGTTCGAAGAAAAGGCATCAAGCAAGTGAAAGAGGTAACAGTGGAATTCAAAACAGTTTGATTAGCATTCTCAAGGAGCTATTTACAGTCCATCTATCAAATCTCAGAAGAGTTCCAGTTCTTAATTCTCTATCTCTTGCTATTCCAAAGAGACATTTTCCCAAAATGAAGATGTCTACAGCATTTTCATCTCCTTCTTGACATGGCTTTCTGCATGAGTGATAATGAGGAAGCTCAGCGTGGGTGTCAGCCTCAGCCCATCGCATCCCAGCACTTAACCTTGGAAGTGATCTTAGGCCAACTTTCGCATCTTTTCCAGCTACTGTTTGAATGAATAAAATTGCTGCAGGTTCTTAAAGAAAGAAAAAAAAAGTCTATAAGTACAAGACAAAGAAAAGCTTCACCTTTAATGAAATCAAAAATAGCTATTTTGAGTCTGCATCTGTCAGATTATGAATTTGAGCATAGCAAACAAGAACAAGGCAAGAATGAAGTATGATCCTATTATTCTTGAGGACTGCAGAAATTATTATTTCATTTACAATTAAAATACAAAGAGATGGCATGGAGTTGGCATGTGACATGACCTAAAAATAGGGCACTAGTATAAACACATGTTCAGCCTAAAAAGTTGTCTGTCTTGTGATTACTGTGACCATTTCAAAATATTTCCTGTTGTGATTGTATAACCTTTAAAAAGAAATGGTAGGTTTTAACTGATGAATTGCTAGATGTCTCCTCTTTCTACTAGTACTAAAAGAAAAAAAAAAAAAGTTTTCTTCTATGTTAAAAAGACGAGCAAACAAAACTAAATAGAAAACCATGTTTTTGCATAGGGTATTCTATAACAGAATGTAACAGAATGCTCTAAAAGCTATCAGTCTGTAAGCAAATAACTTTCATGTGCACCGCACCTTATAGTATGTCTCAGAGGTAATGTCTACAGAGATGGTGTGGGAGTGCTGGGAGGTTTTGAACTGAGGAAGCTGCTTTTGAATTATTATTATTTTTTGTAATTTTTTAAAAAGAGTTTCAGAGAACTGAAAGAGGAACCTGCACTGAGCAGCATGTCCTAGCTTGTACAAAACTTTTCCCACAACATGTGATGAAAAATACTTTATCACTGTGCTCTTATCTTTGCTGTCTGAGATGTTTGAACACTGTCTTTGCTCACCTGCATGGCCGGATGGAGTGCTAGAAGGGGCCATAAGAATTAATTTTCCCTTTGTAGATTCTTTTATAAATATCTAATTCACAACCTTTACTTAACAAGAATATTTATTTTAAAGCTTAAAACTCTGGTTTTTGTTTCTTCTCTGTGCACATGTATTTACGACAGTGAGGCAGAGCAAGAGACAAAAATGCACACAAGAAAAAAAAAATTAAAGCTGCTTTCCTGAAATTTATGTTGCCTTTATACTTTTATAAAAGACTCTAGCTGAGATATTTAAAATAAAAGGGACCTGGAGCCATTTCCTTCAGCTCCCTGAATGATTTTCAGAGCACTGGCTTTTTCCACCACTTGCCTGCCAAACCACAGTGAAAGTCCCATGTGCGTTGATGCTGGGTGACTATCACAGGCACAGATGACTCCATCTTGCATGCCCGGCCAGGCCTGTTGCATGCCTGCTGCGACATGGAGACTTGTGCAGAAACTCTGACACAGCAGGGCAGAGCTGGGCAGCTCTTTGGGAAAACCCTTGGACAGTCCCATGTCCCATGAGCTTCCCATGAGCAAGCATGAGCCATGGTCCTGAAACAGAGCTGGGAACAAAGCCATAGAAAAAAATTAAATGACTTCCAATTCTCTGAGAAAGACAAGTGAGGAAGTTGGTGGTGCTGGTGTTCCTGAATGCATTTGCTGCAGAAGGAGGGTGGGCTGGGTTTTGAGAGCATGGTCCTGTCTCTGCTCCCATGATGTAGAGGGCATTCTTGGGGTTTCAGAAAAGAAGGAACTGCTGAGAAGAGGGCTGTGAGCAGGGTGCAGCCACTGCCAAAGCACCAGGGACCAAGCAGTGAAGGAGCTCCCAGTGGAAATTCTCTTTCGAGACCCATGCCTCTACAACAAAGTGAAAAAGGGAACGAAAACCTTTCGATAGGGAAGCCCTCACGAGAGTCCAGGTTTCAAGCTTGCAGTTTTATTCTACCAAGTCTCATTTATTGTCAGATATTTCCATGCATTCTGTATTTCTCTGGGGACAGCGAGCTGTATTTTTATATTAAATCAAAAGGAAAAAATGTTGGTCACTGGAACGTGGCTCTACACTGCTAATGCATGACAGCTCCAGCTGGTGCAGGTTTCGGTTGTGCTAGATAACTTCTCCCCACAGATTCCCAAGCACAGAGCAACAGCAGCTGGCTCGGGCCCTGGGATGTTGCAATCAGGCAGGTTGTGTGCCATTTCCCCGAGGAGAAGGCCTGGTAGCATGGCACAGGCCAGTCCTGGACAGCTGACCTCCATGCCAGGGGTGGCCCCAGGCACACAGGAGCATCTTGATGAGGATGCAGGAGACCCCAGGTCAGGGCTCCTGCTGCTAAGGGGGCTCAGGAGGACAGAGAGAAGCCTTAATCACTAGCTGCTGACCTCCTCTGGGGAGGAGCTCCCCACTACTGGTGCCTGTACATGGGGATCACACCTCTGTGCACTTGCCCAGTCCATTCAGGGGCAACTGAAGGGTTTTGCTATTTCCATGGTTTTTGAGCTCACAGTCTTCTTTCTCTCCTAAGCACATTGCTGCCACATTTACCATCCTCATTATGTGATTGATGGCGTAGTCCTGAAGCTATAGCCTTCCTATTTAGGTATTTCACTCCGTTAAACTCCGTATCATTTGTTGATGCAGCTGAATTGTTTGTTGGATGTGACACACAGCTTCCTGTAATACAATTGCACCAATCCTTCAAAGGCATGACCTACTCTGGCAGTGCTGTGTCAGTGTGTGTCCTGGCTACACAATTTGCAGCGGCTACCTTCATTCATCAGACTTCTCAGATGGCTGAATGAGGTCAGATTCCCAGCTGTAAGATGGAGCAATCACCCTCAGCATTTTCACACTTGTTGCATACCTGTAAAGACACAAGTATTTTGGGTTTGTTCTGGCTGTTTTACGTGATCTGCTTCAAACATTGTAGAAGTTGTTTGTCTGGTTCCTTCCTGGGTTTTATTAATATCTTTTCCTGTCTTTTCTTCTAAGAATACAGAGGATTTAATAACATTCCCACCCCAGAGTATGTGTCATCCTGAACCATATGCTTCTCTGTGCCAGTTGGCTTTCTTTAGTCTTCAGTTTAAAAACTGTAACCTTAACTTTTAGCCTTGCCTGTTTTGGTTTATGTTGAACAATGTTTTCCTGTGTAGGACCCATCTGTGTCAAAGTTTTCCTTTATTCTTAGTACATTCACATCAGTTTCCTATGCATCAGTTTCCAGTCATACATTGTCACTTCAGGAATGCGATGATATTTCAAAGCATGTCACTTAGAGGTCTCTAGGGGTCCTAACAACCTATGTTTTGCCTCCAAAGCACTGTCTCCTACTGCTCTACTCTTATTAGTGTCTAAGCAGATTGCAATTGTACTAGTCTTCAAAACTACCTTGGAGTTTTATTGTTAGATATCCTATGAGTTTTAGTGTCTTCATCTCCAGCACAGTTTTCACTGTATGATTGCTTTCATTTCATTTAAAGATTTATCATTTCAGAGCTTAGTATCCAAATAGCTGAAATTTCAACTGTAGTTATGAAAATAATACTAAAAACAAAAGACTGTTATCAATTGGAGATGTACAATGAAATGAGAACATAATAGCATACATTATTACCTATTACTGTACAATATATCATGTATGATATATAATAGTGTGTATCTATGTATATGATGAATCAGTAACACAGGCTAAAATTCTTGCACTTGGGGTGTTGATTATGGGATTAATAGATATTTCAGTTTGTGGTACCTGTAGAAATAGATATTTATCTCCTATCTATCTCATATAAATGATATCTAATATATAATATTACATATATTACCATATGTTATCATAATAATATCACGTGCATAATATATATTTTATAATATGGACAAATAAGAATACTAGTCCTCATAACAGCTTCCCACCTCTCCTTTACTTTGCTGGTGTATCCTGTTCTGAGGCCCTTCCTTTATCAGAATCACACCAAGGCTGGTCTCACCCCACACTGACGTGTGATACTTGCTTGTGGTCAGCATATAAAAGATCTCTGCTGGGTTTATTTACCTTAAGTGTGTGGGCAAGCAGACAAGTCATGGCAGAGACAAAGCAGGGCATAAATAGGGCATACTACCAAGTACATTGGCTGTGATATAGTACGGACTACGGTATCATAAAGAATATGTCTTCTCACATGGTAAGCTGGAGCTGTTCCACAATGCTTCACTGCAGAAGGGTAGGCAAGCTCCTGTGCCTCTATGACTACAGTCAAATACATTGAGTAGCTGCTGTGATAAGGATTCACACCTTCACTTACACTGCAAGAATGTGTGTTCTTGACCATGGCCTTAAGGAGCAGATTACAGTTGAATAGCAGAAGAGATTTTGAGATACGGACTGCCTGTTTACAAATTGAGTACCCAGAATTAACTCTATTAAGTCAGAGTTAAATGCCATAAAAACTACTGTTAAGACAACAATTTTTAATACACTGATCAATAAATAACAACCTTCAAAGCAGAATATCTTCATCCTCATATTTTCTCTCCACATTGCAAAATTTGGGCAATGATTCATATGACAACTATGGTCCAGATATCTCAGGGCATATTGCTAGTGGTAAAAGGGAACTCAAGTAAAGCCAATAACAAGCTCTTGCAATGTACTGTCTGCTAATAAGAGCACAGACTAGTCACACTCACGTTCCCCCCCAAATTATCTACAGAGCATAATGTTTGACTCTGACTCCTGCCTGTGATTATTTCATGTAAAACTTAAGTATAATTACATGCTGGCATATATCTTGATTAAAACGTATATACTAGTATACAAGTATAAGTATACTACTTAAACTACTTATATACTTCTCAGTGCAGGAAGGCT
The DNA here is from genome assembly GCF_965140915.1 of Aythya marila. Lineage (NCBI taxonomy): Eukaryota > Metazoa > Chordata > Aves > Anseriformes > Anatidae > Aythya > Aythya marila. The sequence goes on along the minus strand of NC_139042.1, from coordinate 71,679,794 downwards.
ATGTTAGACAAGGGCAGAATCCAATTTTTTCTTTATTTATGCATTTAAGTTACCTAAATGCAGTGGCATTCTGAGGAGAACAAAGACTGAACAGAAGGACACTTGCAGCTGAAAAGACCTGAACCTACGGTCTCACCTGCATTCGAGGACTTTCAGAAGAATGAAACAATAGCAGATGTGGTTTCATGGTGCTATTCCTGTCATACCTCTGTGTGTTAGTGTGATAGCATAAGTAGTTACAAAGAAAATGAGCAAGAAGAGGAGCTTTTATTAGAAATCTTTCTATTTTTTCCCCCCATTTTATGATCTTCAATTCTTGTACATTACAAGTCTTACCTCTAACTGGTATCAAATTAAGAAGTCAGAAAAAAAGTGTGAAGTCAGGAAAAAAAAAACAAAAAAACAACAACAACAAACAAGCAAAAAAAAACCACCTGCTGTTGGCCATGTCTTTTTCCTTTGTGTGCACATATAATGCTGCTTTTAAAAGTAGGTCATGCAGTCCATGGGCTCCTGTAGTTAGCTGATTCTGGGATTCCGGTTACCTGTCCACAGTGCCTTTTGGGTATATCTGTTCAGTGCTATTCAGGAACATACGAATTTGTACTTTGTCCTGTGCCAGCCACAAGCAGCACAGCTGCAGTTATCAGTATAAGCCACGAGCTTTTGCAGAGAAGCCAGCTTTCAGTTCTTTCAGCGTGTGAATGAACGCAGTGAGTTTGCATGAGCAGGGTGAGCTGGCTTCTCCCCTCTGAGCAAAGAGCCCTGAGGTGCTGTGCACGCAAAGCTGCCTCAGACTGTGATGGGAGTTGCATGGATACAAGACTTTCAGGACTGTTCCCAAGACGAATGAATTCTGTTCCGGGCTCCGTAGTAGTCATGCGAGTGCCCTAAATCGCTCCTCGCATGATATGACCATAACTGAGAAGCAGAACCATCCAGGGTGGCTCATGATAATAGATTTAATACTACTAACTGCTGATGGCAAAGCTGAAAAAAGCAAAGAATCTTTCTGCAGCAGAGAATTGCAACCATTTGGAAGGCCATGGGTGACTGAACATCACTCAGAAGAAACACAGTGATATAGCCCAGTAGTACAGAGATGATTCAGGGCTCGCACTCTGAGTTGCGACAACGAGCAGTAAGAGAAACTGTGCAAAGGAAAGAGTTGTAACAGTGCAGGAACTCTTTTGGAGGTGAGCCCCAACCATTGCTCCCTTCAGGCAAGGCAAAAAAGCATTGCCCAAAGTGCTAAAGAATTATGAAATCTCCAGGTTCCTCCATGCTTTGGACTGCACACATCACTGCCTCCTGGCCCTTCAGCAGCCCAGACACACCTCTCCTGCTGGAATACACATGAGCACCTATTTTCAGTGGTATTGACAAGGGGTCTGGAGGAATTAGCAGACAAAATAAAGAGTGGTTCCAACAAAAAAGCTTCCAACAGCCTAGTTTTTGTATCAAAGCCTTTTGGTAAGTCATGGTTTGATAGGAAGTGACACTTATTCTTTCTGTAGAACTAGCTCTTCTTGCCCACTCAGGAGCAGAGAATCACACTTGAGACAAAACAGACAAATGCATGTCAGTTTATCTTCTACAGAGGCCTTTGTGTCATGCATTTTTCAGCCAAGACTGTTTCCACTGGTCCTGATGTGGTAACCACTTCTAACTCAAGCGTGAACCAGGAGAATGCCCAGTCTGTCAGGAGTTCACCATCAGTACATTGCAGAAGGCAACGTTTGGGGAGAGTAAAGCAGTCAGTCTTGCTGGGGAGCAGTCAATAAAGCCCAAACAACCTGTGCTGAGCAATTATAGCAGTGAGACCAGCAGAAGACAAAATATTTTTTCTCTTGAGTCACAGCTGTGGCATCTTTGCTACACAAAAACAAAACAAAACAACAACAACAACATCAACAAAAAAAACCACACACACACAGATATGCTTGCATAAAGCTGACTGTAGCTTTTGAAACACAGGTGTAAGAAGATGGATAAAATCATGCATTAGGTCCTATTCCATACCACTTAATTTTTCACATGGAAGCTGGCCAGGTCATTTTAAAGTGGCCGCTGAGTGATCTATGTGTAAAAAGGGACAATTATGTTCTAAGGAACTAATTTAGACTTTGACAGAATCCAGGCAATTAAAGACCTCCATTAAACCAGGAACTGAATCAACAGGATATTCAAAATTAGTTGGATTCAGATTCAACCATCTGCATTTACACGGAAAGTGTCTACATATGAGCCTGCTACAGTCACTGGAGATCCACCCAGTATAGTCAGTGGCATTTAGACTTCCCAACTCACCCTAAAATAGACCCTGAGATTTCTACAGATGCTTCTCCACAGCTGTAGCAAGGACCAGGGAAGCAAGATGCCAGCTACACTCAAATCCTGCTGCTTAATGCTTCTCTCTGGGAAGAGAGTTAGAATGTTCATATAGATCTTAGCAAGAGGAACAATGGTTCAGCCTGCATTTAGAGTTACCAGTCGTTAGGGATCCTGATGTGGCTTTCTGGGATGTGCCTCTGTATTTATCTAGGAGGCAATACCATGTTTTGTATGTATTGAGCCCAACTAGTGGAAGGAGGCCTGTGTAGAGGTAGTGTGGATGCTTAGCTAAGAATTTTGATTCATCACTAACAAGATAATCTCTAAGTTCTGACACAATACCTTACATTAATTCTTTGTTCTAAAAATACATGTCCCAGATACCATGCCAAATTGCCCTTTCAGCTACACCTGCAAAACATGGTTGAATGACCTGGTTATATACTCCAGTGTATGTTAAATCAATCAACAGCTACAGGCTCTCATATCCTTAATACAACTGCAAGAAAAAGCAATGTATGAAGGTTGATTTTTTTTTTTTTTCAGTGTGTGTGTGTGTTTTAATCTGTAAAGATAATCTTCAGAAACACGCATACAGCTCTACCTCAATTTCTTTGTGGACTGAACAGGAGAGGAAATATTCAATAAGAGTTTCACAGAAGAGAGAGATGAAAAGATAGAAAGTACTTATTTCAAGCAGAATATATATATATTAGTAGAATTAGTACAATAGTAGAATTAGGAGTAGTAGAAGTAGAACTAGTAGAATTAGTAGAATATTTATTTACTGTAAAATGCCAATCATACCACACGGATTCAATATAAGACCATAGAGTTTTCAGAAGACTGAAGGATCCTCTGGGAACCTGTCATATTGTTTATCACAAATGGCCTCTGCCATTAAGCTTTGATTCTTTTCCTGGCATTTGAGGTCCAAAGGGAAAAGGGCGACTGTGTTTTTTCCTCTGACTTTCAAAAGGACTATGTGAAGTAACTGCAGACTGGAATCTATTGTCTGTCAATCCTGGACATAGGCAATATTTAAAAGATGCAAAGTTATAAGGAAATCAGTTCATGTACTATTTAAATGTAGACTTTATTTGGTAGTTTTTGTCGTCAAAGTTTATAAAAATATCACCATTTTGTCCAAACTCAGTATTACTTAACAATATTTTAGGGGCAAGCTACCTGCAGGAGGGCCCTATGGCACAGGATAACTCTGTGCTACAGGGACATCCATCAGAGTGGGATGTTTTGCAAGCTGGTTGTCCATTGCCATGTACCCTGGGTAGCCATCTGACAAAAAGTGGAGTCTAATGACGTCAAGTTCCCTGACAGGCATCAGCAATTTTTCAGTAACTGCTTGCATGCATGCTTTTGCTCCATGATAAGTGCAAGGTAGCACTATTTCACCAAGAAGCGAGTTGCCTTGTGCTGTTGGGTAATAAGAGCATGCACGTGGACTGTGACCACAGAGGAGTGTGAGTCCTGTAGGAATGAATTCCTTAACTGTTGTGTTGAATCCTTATAAGGGTCTGTCTTAACTTTGCTAATATAAGACAGTTATATTAAAATATCAGCCTTAAATAAAAATAAACTTACAAAGTCTGTGTCTATAGGAAAGATGAACATACATATTTTATGCTAGCACTCTCTAATAGGCAGAAATTATAGGACTACTTTTCTTCAGTTTTGAATAAAGCTGCTTTTACCTAGATTGATACATTTAACAAGCTCTACAAGCATGTATTTCTCCAGTAAAGTAAACCTGGTAACTTTTCTACATTTTTTTCACTTGAAAAATAGAGGGATTTTCACCTCTCAATGTGAAATACTTGTGGAGAGAAGACACTCATGTTTTACCTTGCCCTAACTATTTGAGGTCAGAACTATAACCACCATAGGGCTTGCTTTGACCAAATGCACTTAAATAAAGACTGAAGTTTGTCTCTGCAAGAGGTGTTTTTTTTTTTCTTTTTTTCTTTTTTTTTGTTTTGTTTTGTTTTGTTTTGTTTGTTTTGTTTTGTTTTAATATCAATATAGAGATTCTGAAGTCACCCTTTCGGTGTAAAAATAAGTCATCTTTTTCAGTGAAGGCATAGATACGGTTTTCTTATGTACTTTATCTGAATAATCTTTAGTGAAAAATATGAAGTTTTGTTTGTCTTAAACTAAATGACATAGGTAGGGAATATTGCAACTAGTTGGATGTTTTCAGCTTTGTTTGCTCAGAAATACAGATCAGTGCTTGCACACACAAGTGCACAAAGGTGCTCATTTCCTGAAAGTATTCATTTTTAAAAGAAGATAAGTGAAAGATTAATGTGAAATAATGCCATTGTGATAACATAGCTACAGACTCAGCAACATTTGGTGATTGTGAGAATGATGCTCTGAACAAAACAACCGAAACAAAGAAAAAAAAAAAAAAAGAATTCAGCAAAAAGAACAGGGAAGGGAAGGCACAATTCAGAGAAGTTTCTTAGAAGACTTATGTTCAGATCTTGACTGGGTGAAGGAAACCCTCGGCTTGTAGAGATGTAACACTAAAAGTTAAAATTTCCACAAAAGTTTATTGAAAGGGTGAGAAAGTACAAACAAACAGAACCTTTGGCCTCTTTCAGCAAAGCCCACCCTCGACGTAGGGAGTGCCCAGTCAGCGATGCACTTATTGACATTCCTCGGCCTGGGGGAACGTGAACATTTACAGAAATAAGTGTTTCTCTGAATCACATCAGTAACGCCTGGGGAGCAAGATCTGAGATGTGTTAAAAAGGGAACTTCTTCTTGTTCTCATATTAAAACACTTTTCTCTATCTAAATATCAAAGTGTTCGTCATTTTTCTCACAACTCAGAATGTTATCCCTTTGCCTTCCTTGCTTGTTCTTCTCTTCATACGCAGTGTATAAAGGAAATTGTTTTCTACACTGGTCTAATATTCTGTCATCTGACCAGCAATTCAGACAGTCCATGAGAGGTTGAATCCCCAGAAGGAATATTGCACATATAGGATTCCAAAGTTTTCTCCAGCTTTAGCAAAATTTTGTGAGAAATAAACTATCCTACCCCTTTAACTCTCATTTCAGTTTTATAAGTCGTAAGAAGAGCAAGGAAAAAAATATCAGCTTTTTTTTTTCTTTTCTTTTTTTTTCCAAAAATATACTATCTTGATAAAAAATAAAATACATTCCTTAGTCATGTTTGCTTTAATTAAAAACAGCCAATATGGCTTTCTTAAGTGCTTAGAATAAAACCTCTGTTTTCATTTTATTTCATTCTGAATATATTTGCAATTGAGTTCAGCATTTCATGTTTGTTTGTTTGTGTTCCTGTAGTCTGAATTATGCTGTCCTACATTCTTCAGCTGGAATAGTGTCTTTCTAAAAGTGCAAAGATATCAATGGATTCAGGAAATTAGACTTTATTATAGACAATAGAGCTTTAACAGACAGAGAACCAAAATAATGAAGCAGAAAAGGTTTTGGAAGGCTTTCTGTTGCAATGAATGTTTTGAAATTTATTTTTCCATGTCAAATCACAAACTTTTTATAAAATGGTATTTCTGTTTTTCAGTCAAATCACAGACTTTTGATTCTTGTTCACAGGTGCACTTCATGTTGACAACAGGAAAAGAATAGATGTGAGAAAGGAAATATATCAGTTTTATCTAGTAGTCTCCTAAAAAAAGGTTGACACATTTCTGTTGTTACTCTTCCATGACAAAGAAGTGAGACGGTCATCTTCCGCTTTTTAAATCTTTCTATTTCAGTACACCTTTTACTGTTTTAATCACCATGTTTTGTCCACTAAAGGGAATCACCATCCCTGTCAAAAGAGGCACTAAGCAGCTGTCACCTTTGCTTATGGTTATAGCTCAGAAAAAAACTGGTATTACTGAAGTTCCAAGTGAGCTTTCTGAGTAGAGTGCCATGAGTGAGAGGGTATGAAGAAGAGCAAAAAAATCCTCCCTGGATTTAGTGAGGTTTACTCCAGAAGATGCAGGTGCTCTTAATACCTATTATTGAACTGAAATAAATCTGCTTACTAAATGTTCTAGAAATGAGGCAAGCAGAAAAACTTAACATTTCTCTCTTGCTGTCAAAATCTCTAGGACTAATGTAAATGGCAATAAGACTGGACTTTCTCACTTAAAGAATCCTTACTGAGTTTTTCTTTCAGTCTACCTATATGTTCATTTGTCATAGTTCAGATCTGGCTGTTGCTAAAATAAAAGCAAAACAATGTCTTTATTACAGGGATATTTATATAACAGTGTATTTTTACAGTTTATGAAATCATAGCTGAGGGTTGATATTTTAAAATTACTCTACAGGAAAATTTCTTTTGCAGTGAATCATGCAAGGTCCACAGATTTGAATTGCGTTGTAGGCCTGAAATTGCAAGAAAGCAACTCACAAATGTAAAGGGAATCTAATTCTAATGCTTATAAAAAATACTTTCTCACTTTATTTATGACATTTTCAACTAAAACCACAAGTGATAGACAGATGCTGTGGTTGCGGTGGAGGAAGGACTTAAAAGTACCCTGAACGAGATAGAAACATAAGTACAATGCTAACTAAACCCAAATAAAAACAGTAATGGGAGAGATGAAGAATGTTGAAATGCTATGTTGTGAGTCCAGCAGCTTAATCTGGCCATTTAAAAGGCAAAATATCAAAAGTAAGTGTGACAGTGCAGAAAATTCTGCTGGCCCAGGTTTTCATGAGCAAGGAATTCAGCAATAGAGCCCCAGAAAGATTTGGCAAAAGGAAAGGCAAAGATGGAGTGATGATCTATATGATGTGAAACAGGTTGTGAACTTGCAAGTCTTGTGTGCTCTGCATGCTCCCTCCTCCCCTGCAGAAGACACTAGGGAGCTATTCACTCCTTGTGAAGGACATCTTCCTTACCAAAAAACATGCCAAGAGGACCCGCCCTATTTGGAGAGCTTTTATCAACATCTAAACACAAAGCCCAGAACTTTACAATCCAGGCGCCCTGTTGAAAAGGTGCCTAAATGTGGGAGGCACTTGTGTTTTACTGACAGTTCTGCTCCACAAACGTGTAAAATCTACCTTTAGGCAGGCCACAAATCCCAACACTGTTTTGCATATTTATTATCAGCATGTGCTATCTGAAAAAGCAAATTCAGAAGCTGCTTTCAGAAAATACCTTTGTGATTAGCCCTAACATAAAACTCAGTGTAAGAGATATTGAACAGCTTTATGCCTAGTGCAATAGATTTAATGGAGGTTTTCACCCATACTCCCACCTCCCAAGTACAGAGTAGCTGTAGGAATAGCATCTACAGGTGAGATCTCTCAGTCCCTGAGAGCAAATATCTTTCACTTGCAAAGGCCTGTTATTAAAGCTCTGTAGTTACTTTGGTATACATAAAACCTTTGTTCTGGGAAATGCAGGGTTACTAGGCACAAATAGGTGTCACTTGAAACAGATTTTTGAGGCAATAATGGGTGCATGAGTAGATGTTTACTATGGTAAGTCACAGATAGAAGACTTAAAATAGAGAGCATTACGTTTTTTCAAGAGCTTACTGTCAGTTAAGTGCCCTTCCAAGTTCCCCTGGAAGAGTTAGTTTCATTCTTGATATCATTCCAACAAGGACAGAATTTCATCTGGAATGGATTTGGCTCAGAGTTTTTTTTTTTGTAGTTGTGATCATGTGATGTGCTTATTACTCAGAACATGTTTGTTCTGTGCCATGTGCATGATATATTCAGAACACGTCTCTGACATCTTTGCTGTTCCTACTTTCTTGTGCCTTTTTCTGTGTTTCCAATAGCTCAGCTAGAAACATCATCTTTGCCAGGTCTCAAGAATCATCAACAGTTATTTTGTGAAAGTCATTTGATAAGAGCTTCTGTCAGAAAGCCAAGCTTTTGTCAGAATGGTAGTTGCCAGACAGTTGAGATATGAGGACTGAAGGCTGATCACCTCTCTGAGGGGCAGATCTGCTACACTGCTCCCTGGCTATGACTACAGTTAAATTAAAGGTCTTATTTAACTGGATCTGAGGTTAAATAACACCGAATGACTTGTGCCTATGTTTATAGAAACTAGCTTCTCTTGTGGCAAGTGTTTCTTGGAGAGATGAAACAGTGGAGATGATCAGAGTCCACAAGTAATTCTGTGTGCTTGTACGCACTCTCTGGCCCTCTTTATTAATCAGCATAGATGTGCCCAAAGTTACCAGCTGGCTTGGCCTGGAATCTTTTTCAGGTCCACAGTCCCACTCTTCACAGAATTTACTGATAATTGATTATCTTCCTTTCACATCATTCATTGCCACTTCTTTGCTTTTTTTTTGATCCTCTACTTTTGTTAAATTGCATTCCCACATGCATGTAGTACTTTGAGGCATGAGTTCCTGTTTGCATCTGCTAAATGCTGCTACATTTTGTAAAATAAATAAGCTAAACCATAAAAGACTGTGTCTGCCAGGAAAGGTTTATATAGGCCAGACAGTGAAAGCATGGTTTTGTTTTGCAAACTGCAAAACTGAAACTCATTTTGCAGAATTATAGGTGACTCCTATGAGCAGTTTCAAACTAAAAAACAAAACAAAACCAACCAACCAAACAAACAACAAACAAGCAAACAAATAAAAACAGCACTTACTTGGAATGGATCTATGTTTAGTTGGACAAAAAGAAATCAGAAAATATTCTATATTACAAGAGAGCAAGGTCTTGGCATCCGGAGTAGATAAGATGGGTTTAGCTCTTGGGAAACTTACAGCTTGGTGTTCTCATGCAGACATCAATTTCATTTCAATTTGCGATGTGATATTCTGTGTGTCACAATAACAAAACAATAAGGTATGATAATGTTTAGTCTGCAAAAAATATCAGAAAGCCTCTCAGTAGGGAAAAAGTAGCTGTTCAAAGCTAGAAAGAAATGAGAGAGGTAAAACTACAAATGATTTGGAGGGAGGAGGCATTTGTCAGGAGAACTTTTTAATTGATTCAATTCATTCAGAAAAAAAATGTCAAACTACACAGGCTTTTTTCTTATTAAATTAATATAGAATGATAGAACTATAGAGTGGTTTTGGTTGGAAGGGACCTTAAAGACCATCCAGTTCCAACCCTCTGCCATGGGTAGGGGGACACCTCCCACTAGATCAGGTTGCATAAGAAGAATGTTTGTAATTTGTTTTAACACATTGCTTTTCTCTCTCTTGACTTTTGCTCTCTAGGTTTTGAAGCCAAGAGTTCATGATATGATCCAGCTGGCTTACAGAGATCAACGGCCACCTTATGAATAATGGTTGAAAACGGATCCCACCTGGACAATGAAACACTTGCAATGCTCCAGAACAGAGCTATTTCCGTCACCCTACCAGTGGTGTATACACTGGTGGCTATCATCAGTATCCCTGGCAACTTGTTCTCCCTTTGGGTGCTCTGCTTGCATATCAAACCCAAAACGCCTTCTGTTATCTTCATGATCAACCTGAGCATCACAGATCTCATGCTGGCCTTCTGCTTTCCCTTCCAAATATCTTATCACATCCAGAGCAATCACTGGATCTTTGGCAAGACTCTTTGCAGCCTTGTGACTGTGATGTTCTACTCCAACATGTATTCTTCCATACTGACCATGACCTGCATCAGCATTGAGCGGTACATGGGTGTGGTATATCCCATGAAGCTGGTCAAGTGGAGAAGAAAAAGATATGCCTTCGGTGCCTGTATGATAATGTGGCTTTTCTTGCTACTAGCTTTCTATCCACTGGAAAGCACAGATCTGACTTATGAAGTGAAAGAACTGGGGATTATAACCTGTTTTGACGTTCTCAAGTGGGATATGCTGCCCAACTTTGCAGCCTGGGTGGCCTTTCTCCTCACACTATTTGTCGTGCTCTTCCTGATCCCTTTCATTGTAACAGTTGGATGCTACATTGGCATCATTCGGAAGCTTATTCAGACATCAAACAGATATGGTAACAGGCAGAAGACTAGATCCATATACCTGGCGATTATAGTCCTTTCGGTGTTTGTCACTTGCTTTGCCCCCAATAACTTTATCCTACTTGCGCATATGATCGTCCGCCTGTTTTACAAGAGGAGTTTGTACCCTGCCTACAAGCTCACCTTGTGCCTCAGTTGCCTCAACAACTGCATAGATCCCTTCATTTACTACTTTGCCTCTAAAGAATTTTACCAGAAATTGATGCAAGTGTTTCGCCCTAAAGTACCACTCAGTGACAGCTTGGAAACCAGAAGGGAAAGCTTATTTTCTGGCAGGACCATGTCAGCCAGGTCGATGTCAAGTGGACCTATGGATGGGTTAGAGGGAGTAACGGTCTATTTGCAAAGGCAGGAAAGTGTTTTCTAGCCTTAGACTTCCCCAGCAGAAAGGCACCTGTGAGTTCCATGAGTAGAGGCAGAAAATATTTCTTTTTGAATGTCTACCCTCAAAGTAACATGCTCTAGTGACAGAAGTCAAACCATATGAATATTGTGCATGCTACTTGAGTAAGTGACTATTTTCTGACAACAAGTGGAAGCACAAAAGGAACTGAGTTTATTAAAAAAGCCCCTGAGGCAAAACCAGTGTAGATAATTAAGGGTTGGCCTGGAATTAGTGCAAGGGATAGGTTTAGAACAAGAATTACTTTCAAGTTTTATAATCTCAGTGTTACCCAATGCTTGAAATCATCAGTGAATGTGAAATATTACTGTATATGAGTTATAGCATACATTGAAATGGGAGTTTGGGAAGGGGAGTTATTTTTCTAAGCAACGTGCTGTGGTTTTGTTTTTTTTTTTTTTGGGGGGGGGGGTTGTTGTTTTTTTTCTTTTAATATGTTGCTTTACTGTTCGGTTGCATTTCTATAAATGAGTAAACATAGCTTGCCATTTTACCATCAATGCATAATGCATAGCCACTGTGAATTCACCGCAACACTCACCCGTTTATCTGAATCAAACCACACTAACCTTTGAAAAGGTTAGATTGAGTGATATTATTTATTTCAGTTTTATAAAGCAAAATATATCATGCCATGAAAAAAAATTTAGCATTTCTTTCTAGTTCTAAGCTAGTTTTAGCTAGAACTAACAGTGTTTGAGACCACTTCAGCTGCTGTGTGGGTTATATTTTCATTTCCTGAAGGTATTAATTTCTCAGGATAGTGGGCAGAAATTGGTTTAAGAAAGCAGGTTTCCCACATTGACCTACTACAGTAATAATGCTTCTGGTGTTAGATTGGTATCAGTAAGTCATTTTCACCAAATCACTATAGACTGTATGTGGAAGCACCACCCCCTCAGCAGACAATTTAGCTTTACATAGTGTGAGGATATACGTATCTTCCTTATGGTACTGGTGTGGATTATTAATCAGACCTTCTGCAGGATATATGAGAATTTTACCACAGTGATTCTGTGCCAGCAGAAGCTGTCTGAAAACCTGCCCTGATGGCCAGGTATCAGAAATGTACTTCTTTCAAACAGGCAAACAGAAAGCAGAAGAAAATGAAAGCAAGGCTTGATAGTGGGAGATGTACCAAGTATCCTGGAAAGAGGCTGTAAATATAATCAGGTTGATAGTGCAGTCCTGTGCTTGGGATTTCTCTCGGAAATATCCTTGTTTGCATATACTGTGTGATGTTTTTCTTCTCACATCTCAGCAACTGCCTGGGTACTTGGAAAGACAACTGCTACAGAATACATCTTGGGGACAGAGAAAGACAAAGATTTTCCTACTGTATTTTCAGCTTTTTATCTACCTTTGGCTCTCAGTACAGTAAAGAACCCCCAAACCCACCTGGCAGAGCCAGACAAGCTTCCCCTCATAAGCAAGATGAAGCTATTTGTTTCCTTTTGCTACGTTGCCTCTTCACCTAATGGTGAGCTGGAGGCTTTCTTTTTGTGGATGGTTGGTTCACACACCACATTTCGCCTCCCTTGAGCAGTGGCTGCCAGCTGTACTGATTTCTGAGCTCCTGCAGCTAGGTAAAAGACATCACCCATGGCTCCTGCTACCTATTTGGCTTTTTTTTTTTTTTTTTTTTTTTTTTTCTTCTTTTATGACATGATTTAAACCCATTTTTCCACCACTATTTCACCATGAATTTCATCACTGTAGAGGCTGGATACCCACAAAATCAATTGTGAGATATCTGTACAACCTACCCTCTGCTAAAGTATCATCAGTTATTGGTGCAGGTTAAAAGTGCGTGGGCCTAGTGCTACCTTTCAAAAGCCATCTGAGGTGTTTTGTGTGTTTCACAGCATTAGCTTTAAGTGATCTGCACATTTTCGGCCCATCAGGTCAGCTTTAGCCACAAGTAGCCCATCAAAACTTTCCCATCAAGCCTCATGGAGGCTATGCTGCATTACTGCCTGTGTGCTTTCACCAGGATCTGAACTTCTGGCAGGAAATGTGAGCTGACAGCTTGGGTAGGAAGAGCATGAGTGTGGAGGTGAAGGTGAGATAAGAAATTACCGCTTCCTTGATAGACAAGATCCAGGATAGAGGAGGACGTAAAAGGAAAAAGGATAACTTTATGTGTTTAAAGCAAAAACCAACCAACCAACCAAAACAAACAAACAAAAAAATACTGCTTGCTTGCTTGGGACTTCAGTGTCCAACTCCAGGGCATTCAGTGCCATTTTCTTTGAACATGCCCTACACAGTTGCCTGTTCTACCCCTCCAAAGAAAGAAATAATTTTAATAAAAAGACATACAAAATATACCACAGTACATTACATAAAGCATTACATAAATTTCAGTAGTTTGGATATGTGCCTCTGTTTACTTACACTGTCTGAAAAAAATCACAGGCTGGGATTTTCCTGGGTTGTCCCATATCCGTCAAGTGGAAATTCAGTTAGTTGATTAGTTTAACGGTTAGTTTTTTTTTTTATTAACTGTTTTTTTGTTGTTGTTGTTGTTGTTTTTCTTTTTAGTTTAACAGTTAGTTTTGCAAACCTGTGCATTAATTAAGCAGTGCATTGCTTTGCCTGGCTGTTCAAATCCCCATTCCGTCTACTTTTACAGAATTCCTTCTCACTACCAAAACTGTTTGTAGCATTTTATGGTGTCAGAAACTGTTTTGGAGGTTATACTAAAATCCCCTTCTCTCACCCTCGTTTTTTTTTTTGTTTGTTTGTTTTGTTTTGTTTTGTTTTGTTTTGTTTTTGTTTTTCCTTCTGCAAATATTCTTCTTTTTTACTTCCCCGAGCTTTAATGCAAATTTTCATTCTGTTTTATTTTAAATCTAATCTTCAAGCACTCTGTGCATCCTGAAATGTGCTGAAACATGCCTCAACTGAAACTGACATTAAACAGAGCTGAAAAAGCAAAGATTTTGCACTTTGGACATCAGCAACTATATTTTGAAAAATACTGAATTGCTCCTTTTGCAACAGAGAAAAGATGCTCACAACTGACTGAAAATTTTCTCGCCAGCCTCACACAGCTCTCCATAGCACTTCATTCCTTTTTCAATGGTGCCTAAAAAGGAATAGAAGGGATGTCCTATTCTTTGCACCGTTTTATAAGCTAGTCTCAAATTAGCTCAGATGAGGCAAAATTCCAATTTGTGGATTGTCCCTTGAGAAAGGAATATAACCTTTGATTGCTTCTTACAGATATCTTTTGAGTCTGATGGTGTATACTGTGAAGTTTTGGAGGGGTGTTTTAAGAGAGGAGGCGAATAAATTCTTTTTAGAAGTAGCCCAATTAACTGTTCTTCAACACTTGAAACATGTCCTCATGGGACACCATGAGGTCACAAGACTGCTACCCTCCTTGTTCAGTGGATGTGAGCTTAAATGCATTTATATATATATATATATATGTATATATATATATATATATATATATAAACATACACATAAATGGAGGCTGCCGTTTGAGAGGTTGTCAAAAAGTGATTGTCTATACTGCCTTCAGTTTGGGAAATGTGGGTTCTGTATGACATGCTTACTTGATTGCCTCTGTGGTAGCAATTTTACTGAGAAGAAGACACAAATGTACAGGCTTCTGTTCTGTTTTTGTTGGTGGCGGTGGCGGCGGTGGTTGTTTTTTTATACACATATATTTTATTTGTGTAACAATTTAACCTATGAATTTCCTTTGACTTTTATACAAAAAAATAAAGAAAACATAAAAAGGAAAGGATTTAAGATTTGTTTGCACCTGTCATGTGTGGGCTACTTCCCAACTTAAAACAGGACAGGGAGATCAAGTTATAAAATAAAATTAATCAATTTTCCATTGCTATTTTGTCTCTTTTGTCTTTCCATTGCTATTTTGTCTTTTGTCTTTTTGCCTATTAGAATATATTAAGATATATTCTAATTTCACTGGGGCAGCCCCAACCCCAAGCCCCAAGCCCCAAGCACTTCCCTGGGGACAGGGACAGGCCAAGACAAGGTTGGGACATGGGCCTGCTGGGTGGACCCTGCTGAGCAAGGGCCATGGCCAGGCCTGGCTGTGGTGAGCTGGGGCCCAGCCCTGCTGTGGCCTCACTGGGGCAGGGGCTGGTGGCCCCAGGGTGATGTGGCGCCTGGGCAGGTGGGGGAACCCCCAGGGCTGATGTGGGATCCTGGTCCCAGGGCAGAATGGGTCAGGCCCCTAGAGATGATCAGGGCTAAAGGGACACTCAGGACATGAAACCCTGATAGAAACCTTCCCTAGACTGACTGTGCTTCATTTGGGGTTCAGGATCTGTGTGGGTGTGTCTATGCTGATAAATGAAAGAGGGCCAGAGATTGTCTTGAATTCACCTGGTAATTTTTTGTCTCTTTTTTCAGTTCAAAGTATTTGAAATAACATGAGGTCTACATCACTGCCAACCAGAGTAGGGCTTCTATAAGGTGATGTTTAAGGTATATGCTACATGCCCAAAGGTATGTATGACAGCATGAACACTTGAGGGTGAAATTCAGTGTTGGTATGCATGAAATGATGAACACTGGTAAATTCAGTCACAGCTCTGCACACAAAATGATATGCTTGGTAGTGACCACTATACATCACAGTACGTAATTCGAAGCATTAGCTCAGTGACAGTGCAAAGAAAGCAAGTAAAACATTGCAAGCTGTTAGGAGTTAAAAATTTTTAGATGTAGTTAATATTGTAGATTTTTAAGGGCCCAGAATGAAAATCCTAATATATGATGACTCTCACAAGAATGATCAGGATATAAGCATTGGTTACTGTATTCTAGTAATTAAATCCATCCTGAAAAAAAATGAGGAACTCATTATTAGAATAAATTGTGTACTGTTTTTCCTCAATTATGCTGCAGTTCATAGGATTAAAAGGAGTCAGTGAGAACAAAATTTCAGTCATGCTATTCATCTTGATATATTCTTCTGGACTGCAATCATTCTGGGTAAAATATTTGCATATGTGTTCTCTTGTCAAACCTAGAAAGTATAATTATGGAGAACATAATAAAGTAGAGGATAATGCTCTGCTGAAATTGTTTTTAAAAGCTTTCTTTCTTCATTTGAGAAAAAAAAAACTGTCTAAAGTCTGGACTCCTATTTAACTCTCAGTCTTTCATGATTTGCTTGCAAGTCTTATGACTTTTATTCTTTAATCTTTAACTCTAAACAGCTGGAGATATGTTATCAAATGAAGAGACTCTCAGGCTTCTTAAAGAAGTTCAGTGCTGTCAGCCAGAATACCGTTTGCGATTTTGGCATAAATAAATACCTCAGCCACCTGCTTGACTATCTTGACTCACCATGATGTCCTGCAGAGAGTCTTTTTCTTTTTCAGGAAGCTTTTTCTTCTGTGGAAATTTTCAGGACTGTAACTATGATGGTTTTGTTTCCCCAGTTCCTGCATCAGTGTCCACATAACCTGGCTCTGGTATACCATTATGTGGTATACAATTATGTGGATACAGAAAGTAAAGTGTGTATGTTGTCCTGCTGGGAGTTACCAGGGCTAAGCTTTTCCCAGTATCTTCATAACCTTAACTGCTGTTGCTAGAACATAGGTGAGCTACCAGAAAAAATAGGGAAGTGTTTTGTTGAGTACTTCAAATTGAATTTAACTCCAAGGTTTGACTCCACCGCTGTTTATCTGAAAGTCTTTGTCAAAGGAGAAAGAGCAACAAACTTCAGGGAGGCATAAACAGGTTCAAGCTGGAGATAGGATGGGGCTGAAGAAGTAACCTCTGTGGAAGCTGGGGGAAGAAATACAGTAAGTGACAGTTTGGAAAAAGCTGCAGAAAGTTGGTGTCTGCAGGAAACCATCCACAGTTAGAGAATGTCTGTAAATAGTTTTCTTCAAAAACAGCCGATTTCAGTGTGAAAGCTGGAATCATCAGCAGCACTCCAGATTCTTGCTGTAAGGAAAGGAATGTGATTAACAGGTAAATAAACCACTGCCTAGATACAGAGTAAACATCTCACGGAGAAATGCAGGTCTCTGGAAATGTGGGCTTGCCAGGCACGAAAGGTGAAACTCATCTGATCAAAACTATATATTAAGTGTTACTGTAGGTGTCTTAGTGCTTGGCAGCATTCAAGTCGACTGTCTGCTCTGATTCCTAAGTTTCTGTGATAGCTGCATTGGCTGTTGACTGCATTCAGACATGTAGATGTTAGTAGACTTCCACATTACCATTGAACTCCACCACAAAAGCAATGTTGGTATTCCAGGCCCGTTACTGTCTGCTTCTTGACAGTTTTCTTCTAATTCTGCCAACTTCATGCTTCTAATGGGAGCTTGTTCATCTGATAGAAAGCCATGTAGGCAGGCTCATGTGCTGGGAAATAATACTCCTGGGGACCTTAGCAAATACTTAAATAGAATGCAGGTCTCCATTACCTTGTCAAACCTGGATGGATTCACAAAACACGGGCAAATATGTGAGTTAAGTTACTGGAAACCTCTTCTCACTGTTTACCTCTACAAAGACTCTATACAACCTTCTCAATTCGAAACTCTCTAGGGAGTTGCAATGGCCTTTTCTTCAAAAAGTTTCCGCAGTGCAACACCGATTTTCTCAGCTCCTACTTATTGCCCACAGGCTGACATTTTTCCTTTAACTATTTCACGCTGCTTTCTATAGTATATGCATGCAGAATGCATCTGTTTCTTACCACCTAGTATTAGTGTTCTCTAGTGAATAATGAAAATCATTGTACGCTTTTACCTAAAATGTCAACGTACCTGAGCTTTTGTAACAAGGCAACTGTTTCTACGTACTGCTGCCAAAATCAAGCCTTTAAAGGAGTAAAAAATAAGATACAGTGGAACAGACTTTTCTTTAATTGATAAACCTGATTAGATAAAGAAGAGAAAAGACAAAAATAAACCCTTCAACTTAACAGTATTTAGTCTAGATTTTGTTAAAATACACTTTAATTTTTCATATTTAATACAGGTATTTGACTCCCAGAGTGGAATTACTCCTGTTCTTACAGTCATGCAAATCTGTTGAAGGGGCCTTAAGCCCTGTTGCAAACATATCTTAGCACCTATTAATATCTTTATGATGCACCTTTATAGTTCCAATCTCGTTTATGCATTAACTTTCCAGATGTCACTGGAGCTATTGACATTAACTTCGTGTCAGATTACCCCTATATGCAAACACACACACACAGAGGCATACACAGTTATATTAAGCAGTCCTTGTACTTCAGACTAGGACTTCCGAGTGTTTGTAGTGCTTGTTTTTTATCCTTACCAGTTACAGCTCTCTATAGCTATTTGAAAATTACAGTATGCTAGCAAAACCTTAGAAAAAAAACACGGGACGTACTGCCCTCTTGTGGAGATTTGTGTAGCGAACATATTAAGAGCTCCACAAAACGTGCTTTTACCTTGGAGTCTCGGTGGGGAAATCATTTTCTGGAGGAGGTGGTATTCCAGCTGAGCCTATAAACCTCTTTTCTGCATCTTAGCTTCATTTTAACTACCTCTGAACCGTTATCGTTCCAGTAATCATCATACTGTACAAGAAGAAGAGAAACATCTTATTTGTTTTTCATACTTAGACAAATATATGTGTACATGTGTTTAATACAAACACACAAACAGATGTAGTGTGCACATGCTGTGTATGTAATATATGCATTGTGTAAACACAATTTTTCTGAAAATATTTTATCAATTCGTTTATATGTTGCTGTGGTTTTATTTTGTTTGTTTGTTTTTCAGAATAAACTATCTAGAAAAAGTGTTCTTTACAGTCTGATGTGCTATTTATTTTTCTCTAGAGCTTATAAAAACATCAACAGGAATGAGACTGGGGAAACGCTGAGATTAGATGTGGAATTAGCAGAGCCATTAGATGTGGAGCTACCACCAACAAGCCATGCAACTTTAAGAGATACTCAGGGATTTGAAATAATCCTCTGCCCCACAAGTACACAAACAACTAGGGATGTTGTCAGCAAACACTGAACCCCCTGTCCCAGTGATTATGGGGTTATTAGGCACTACCCTGTCATCTCCTCTGAGATTGTTTGATGGCCTTGGGCTATCAAACTTGGGCTATCTCTCAAGGAGACAGAAAGCAAGCTGAAGATCAGAGAAGTTTCTCAGTGGCAGATGCTGGGCTGTGGCAACAGCTGTGAAAGACAGCACTGGAAGGATGCACAGCTGTGATGCTGCTTCTGTATCATGTAAACTGGGAAGTGTTTGCAATACACCATTTCTTCCCTGAAGGAGCACAGCTGGTGGAAACATGCTGGAAGGAAGCATTCCTTTCTTCAGCCCGGTGTTGCTGACATGGAGCTTGCTGGCAGCTAATCCTCAAGGACAGCAAAAGGACAAAGCCTGTCATACTGTGGTCTTATCCCTGGGATGCTATTTTGTTCCCAGTGGGATTTCTTCAAGGCTCTAGGTTCTTCCCTAATGCAATACCTTCTCTGTGGTAAAGGCCAAATGCAACCAGTTAATCACTGACATCCCTTTTCCAGTTCTTGTAAAGAGTTTCCTTGCACTATTTAAGTATGCTGGTCAAAAATGCTTCACCAAGGCTTGGGTGACAATTTGTTTGTTAAAAGCTATCTTGTGAGTGGCCAGCATGCCCCCGGACTATGATTGATGTAGGTGCTTTTCCTTGTCTCATGAGGTGGGCACGGAGCTGCCTCAGAGATGGTTGCTGTTCCTTTGGCATGAGATACACTACATTCCTTCAACTGGGAAGTTTCTTCATAGGCAAGGCTTAATGCCATTTGATAACTACGTGGCATGAATGTCATGAAATGAACTATATGTAAAAACATTTACAGAGACATTACATAATATAAAGCCTATGTATGTAACAAAATAATGTTTAATCTGACTTTCTGTGGTTTCCTCAAAAGCTCATTATATGCTTATAATACCACATTACTTAAGATAAAAATGGAATTATATGATCATATAGGCACACCAAGATTTTGCTGAACTTCAAAGTTTGATAGAAGAGAACAAAGAAGTATTTAGACATGAGCTGAAGAAAACTGAATTGATATAGGTTCTTAAAAATGCACTATGAGAACACAGAGCTAGCAAAGTGAAAGAAATCTAGACTTCCCACACTGAAAACACTCCCTTAGTCTGGAACAATGACTCTTTAAAATCTTAGGCTTTTCCAATAGAACTTCAGCAGTACTCTACAGGAAGCAAGGACAAAGTAATTTGAAAGTCAGAGTGTTTCACCTACCTTGCAAAAATCTGAACTTATTAAAAATCTAGAATAGCCCTTCAAAATCAAAAATCTAGTTGAACATGTAAACTAATCATAGTAGATACTGTATTATATGAAATGGGAAGCTCACTACAATAGCATGGTTCAGATGAAATAGCTAGCTAAATACAGCTGTATGCAAAAATATTATAATAAAACGTTACGTGGGTAATGTTGAATGATTCGTTTGTTGTTTTTAAACAGAGGAGAATCCATGGAGCTAATTATTAATTGGTGAAATAGAATACATCTTTAAATCCATACAGTAACAGAAACATGAGTTATTGCTTTGTGAACTGTGTAGTTATGTTGGACTACAGCAAGGATTTCAATGCCAAAAAGAGGCTTCTGAAAAATTAAGACTGCACTCTCAGAATTAATGAGGTTGTCCTAGAAATGCCAAGTTGCCTTGTGAATGATGAAATGTTCATTTCTTTCATCGCAATATCCTGAGGATTCTCTATATTCTTTGCAATGGAAATGCATTGTCCTCCAAGCAATTTGATCTTGTGCTGATACAGATCACTCAGCCAAACAATAGATCCAGGTTGAAATACATACACTTATTGCGATATACATAAATGTAGGTATGAGAATTTGATTAGCACAGTGTTCTCCACATGCTTCGAGTTATGGCCATAGTATAAATACGTAGGCAGAAAAGCAGAGAGGTCCAGAACAAAAATATTAAGGAAAGGTCTCTACAGTTCAGAGCTCTAACTGTTACTTTGCTGTTGCTCAAAATACACCTGATATTTGAAAAAGTCAACAGTTTCATAACCAACCTTGGACAAGCTAATCTTTGACTAGCATGGTCAGCCAAGACAGAAACTTTTCTGATAACTGCTGTTGTCATTGATCTTCACCTCGGTTGGCTCACTGCAGCCTCACACTTATTTTTTCCAACTCTTGCAAAGTTGCTGTAGACTAATTAAAAATAATTACTTGTCAAATCTCGCTGACCTGTGATAGCTTACTTGAAAATTTTTAGCTTGATCACAAAGGATACTTTGAACTTTACCACATTTAGACCAGTATAAACCACATACAGGTCAATGAAAGCATGCATTTTTACAGCTTTGTGCTTTTGCCTTTTAAATAAACTAATTCAACTCTTTGTCATGTTTGTCAGAGTAACAGATTTACTAGTTATTGGTCTTTAAATTAATAATTTAAAAAGCCACATTATCATTGTTTTCATATTAAGAAGTTCCCTGTACCAATCTCCATTTTTTTGACATTATCTGAACTGTCAGGGGAAAGACTGTAGAAATTCTCCATCCCCCCATGATCCCCCCCCCCCCCCCCCTTTTCTTTTTTTTATTATTTAGCTTTCAAAAAGTTCTTCGTGCAAATCAGAGGAGCAGTATGTAGGCAGAATTCAGTCAAGGGAGGTAAATCATGCTTGTCTTACATTTGAGTTAATTGGGCTCCACAAGCAGGAGGAATGATATATGTTGGATACATCCTTATAACCTCTATAAATTACTAGAGACAGCAGATTTGTATTTCATTATTATCTATCAAAACAAGCTGGAAGGAACAGAAGGCATTCTTTCTGTCAAGGTTGTTCTTTGTATAAATACATGTACATGCATTGGATGGAAGGCACACCATCATTACTTCACATTTATAGTGGTGAAAGTACTCAAGAAGACTGAATAAAATGAACAGAAATAGAAGAAAATCAGGACTGTTATTGGATTGTTATGGAAAACTTTGCATTATCATCTTAATCTTCTGGAGTGTCTGAATTAAGTTTATCAAACTTGCTTATATCCCACACATAGCAATTCAGCGTATAAAAAGATGACTTCAGATAAGAATTATGTCCCAAATCCTTGCAACATCCATACAAGTGCAATTTCCCTTTCTTTGGTTCATATTGCAGTTATAATGAAGAGGTACATAAATTAAGCTTTAGGCTTATGTTGAACTCAGGCATTAGAGATAGGGATATAATACTTTTCCCAGAGGACTAATTCCAAATCTTTGACCTGTATGTGCCAGGAGACATGCATTTCTGTGACTTGATGAGATTCTTGTCCTTTTATTCAATCATAAATTATAACGGGATCATATGAAGGATACTCAGGATTCTATTTCTGTGGTATCTTCTTTTTTTTTGCAAGGAGAAATGTCACTTTTCATTGGCCTGAGAAAAGAGCAAAGAATTAGATCTGACAAGCTCTATGACAAGCAGAGACTGTTCCTCTCCCTGTTTCACACTTGCCCTTTCTTTTTAGTCACTTCTCCAGCTATCCCAGAATTATTTCAGAGTTACGGATTTGATAAGGATGTTAACATCTACTTAAGTCCCCTTACATATTAAGGACAGCAACCCACATTCACAGTTGTATTTAATCTAAGCATTTTATTTCCTTTTTCATTTTAGCATAACTTCCCTAGGTTCTTAATATATTAGGATTATTTGAGCAAAAATGTCTCTGAAGACAAATTTCAGACCTGATCTCAAGTCACTGCTGCCCATAAATGAGTCTGGTCTCATATAGGGCCACGGGACAGAGGCACTTGGAAGGAGTCAAGGAATGCAAATTGGTATGTGATGGCTATCAAACCTCAAACTGTACTAGCCAGTGAGTAGGGTAAGTATCTTGAAAGCTAGGTGTGTGTCTCTGTGAGTGTGGCACAACTTGGGGAGGTGGCTGCTAGAGGACCCAGGAGCTCCAGGCTGACTGCCAGAGGGTCCATGGGGCCTGAAGATCAACTGAGAGACCCATTTGTGTATGTGCCTGGGTGGGGAAAGATGTGTGAGGGTGCCTGTGTATCTGTACCTGCAACTGGAGTGGAGATGCGGCTTGGAGGCTCAGGTGCCAGCAGCTGGGGAGACTAGGGGATTTGGGGAGCAAGTTAATGCATAGACTGGGTGTCTAAGGTCAGATCCTGCAGGGGCTCACAGTGTATATAGGTAAGTAGGTAGGTATGTGTGTATACATACACGTATTTCCCTCCAACAGTCCTTCATCCTGACCAGCCAGAGGGGAAGACGATGAGGCCATTGGTGTTTGTGTGGGTGCTGAGCGTGGCTGCTGGTGCTGCTCTCCATGGCTGGTCATGTATGTACATATGGATGGAATGAGATGGATGTCAACAGACTCTGTTACTGAATGCAAACTGCTATGACTAGATATATTATTATTTTTAATGCCAGAGTACATAGTTTGCTCTTTTTCTAGCCGGCCAGGTATGACCTACTGTCATACCATCTGCAAGTTTTTGGGAATGTATCTGAGCTTTTATATTAAGCCTTTTTTATTTTCTCCTTCACACGAAAGGCCAAAGAGGGGACATCCTATCCGCTGAGATACCCATCAAATCATCCGGTGACGATAACATCTCATTTTTCTGCAAAACAAACCAAACCAAACCAAAACCGACAACACCTCTTTGCCGAACACTTTCCCTCGACAACTGCTGGCGGGGGGGAGAGGTTGCCAGAAGCGGCCGATGCCTCTCCCTCCCTCCCCACTGCCCCCTGCCTCCACACTGCCCCAGCCCACCTCCTGCCAGCCCTCCCCGCCTGCCCCGGCTCCGCCCCGCCGCCATTATATGGCCGCCCCGCTGGGGAGGGGGGAGGAGGAGGAGGAAGAGGAGGAGAAGAAGGACGTGCGGCGGTGTCTGCGGCCATGGCGCTGAACCCGGTGCTGGGGAAGCTGGTCAGCAAGAGGGTGGTGCTGGCCAGCGCCTCGCCGCGCCGCCAGGAGATCCTCACCAACGTGGTGAGTGCCGAGCCGGCCATAGCTGCACCGCCCTGCCCCGCCGTGCTCTGCCCTGCCCTGCCCTGCCCCTCCCGGCGGGAGGCCCGGCGGTGCCCCAGGGGCTGGGGGGTGTGTGTGTGTGGGGGGGGGGGGGAAGGACACAGTTCACACGTGAATGCTTGAGAAAATAAACTTTATTTTCGTTGTTTTCGATCACGGTTTTCTTTCTTAGGGGTTCTCAGTGTCGGTGGGTTTATGTGCAGATTGGTGTACGTGTGGATTGAGTTACCCTGCTGGTGATGCAGCAGGGCTGGCTCTGACTCATAAATGCCTGCACACCTACCTCTGGCATGTCACAGGAAAGTTTGGGAGGCCTTACTGTGGGCCGAAATAATTTGCAAATGGCCTACCATCTCCCTTGTTTCATGGGGTTAGCGTTAGGTGTGTGCAGCGAGGGGAATAAGGTCAGCGTCACTTTTTATTCTTGCACACAGAGATGAAGAAGCTGGATCCCCTCTGTCAGAGCATTGTGCCCGTGGGGGCACACACCGACCTCACCAGTCTGGCTGCAAGAAGCTTCTGAATGGCGCCTCAGTGCATGCCTAATAGATTGCACAGAGCCCTTCTTGTAGGAGAAGTTAGAACTTAAATGTAAAGAAAGCATATTTTTTGCAAAATATGGAGATGTAGAGAATTACAGAGGTTGAGACATGCACCCAGCTATTAGAAGCATAGTGTCTCTGCTGGGTGCAGGAGGTGTACGTGTGTCATCTGCAGGCAGGAAGCAGGGAGAGTTGTTGTTATTTTGACAAAACCACAGATAACTGGCACTTGGTTTCTACTTATCACATGTATAATAACACATAACTGCAGGTGGTAAAGATCCTGTAAGCATGCAGTACTGTTGCACAAGTGCCATGGATGGATTAATATCATGGTGGAATAGGGGAAAATAACATAAGCATAGTAGTTCAGAAGTTATTTCTGGTGAGGCTTCTTATTCTGGACTACTTACAAATGATATGAAAACACAAAACCCTATAATAGAAGCAATTTATTTATTTTTTTTTTTAACAACATGAGGCTGACTGTATTGTTTTCCTTTCTTTGTTACAGGGCCTGCGGTTTGAGGTAGTTCCATCCTGGTTTAAGGAGACGCTTGAAAAGTCATCTTTTGCAGCCCCTTATGAATATGCTGTAGAAACTGCAAAGCAGAAGGCCCTGGAAGTAGCAAACAGAATGCACGTAGTAAGTTACCAGTTATTTCTGCAGTGAGATTTTTGTCTTTAAATGGTGTGTGTTACAGGGACTTAATTTGCACATACTTCTGAGGTGGTCTGTGAGTGTTTTTTCACCCACTTAAAGGAGATGGATGTTTTCTGTCATTTGTGAGAGATGGCATCCCTGAAATGTACTTTCCTACTCAAAAGAAGGTCCAATGCCTGCAGTTCAGGCTTTCTACAAGCAGACATAGCTTGCATTTTTTGTCAGAAGTGTACAAGTGCTTCAGCTTGGGATACATAATTGGTATCTCCTTTCAGCAGTCAGGTTTGTGACTGCATCTTAGCCTGACAGTTGCTTATTACAGGTATTATTTGACTGAATCCAGTGCTTTGCTGTAGCTTTCATTGCAAAGTAGTTCGACTGAACAGTTGTGACAAGGTAATAGTTCAGAATTTGTGAGTATAAAGATGCTGAAGGTAATCAGAAAAACAAGGCATTCAGCTGTAAAGCATTCTGGAGAAAGAGATTGATGTTCGCTTTAAGAGTGAGAAGCTGATAATTTCAGGTTCTGTAGTCAAGGCAACAATTTTGAATCTTAATTATTGCCAAAACCTGCAATCCAACTTTTATAAGTAGTATATTTGATTTCTGCCCTTGTCTGTAAGCAGTGTGAGCAGATAAGGCTGTTCTTTACCAGAACCTTTTCAGCAGTCTAGCTGACGAGATTTTACAAACTGTACTGTAATGTCTTAATACAAGCCCTGAAAGAGAGAAATATATTTGTTGAACCTATACTGATATCAGAAAGGGAATGTCAGACACTTTAAACCAACAATGTTGTCAGATGTCACCATTCTTCAAAGCAAATATTGCATGATCTTCAATGTAAATCGTTATCCAGGTTTCTGCCTACTCCTTTTTCAGAGAATGGTGTTCAGAGAATACATTAGGACTGTATTTTCAGTACAAACTTATGAACTAACTTACACTGGGCTTTCATTGCAAAATATGCTGGTGATAATGCTAATTCAGTGGATTTCAAAATGCTTCATTACAAAGGATTTTTTTTTTAAATGTTGTGCTTTAAATAGAACTAATTCCAGCTATCAACAGCATATCTGCAGAAGTGCCTCCCTACAAATGTGTTAATATAATGGTGAGAGTTACAGACAAGTTTCCTGTCTACTTGTGTTAAATCATAGCTGTGTACCTCATTAACATGGAAGTGAATCGAAATTCACCTGTAAGACAAGTTAGTTTAAAGCCAAGAAAGGGCTAGAAGGAATCTGTATATACCCCTACTTAGTTCCCCAAAATGGGCTGTATATGTTTCCTTTTAAGAGAGAAGCAAAGTGTAGCTAAAGGAAAAAAAAAAAAAAAAAAAAAGAGAGAGAATGAAAAAATGAAAATGAGAATGAAAAGAATGAAAAAACTGAGAATGCAGTTAGATCTTTCCTGGACGTACATGTATTTGTTCATCAGTAACGTATTTGGCAAAGTTGTAACCTGCTAATAGTCTGCTCAGGCCTCCTTTTTCTTCACTTTCATGGTGATACAAATTATTACTGTTTTGTAAAGAGTGCAAAAGGAGAAAGTGTTTTCAGGTCTGTGTAGTAGTACCTGTAAACTGGTCAACTTAAGCTTTCTCACCTCAGGTTTTTAATGGGCTTTGTTCTTTCTTCCTGTTTTGAGAAATACATTATTTCTTTATGCCTTTGCAGAAACACCTGAGAACACCTGATATTGTTATAGGAGCAGACACTATTGTGGTAAGAGGTCTTATATGCCTTATCATTGTTTTAATTTATGATAAGTGTAGAAAATCTTTAGGTTTAAATTTAGAAAGTGATTTTTGCTGAAAAGTTATGCCTGAAGTATGATGCGTTTTGAGGGTTCTGTAGATGTGTCTATAATTTTTTTTCCTAAATGAAGCAATGTTTGGTATCTTGGGTGCTAGGAATATTAGTACTGTTTTTCCAGAGACACTAGTATTGCTTAACTATTGCCTTTGATCCTCTGTAATGTGGGTTCCTGTGCAATAGAAATTCTGTTCCCTGGTGACTTACTGTCAAGAAGTCCAGATCATGTGAACTGTTTAATGTTGCCCCTCATGCGGCGAGCAACTTTATGCCTATCATCTCCGCTGAGACAGTAAACAGTGAAAGTCAGGGGAAGTTGAATTACCTTTTGGAGAGCTTTTTTTGCTGGAGGGTAGTGGTGCTAGACAGTAAGTTAACTGTTCTACCAAAGTATCTGCGCTTCTTGCTCTGCTCAGTAGACTTATTTTGAAGGCTTGTCTGAAGTCATGGTTTAAATCTTTTCTTTTCTGGCCTCAGTTTCAAGAAAAGTGAGAAGACAGCTCGGTATCTCTGTCTTTCTGTTTTAGTCCGTGGATGAGCAGATCCTGGAGAAACCAGTTGATAAGCAAGATGCATATAGGATGTTGTCAAGGTTTGTACTTTCAAATAAGTTTCAAAATATGTTTATTAAGTTGTTTTTACAGCTTTATCGGTTCTTTGGTGTGTATCAAGAAGTCTGGCTACAAATCTTTCAAACATTTTTAAATACCATGTCAGTTCTGTCTAAGAGTTAGATGTGCTTTTAGATCAGCTTCACCGCAGGGAACTGATAAGAGATATAACCGTTCCGTTTTCACTTGAATTAGTTTTCAGAATCACTTATCACAAGACTCTGTATGCTTCAGTTGGTACAGGAAGGGAAGATACGGAGATATACCATGTAGGGAAAGAGGACAGAAGTGTTTTGAGGCTTGAAGTTCAATGAAAAAGAATTCTGTGTATGAGAGAGTACATAGTGATGTCCAATCATTGATGACTGGACATTTCCTTTGAAAGGAAACAAGGTAGCGCAATTTAAAACAATGTCCTTTAGTTTAAATGTTCTTAGATAAATAATTTGCTAATCACTTTCCAAGAAGAATGTGTATATTGATGATTATTTTTTATATTAAGAGCTAATACTGTCAATAGAAAATTCATTAGAGAATGGTTGAGGTTGGAAGAGACCTCTGAAAGGTCGTCTTACCCAACACCTCTGCTCAAGCAGGGTCACATAGTGAAACTAATTATAAGAATGCGTTGAAAAGTAATATCCATTTATGGTACATCTTGCAGTTTTCATCCAACCCAGATGCTGGCTTTTTGAATTTGTAGTTTAACTGAGGAAAAAATCTCTTCCATCACTGTTTCCAATGGATGGGCTGGCACTTTTTAGGCCTCTGTTTTTGTTTTTTTTTTTTTTTCCTGGAGGATACTTTGTCATTTAAGATGAATGGTATGTTGTAGGATTTTTTTTCTTCCTCCAAGAAACTGAAAGAAATTAATCACCTTTCAGGAAAGACTGAGATGTGACGAATCCACTAGTCAGTCATTCTTCTCTTGTATGGGGGAGAAAACACAAAATATTTTCCACTTGATTCAGGAGTTTACATGGTAACTCCAGAGTCTTCTAGGGAGAATATAAAGGGCTTGGTGTTTTTTTGGAGTTTAGCTCTCTAAGTCTATTTTAGATTATTATTTTTTTTGCACTGATGAGTTAAGCTGATTCTTATTCTTTGTGGCATGTTACTAACTTAGCAGCAGTAGCTTTTCCGCTCTATCCAGTAAGTGACAGCAGCATATGTTATTAGTAGGAGATTCCCAAAGGAATCTGTCTGGCAAGAGATTTCTTAACACTCTGTTTTTGCTAAAAACATGCCAAGTTTGGTTAGTTCAAAAATAGTACTTTTTTTTTTTTTTAAAGAGTGTAGTCTACTATTGCACACAAATGTCTGATTTTTTGAAGGTACAGCAGTTCATTCTCTTAATCATGCATATGAAATGCACTTAAAATTAAACTCCTGTTAATTGTATTCTATATAAACTGGAAAAAATAGGAAAGATAAAAATACATATCCAAGGTGTCAGACTAAAACTTTTCACTCATCGTTTCATTTTAAAATTAATTATGTTAAATCCTGTGGTGTTTATTAAGAGTGAGATGCTCCTGGACACATCAAATTATAGCTTGGTCATGAGAGTATTCCTTAATTAGTCTCTTCAAAAATTTAAGTTTTCCTAGCATTTATTGTACTTCTGTTGTTTTTACATTTAAAAAAAAAAAAAAAAAAAAAACCTTAAAGCCCTCACAATTAATCAGCCACAGTGTGGCACTCTGGAGCCAACTATGAGAGAGATCATACTGGCTCAGGATTTCCACGTCAGCTCAGCTGAGAGTTGGGCTGGGTAAGAGTGAGCGTGAGCTGTCTTCCTGTACACTCTGGTTTTGTTTCTGTAGCTTGCTGTGGGATCCCTGGGTATCTGGATGAAATCCATACAAAAGCTTTTTTAGTCCAAGCTGTGTCACCTTTGGGAACAACATAACTGAATGTCTTCAACTTTTTTGTTTGGCTTGTTTTGTTAATGTCTTTTCACTTATATTGAAATAAATAAAATAAATTTGTTTAGGATACAAGTCAGAGCCATCAAGTGATATATTTATGTGATGGTCTGTTGCACAGGCTGTGGTAACATAATTATGTAGAATATTTTTACATGTGATGGGGTTCATTAAACTGTTTCTTAATGTTGTTTTCTGCGACAGGCTGAGTGGGAAAGAGCACAGTGTTTTCACAGGAGTGGCTATTATACACTGCAGCAGTAAAGGTACATGGGTCATTTTATTAAAACTCAGTATTTTAATGAGCAATTATTTACATAAGGACTTGTACAGGTGAAGAAACAGAGTGGAAGTTCTTCATATACAGTCTGAATTGGCTTCCTGCTCAAGATGAAAATTAACATATTGATATGTAAATAAAAAACTCCTCACAGAAGCCATCCTTATTGCATTCAGTGTTCGCACTGGAGGGAAGAAGACAAAATACAATAGACTATAAAAATACCATCTCTGAAAGCTATGAGACTAACTAAAAGACCAGTGTGAACTTGTGTGAATACTCTATATGAAGTTCAAATACAGTACTACAAACTGTGGGACTGGATAGAATCTGATTCACACTAACTTTGATATACTTCCCTTTCCAGAAAATAAGGGAAACAGAAGTCTATTTTTAGGAGTTGAGTAAAATAGTGGCGTAGTGCCTCAGTCTTTATTGAACTGTAAAGACCAATACATCTATATTATTTACTGGCTAATTTCTTCAGTAAACAAATGTTTTTTGAGCACCCTAATATTAAAATTTGAGGAGTGTTTGGTTAAGCGATTTCCTCTGATAATTGCGTTAAGACTTCATCAGTGAATATTTTGTCAGGGTCAAGATCTCGTCCAAAACTTCATTTGTCTTTCTGTTGACAAATTCTTTGCAACTTTAATTTTTTATTAGAATGGTTGCTCTTAGCTCTTGTAACAGAAATAAGGTCAGTGTTTCCAGTACCCTTATTAATATTTCTACAGTAGGAGTAGCTGCTGGAAAATAAATAAAATGTTGTCAAGTTGTATCTGTAAGTAATGTAGGAAGAATAATAATGCCTTTCATTGATTACTCTAAGAAGAAAATGCAATTGCACACACTTGCAGTAGTGATGCTAATGACAGCTTGTCTCATGTGTAGCTTACAGATTTAAGCCTTGGTATATTCAGATGAATAAAAATACCTTAAGTCAGCATGTTCCTCAAGTGATTCAATGAAAGAGTTTTCTAGAGTACACTTTTAATTTTAATCGTAATGCTGTTGCTAAGTGCCCCATAAACATTAGGTGAAACTTTCATCTTGAGCTGATAGTTTTACGTATTAATATGGAACAACATACATAGGAAGAGAGATTACTAACACTTCTTAAAATTTCTTACGTGTGATTAAGTGTTTTTCAATTTTTACACCATCAGCAGTTGGATAGTATTCTTGTGGTCTGTACTGCAGATCTTCCTCATTCCTCCCCAAAAATGTCCACTGCTACCAGAATACAGACTAATGATTTGTACAGCAGTAGCAGAATATGTGACTTTTGTAGGAAAGAGTGAATTAATAATAACCGTTTTTGTAAGGCTGCTTTCTTTTGAACATATTTTGGAGCAGCCTTGCTCTGCAGTTTTACCAGGCTCACAGTGTACCTCACAGCCCCACAATGTTGGGGCCCACACGCTGGTGTGCAATATTTTATAGCACCTTTGACATTGTTACAACCACTTCCAGATATAGAGGGCTGAAATATTCCTCTTATTTCTTGAGAGATGGTACAAAAATTGTACTGATGGCTGCAGATGGCACTGCTGAATGCCTGAGTCTGCAGTAAAGATGCAGCTGCAGAGTCAGGCATCTATAACAGCTGTAATTCTATCTATGATGTGTTATGAGTAGTTTGACAACAGTTATAAAGTTAGAAGGGTGTTTGCAGACTTTTTTATTCTTGTTGCTGGATGTATATGCTAGCAGTTTATAAATAGTTCTGCAAAAGCATCAACTTGTGTGTTGTGCACAGGGAGAGCAGCCTGTTAGCTTGAAGATAGGACTACAAAGATAGAAGATGTAAGCTTTTACAGCTTTCAGCTTTTACTGAAAATGATGAGTATGTGGAGGGGGAGGTAAACGGATAAGTTCACTGTCCCTAAAGAGCATTATTAACCATTTTATAGCTGTAATATATTTTTCTAGCAAAAACCTCAAATTAATATGAGGTGAAATGAAACCTATGTTATTCTCTAAGCTACTATTTTCGTGTTAATTTCTGTTTCTAATGAAACTTTTTCATTTCTTTAGGTAATCAACTAGAGACAGAGATCACTGATTTCTATGAAGAAACTAAAGTAAAATTTTCAGACCTTTCTGAAGAGCTGTTATGGGAGTACATTCATAGCGGGGAGCCTATGTAAGTAAGACCCTGAAGCTAGCTATCAAAATGTACTCGAGAGTAGGTCTGAGGGTATGTTGCTAGCCTCTGGCATAAAGCATTTTGCCTAGCGTTCTGTTTTGCTGTTTCACATGATACAGCATAGATGATGCAGTGTGGATGTTCTGACCTTGTCTAGAACTGTAATTCCTCCAGGTAAACTGAACTACCTTTATAGTACACTAATAAATTTGAAAAGTGAAGACTGAAATGTCCTGGCTTTTAGCAAGTACCCATACAATATTCAGGTACCTCTCTGTTAACTGAAGCATTCAGGAAGCCTGGATACCTGAGGTAATGGATAGTTCTCATTATAGAATAGGTGAATGGAACAACTGTTGGATAATCAAAATATTGAAGAACTTTACTGAAAGAAGCTAGAACTTGGCTTATTTAACCTATCAAAAAAAAAAAAAAAGGAAACAGAGGCATACGATTGATCTAGGTTCATACTGCTCTCATAGCAAGAAACACCAGCTTAATTTTCACCCTATTCTTGTGGCCAGCTTACAATTACGGCACAAGAACACATGTCTTTTGGCTTATGGCTTTACTCTACCTTTGCAATGTAATGGCCACTTACAGACAGTGTTGATTCCACAGAAGGAATGGGAGTGAGAATAGAGTGCCTAACTGCTTTTAAGGTGAAGTTGACTGGACTGTTTAAAAGAAAAGAGGTTGTTTAGAGACAACAAGGGAATGATCGTGATGTCACCGAACTTGCTTTTCCCTTTCATTAGCTGCAGCTTAGTGAAGGCAAATCAGGTCATGGTTAGCACTGTGGACTGTGTATCTTGTGATCTTAGGTGGACTTTTGGCTCCGAAGCTTCAACTCTGACTATGTAAGAATATCAGTGGGAGTGTTTTTATGCACTCATTTGTGGCATAAATATAGTCATGTCCTGCTAAGGAAGGAGGAACCAGTGTAGACTTTGGATTTAAGTGCGTGTGTGTAAATGAGGTGTGCTCCTTGAGCCTTATAAGGTTCCCAGCTTATTAAAGAGGCTGGAATTAATTTGGATTATACAGAAAAAAATTGTTTTGGCAATAATATGGTTTATAACAAATTCCTAGTTAGATTTTTGGAAGGCTATCCTTGGTATGCAGTTGATTTAAAGGGAAAATGACTGAATTTTTACAAGAACGTAAGGACAAAGTATTCTGAATGTTCTCATTATTTCCTGTAGAAGACAAGCTTTAGCGGTGCTGTGATACATCAGAATGGCTTATGAACAGCACTGGGTAATTCAGTTTATTCTGCTAACAGTGTGCAATGGCATATGCTTGAAGGATCAGCAGTTAAATATCTTTCATTTCTCTCTGGAGCAGAAGCCACTTGGTCTTAATTCATATGATCAAGAGGACAGGCAGCATTTGCTCTGGGCTTGTAAGGGAACAGCTAATGTAGTGCCCTGTAAATATTGTAAACCAGTAGAAGTTTTTTTTGTGTGTGTGTTTTGTTTTTGTTGCTCCTCCTTAGCCACCCATACAAGTTACGTGGTTAAGTTCCTGTAGGGTTGATGTTGTTTTTTGTTTTTTTTTTTATTCCCACTATAATAAGGACTTAATTTCATAAAATAATAAAAGGCTGATTGCATGAAAAATTAAAAATTTGTCTAACTTTTGCTGTTGTGATTGGATTGAGTTGTCCTTTTAATATCAAGAACAGATGTGACGTGGTATTTTAAATTCAGTCACTGGTGACACGGGCTAATTCTAAATGTGTATATCTGACCTAAACTATGAACAAGGGAGAGAAAAGCACTATCTTAATCAAGGTAGACTGTGAGGCTATAAAAATACCCTTCATCGTGTCTGCAGAAAGATAACTTTTCGCTTTGTTTCGTTCCTGATCCTCTTTCCAACCAAGGATTTATTTAATTTTTTTTGATTACTGGAAGGGCTTTTCTTATTCTTTGCTCTGTTGAAAGAGGGCTGGACTATAGCGATCCTAAATATTTTGTGCTTGTGTAATAGTAGGCTTGGTTTCTGTCAGCCTTTCTAAGCCAGCTGTTCATTTTGCAATCTTTCCCTTGTGGAAAAAGTTGTGAATATCCTGGGCAGTTTTTGATAGCTCTGCTTGAATGGTGAAATGAAAGCAAAGGACTCCTGCACTTGGGTAAGAGATGTTCAGAGTCTGGAGCTGTACAGTTTCAGAATTAACTATAAAGTAATAAAATAAAAAAAATAATAATAGAATATGTATGTCCAAGTTTCTTCCCTTATGTGATTTCTCCAAGAGTTATTTCCCCTAAAGCTATAGAATATAGAAGCAAATGTATCTTTCAGGCTTTGCAAATAATTATGGTCTCCCAGCGCAAATTAGCAAGCACATAGCTAGATCTTTTCAGCTCCTATGAGCTGAAAAAGAAATCTTACAGGTGTGGTGTTACAGAAGTAAGGGAATCTGTATTCTTATGCTAGAATTAACTTCAAATCTTGTTTTTCATCAATAACATAGCTACATTTGACTACTTCCTCTATGAAAGAGCTGTTCAGTGTTCACCAGAGTCCATTACCACATCTTTTTCCTGCACCTGCCCACACCTGCTCCTTTGCAAGTTCCTTGCCAATGGAAACTCATCTTTGACTTGTTTGTTGTTGTGAATATGCCAACTTTGCCTCTCTCAAGAGACAGGAGAATGAATCCTGACTTTCTTTACCACTGGTGTCAGTAGTTCTTGTGTTTGCTCTACAAAGCTACTACATATTTAAAGGAACTTATATGATTTGTGGATATGTGAAGATGGCTGATATTAGATATCCAACCAACTGTCTCACGGGTAATAAAAATGCAAGAAATTAGTGTACTGCTTCTGACCTATTTTAAATGTTTCCTTCACTGAGGATGAACTTGTTCTTTTGTGTCTACTATTGTTCAGTCACTAGCTCAGACTGTCCCATGTGGCTGAAATTTGCCTGTATTTCTAATAATGTGAATATACAGGCCAAGACACATGGAACTGTCATACATGCATTCTTGCCTTTGGAAATCAACTCATAACCCAATCAAACATCTTTCTTCATCTGTAGCACCAGTCGTACTTGTCAGTGCAGCAGTAGTTTATTTGATCACTTGCTCTATTTGGACAACTCAGATGTAGTATATGTGGACATATTATTTTGTGGCATAAGTAAAGTTGAAATTTTACAGATAACAAAGGAAATGTGTTTTAATGTTGCACTTTTGTTACCTCTGATTCACTTTTCATAACTTTTTCTCCTCCACTGTTTCGTGTGTTGCGTGGTATTTTTTTATTGCTTGTTTTTTTAATTGCTGGTTGTTACACACATTCCTTTTGAAGTCATGGTTTTCCCTAGAAAGGTCAGTTGCCGAAAAATGTTTTGGCTACAGCCAACATCTTACAGCTTGTCAAGAGGTCTTTAAAGTGAGTTATTTTTTAATACAAATTAACTGATGCTATACACGCTATTATTCTAAATGAAGCCTCTTTTACTAGCATAGCACTAATTTTATCATGTCACAGAAGCCAGTCAGATTAGCCAGAGCTAGTTATAAGAGCTGTGTATATACTGATGTATTTTTTCAGAATTTTTGGCATGGAAGACACTACATAAGAGATCAATGGAGCTGTTACTAACTGCATAGCCTTACATCTTTGGATTAGGAGCTGTAGTAGAGAATCACCTGGATGCAGTGCAAGAATGTTAAGTTCTCCTTAAAAATAAATGAGGTGACAAATGGTGTTAATATCCTTTCTAGGAGCATGATACCACTGCTTTTGATTCTTGTTTTTTTTTTTTTTTTGCCTACTTGTCAGCATACACCCGAATGACTTCGTCCTACTGGAATACTGCTTCATTTTAAAAATAAAAGCAATATATTTAGCGATGAGAGTATTTCTAGCTTAGATGGTGTAAGTCTTCAGTATGTTATAAAACAAGAATACTTTGAACAAGAGAAAAGCTATACACAGGTGCTTAAAATGCAAGATTAAAGGAAAATCCTATTTCCTAGTTTATAGTAATTCAAAATCCCATTTGCTGGGATATTGACTCCTTCGCTTCTATTTAGGAGACTACCTGAAAGGCTCTCCGGAAATAAGTTCTAAGTTTAAAGAACTTGTTCTCATGAAATCCAGGATGAAAAGTAAATTATCTTGTGTAGTAGCCTTCTTTCAAAAGCAATTTGTAATTGCCTACTATCCAGAGTTAATAGATCTGAGACTGACTGACCTTTGGTTTCAAAGGTTGCTTACTTAGGCTTTCAGACTCTGGTGTTATCGTGTAGTAAATGCACTTCTACCTTGTTCCTTAGATGTGAACAGTAAAAATGTTGGATCTATTACAGCTTATCTGGTTGTATATATTTCCATTCTGCACAGTGGAATTTGCATAATTACACCTGAAGACATTAGATTCCCAAGGTTACTTTCTGTGGAATGCATACCTGTGCCAAATTACTAGTATTATCATGACGTTTAAGAGCACCTTGCGTACAACTCTGCATTTCAGAACTGCACAAAAATTAGAGCCGAGTGGAACAGCAGTGGATTTTATATCTGATTAGGACTTTCTTGAGGAAGAGCAATCTATCCTCTTGACCTTCATTTTAGATATTCCTGTGACTGAGAGCCACAAGACAAATACTACAGTTGTTTGGTTTCCAGGATGTCCTCTTTGGTGTGAGCTCCTTTTTCGAGCCAACATATACCTAAAGGCCCTTCAGCCTCTTGGGGAGTAGAGTTAGGGTCGGTACACAGCTGGGTGACTGGGTGGCAGTGTTGGTCTCAGTAACACTTGCTGTTACCTTCCTTTGTAGCCAGGACATGGAGAACACTGGGTGTGAGCAATGGCAGCACAGTTTGACTGCAGTCAGAGGACGTAACTCCAGCTTCTGTGGCTATGGTACTTGGACTGTCTGAAGCTTGAGGACCGTAGGCCACCTACCCTTATGGGAAAAAAAAAAAATATATATATATATATATATATATATATATATATATCACAACGTAAATATAAGGACTGATAACTTTCAGTGTTGAGCCTAGCTGGTAGCTTTAATCCACCTCTAACTTGAGAACACTAGTCTTTATTCCAGTATTAGTGATTGTGTTCTGTGCTACCTTTTGCTGTTAACCTTGCTCTTAATCTTAACTTCATAGGTCTCAGTTGTTGTTTTCACTCCCCCAGGGACAAGGCTGGTGGATACGGAATCCAGGCCCTTGGTGGGATGTTAGTTGAATATGTCCATGGAGACTTCTTGAATGTGGTGGGATTTCCTCTGAATCACTTCTGCAAAAAGCTAGCAGAATTGTACTATCCACCCCCCAAACATACCGTACAGCATATAAAGCATGACTCTATCCCTTCTGTGGACACTTTTGAGAATTTGAGTGATGGAGAAAGTGAATCATCAAATTTCACAGAGCATAAAGGTGCTAATAAGTTGGACAGCAGTAGTATGTGTCCCTCAAGACCTGTTTACAACTGTGAGAACAGCTCTAGTGTCAGAACTGGCTTTACGGTACCTTTGGAAAATCAGAACGGAGCATCAGAAAGTGCAGCAAAACTTCCATCTAAAATTCTAGACCTGATGGATGGTTTTAAAGCCTCAAAGGTAAGGAAAAAATAAAACTACTTTACTAAAGGATACAGTTGTTTTGTTGGACTTTAATATATAGCAGGTAATGTGAAATACCTGAGCTGGGATAAGAATAATAATTAGTTTAAAAGGACCTGTGAAGTACTAGAGGATCTAAGCTGAAAATTCTGGTACAACATAAATATTGCTTTCTGGTATTGACAATTATCTATTCCATGAAACTTCAAGTACCCATGTGATAAAAATCTTTCTCTTGATTTGAAATGAAAAAAATCTGCGTATTTTAATTTTGTTTGTGTACGATTGGCTTTGGGTATGAACAGTGAAACTGCTTCCAGAGTGTCTGACAACAGTACCCCCTTGCCTCTTATATGTGTCTTTTGTCATGCTAATTAAATACAATTTAATGAAAATCATAACTCTTTC
The DNA here is from genome assembly GCF_965140915.1 of Aythya marila. Classification (NCBI taxonomy): domain Eukaryota; kingdom Metazoa; phylum Chordata; class Aves; order Anseriformes; family Anatidae; genus Aythya; species Aythya marila. Next base: position 71,641,988 of record NC_139042.1, on the reverse strand, counting down.
ATAACTCAAATCATAATCTTTCATTAGCTACAACAGTGATTGAGGCTCTGATGCATGTTGTAATTGCCTCCCAATTACAAAATAAGTTACTTCAGAAATGTATTTATGCAGATTGTACTCCAATACTGAAGTGGAATGCTATAGGGAAACTTCAAAATGCTTTAAGTAAGAATTTACCACTGAATATTTTGATGTTTTCATTATTTTTTTGTACTGATCGTAAGACCAGAATCAAGTAGTAAGTTACCTTTAGATATACTACAAAGAAGACATTTTATGGGGTTAACTTACCAAATTCATTTAAAATATATACAATGCTTGTTGCAGTTTTTCCTTTTTAACTTTTAATGGCTAGTATTAGAGTTCTTTGAAAGACAGCACTTTTTTATTCCTATTACGGAAGTAATTTTTTTTATACCCTGTTTCATGTTGCAGGTAAAATCTCCATGCGATATCTGATAAAGACATAGGCTACAAACTGAAGGTCAGGTGCTCTGTGTAGCAGCCAAGTGTGAAGGGAAATGAGTAGCTGGACATTAAGTGCTACCAAGTCTTCTACTCAGAGCTCCAGTATAGTGAAGGAGAAATGAGCAGCAGTCATGCTAAATAGATCACCGATTTCAATCAAGCTATTCATGTTTCAAGAAGAGGTGGAAAAAAACTGCTCAAGTGGCAGTGAAATGACAAACCTGAACCTAAAGATATATTAAAAATAAGCTCTTTAGGAGGCTGGCCCATGGAAGGAAACACCCAGAACAGTTGACACTGGTTCTGTTGAAAGAGCAGGAAGCCATGCTCAGATCTTAAGGAAAACTACAGTGCAGTCACTACAGATCTGTGGGTGTGCTGCTTGCAGTCATACGAAGGGAACGTGTTTTGATGTACTTGAATGTGTGAGATGATGCTTAGTATTTTTTCAAGTTAAGTGCAAAATAAGAATCATAACCACTTTGTTGCGTATTACGTACGCTAGTCACTGTGATCTGATGTAGTTTTGTGCAGTAAAACTTGGTGGCAATGGCAAACAGAAGCAGGAGCTCTCCTTTCCCACTAATCCAGTGTAAAATCATAGTACACAGTGCCAAATTTCATCTTGAGCTAGTGGGACTTTATTTTCCTGTGTCTTGGATCTTTGTAAAATGAACTACTAGTTGTGGTGGACTATTTCTATAACTTCACAAATCTTACCTTCTCTCTTTCCCCTTGTAGAATAGCGATAAGAGCACAAAAGCATTGAGTTTCATAAAAGCTCAAGATCTAGTTCATTTTGATCCTTGAGTGTTGTTTTAAGGCTTTTTGTAAGTCAGACTTAAATCTCCTGCAGGGGAAAAGATGTTGCCACTTAGTTTATTCTGAACACCTGCTGCTGCAGAGCAGGAGGGGATCAGGTTTAAAGCATGTTCTCAAACTTAACACATTCTGAATTTGCATAGTTTGATCTTTACTCAAACCTTTAAGGATGTTTTTTTGAACTGAGCATTATAGAATGGTAGAAGAATGATTCGTATCAGCTAGGTTTTTGACTCTTTCCGCATTCTCATTCCTCTTGTAATTTCTAGGTCATATTAGTCCAAAGATTAAACAGATCTTGGAAGGCAAATGCCTGTAGTGTAGATGCAATTGACTCAGTATAGTGAAATTCTGGATTCTAGTAAATCCCAATTCTACATTCTAATTAGTACAACAGAGAAAAACATAAAAAGAGGGAGATGATAAAAGTATATAATTACACAGTAGCAGACCTTTTCAAAGTTAATCTCCTGTTTCTCCACTTGTTTTTATTAAATAGAACGTTAATCCATTTTTCTTGACTGCCTTGAACTTTTTAGTTCGTAGCTGCTGGCAGTTGCGAAGAAATAGATTCAGTGATTGCTGCCTGTGCTTCCATTCTTGTGCTCTATATATGCTCCTTGGTTTTAGGTGCAGAATTGCACATAAATTTCAAATGGAGAGGTGTACATAGTCACATATCATTAACATTTCTCTCTGGTCTGGTTAGTATATCCGTAAAAGTTTGGTTAAACTTTTCAGCCTAAACAGCTTAATTGCCCATGCATTAATTGTTCTATCATGCATTAATTGTTCTGTCTTCCCCAATTCCATATATACATCTTAAGGTGAGCATGTGGTATAGTTGTGCTTTGGAGCTTCATTCCTTTTTCTACTTAATTTTTATTAATCAAAGAACAATCTTGTAACTGAAGCAGCTACTGTGCCTTAATGAAACTTTCCAGTTCCTTATTGGCATCAGTTCAGATAGTTAAGCACGTCTGATTTATGGAACGTGTTCCATACCAATGGTTATGATAAATATCTGAATAAAGAGGTAGTTTTTATACAAACTCAGTAGGCTGCATTCCAGAATAGTTCCTTTCTCTGAGACATGTGTCTGTCCTAAATACTGTTACATGGCTAAGGCATTGAAACTCCTCTGAGAGGGAAGGAAACGAGTCATAACAGTTTTTTAGGAATTTTGTTACCCTATGTCCTTTTTAAATAATAGTAATAATGTAGAATAGTACTTCTAGAATGTCTGTGGCAAAACATGTAGTTGCTTTGTTTCTTGATAGCAGTCTTTTTAAATGCAGCACGACAACATTTTTTCCTACATATAGGCGCTGTTTGTAGCCTCTAAGCTGAAGATGTTTGATTATTTGAAAACCAAAGGTCCTCTGAAGGCTGTGGATGTTGCAAACGAGGTTGGAACCTCAGTGTGTGGAACAGAAAGACTCCTTGATGCCTGTGTGGCTCTTGGATTGCTGGAGAAGACATCACAAGGTGACTTTTCCAATTCACCCACCTTTCTCTTTAAATAAAAAGGGGTGAATAAAGAGACTGGGTAGAAGGGAAGGAGGATTAAAATGGTCAAACAATGCTGCTTACCTTTAGTCAGGGGAGAAGGGTACCTTCTCTTACCTCTATACCTGTCTACTCACTCTCAACTGCATATAGTACTGGAAGAGATTTTTCAAAGGTTACAAGAACTGACCTGATGGTGTAGATATCTTGAATTTGAGGTGGGGGGGATTGTTGTTTCTTTCTGTTCATCATTAGCAGCTAGAAGTGCTTTATCTGGGAGCAGGCATTATTTAATGAAATCACCAGAGAGCAAAAACAATTATCTCTGAATTCTAATAAATTTAATGGGCAGTCCCAGGGAGCAGTGTAAGAGCTCAAATATATCACCCAAAATAAGGACCATGTAAACTCACTTCCCTACTGCAGTCATGCAGAGTCACAAACTTGAGCAGAGAATCAGGAATTTTATGAGAGCTCTGAAATGTGTCCTTCATGGACAGCTTCTTAATTTTTAGTGCCCCTGACCAGTACAGTGCTTGAAGTGTATGTATGTGATATTCAGTAATAGGATTAACTTTTTCAGCCTGCACTCTGTATTTATAAGTTTCCATATGAATCATCTACATGGTAAGGTCAAGGGCTGAGAAAAGGGAATAAAAGCTTTCAATGCTGTTAGAGGACAAGACCAAACACCGAGAAGAAAGCCCTTAAGGGCAGAACAAAAATTCAGTCAGGAATGATGAACTTCTGGTGGTTTCCCCCTGAATATCAGGTATATAATTGAAATAGTAATAAATACTTAATTTTATATATATGTATGTATCCATGTGCTTACCTATATCCTTCAGCACCTACATTCTTTTTAACAAGAAAGTCCCTAGTTCATTGTTTAAGAATGAGGATGCCTTTAGAACTGTTCCATAGAGATCTTTGTACAAAAACCAAAACCCCTGTGATGCCAAGATGAGGATTTCCTACACCTTTAACAGTTGTACAGGGTAAAATGGCTTCAGATACTAGCAGACTGTTGTAAAGTGCTGAAACAAAACTGGTTACAATTGTTTTCCTCCATTAAGGCTACAGTAATACAGATTCAGCAAATACTTATCTGACATCAGATGGTGAATACTCACTTCATGGCTACATTATCCACTCTAACGATCATCTCTGGCCTCTCTTTACAAACCTGGAGTCTGCTGTTAGAGAGGGAAGCAGACAGAACCATCGAGCCTTTGGAAGGAAAGCAGAGGATTTATTTAAGGTAATATAAACTTTCACTGTGCCAAAACTAGCTGTGAAGAACCCAGAAGAACTGATCTGGAGGGAAATGGAGACTGAGTTGTTTAAGAAAATTGGTGAATCTCAGAAATGCTAGAAATACAGTGGAACTCACTAATGAGACTTATGTTCCCTGCAGTGCAGGCTTTAGGTGCTAAAGTGCTGGAGTAATCAAAGAATGTACTAGAAAATCTTGAGTGCTGAGAAAAATTCTGACTGAAGTTTTGCCCATCTAGCTAATATATTCAGAGTGATCCTGGAGCTTGTCTTACTGATTGCTGTGTGGCCTTTCAATAATAGCAGGTAGTACCTTATACATGCACTCCTTCCATACTGAGTGCTGCTGCTTGTTACTGATGGTCGTCCAGTACAATCTGTGCTGGCTGCATATTCAAAGCTGTTTTCAAACTATTTGTGTTAATGTACTAGAGGAGGGATCCAGTCTATTTTATTTAGGTTTGTAATTTTGTAAATACTTCAAGTTGGTATATATTGCCACTAAAAATGGTAATCCTTCTCTTTGTATGTTTCCATATCTAACATTCTAACATTTCTGGTACTGAGTACTTTCTTAAGTAACTTAAAAATAAATAAATAAATGTGACTAGCTTTAACCTTTTTGTCTAAATTTATGGCCTGCTCATCTAATCATTTTCACATTATGGGAGAATAAAAGAATTAAATGAATATCAGGAAGATATCTTCCTGATATCAGGAAGAACAAACATTTTTAGACTGTGGCAGGAGAAAAATCTTTTTTTTTTTTTTTTTTTTTTTTTTTTTTTTTTTTTTGCAAAAGTTTCAATGTCTGGAGACATTTTGCTATGGAGAAAAGCTGTTAGTGAATGTATATCAAAGACATAGTGTTGCTTTAAAAACAGTTCAGGTTATCTCTTCTTGCTATGCTACCTCAGCTTCAGTGGACAAAAGTGTTGAATTTAATAGCACGAGACATCACTGAGACTGCGTCCAAACTAGCTAAGTGTGTGTCCTCTGAGACATCCTACAAAAGATGTCTGTGTGACAGTTCTGGAGAGGATGCAGAAATCTGCTTGTTGCTACAGTGAAGCAGCTTGTCACTACTAAAAGACATGGATGGGCAACTAGTCAATGGTGCTTTCACATGAGATTTCTGAAATTAAATATCAGCTAATCATGCATAAGGACACCTGCTGCCTTGGCTGAACATAATCTCAGCATGCCTAAGTAATGAAAATAAATGCCAATGACTGTGTTTTTGTTTTTTTTCCCTCTTAGGACTATTATCACAGCCAGGAGGTGAAGCAGCGTTTTATGGCTGCCATGCACAGCATTGCCCACCTGACAGCACGAGATGTGGCTACAGCATTTGATCTTTCACAGTTTAAGTCTACTTGTGATTTAGGAGGTATGGTCTGTAATTGAGCTTGCGTGCAAATTACAGGGAAGAGCTTGATTTCAGTTCCATATTTTGTTACTTAAAACACGTACGTTTTTCCACTTGAATGCAGTAAAATGGTCTAATACTGTTATTTTTCTGGTGCTGTGAAGTCAGAATTAAAGTGCAATTAACTGAAAGCAAAGTTCTTTAAAAAGATACTTGAGTAACATGAAATAAGTGAACATTTGTCGTGATTAGTTACATGCTGACACATAGCTTGACAAAGAAAATAAGGTTTGTGGCTTCGCTGATCTTGATTTTGAAAACTCCTTTTCAGTGTTTGTGTGTCAGGCTTGAAACACGGTACTGCCAGTACAAAAATTTGGATTCTTTTAGAATGAATTGAGTTGTTCTGTGGTTTTAATGTTTTTATTTTTTTCTCGAATTAATATCTAAGATGACCACCGAGGTGTTGAATACTGATGATAGACCTGAAGAAACAATCCTCGTTAGTGTCCTTTTACACTCTTCTTGGAGTGGCAAAAAGGGGATGTTACTATATAGGGAAAAGATCCAATGTAAGAAAAAAAACTTAGTGCCTGGGGAGGTGGACATCATGTCAGAGGAATTAACAGAATACTGGTACAACCTTTGCCACTTGTGCAGAGACTTCAAGATGTTACCACCCCTATCCTTTCGTATGCTGGAGAGTATTTGTCAAACTTCAGATATCAGTGCTTTATATCTGGTAAATAGTTCTAATGTACTTCATCCACAAATTACAAGTCCATTAGTCGTGGTGTTTAAAAAAATAAAAAGGCACAAACACATAGTGGTATCAAAGGTCATATTGTCAAGCCTGTGACAGAGTAAGAAATAATGCATTACCCAAGCTTTAAGGCATTGTTCACTGGGAGGTGTTATTGACAGTGTTAATTTTAGAGCTTACTAGCTACCTCTAATTCTGAGTTAATGTATTTCTTAATGTTACATAGAGCCTTATCCTTAAAAATGTATGCAAATTTTGGGAGAAAAGATTTGATTTTGACTTTTTAAAACTTTCAACAGGTTGTACTGGAGCTTTGGCTCATGAATTAATACAAATATACCCAAATATGAAGGTTACAGTGTTTGACCTTCCAGAAGTCATTGCAAACATCTCTTACTTTCAGCCTTCAGAACAATGCGCAGCTCCAGTGACATTTGTATCAGGTAAATGTAATGTGATGTTTCCTTGTTTCTGTTATCCTGAAGCATAGAGCAGGCTCTTTTTCTGTGGAGGATGGTGTGCTGCCCTGCTCCAATCCCAAACGTGTTTTAGTACAAGGCAGGGCGGGCTCACACATGCTAAATAGGGCCATTGTGCTTCTGACTGGAGTCAGCAAACTGACTGTGGCCAGAGAGTGGGGCTAAATAAGGAAGTATGAATTTAAATAAACTTGTTACTTCTGGGAGTAGAGTCTTGCTGTATGTCCTTATATCAGGATTTTCATTTCTAGGCAGGATCAACATGGTGGTTACAAAAGACTTCAGTTTTTTTCCCTCCTTGCTTTCAGCTTTCTCTCCATCTTAACATGTTACCGAATTCTAACCTGTGATCTGCTTTACTCTTAAACTATCCTTAACTACAAATCAGCATATTGCTACCCGTGTTTGTTCATCTTTCTTACCTTACCCACACTGAAACTCCTAGTTCCATCTTGATGTTTCCATTTCCTTCTGCAGGAATGTACTAACTCTCCTTTTCAACAGGTGACTTCTTCAAGGATAATCTTCCAGAAGCAGATCTTTATATCCTTTCACGCGTTCTTCATGACTGGCCAGATGAAAAGATTCATGTACTGCTAAGTAAAATATCAGCTGTTTGCAAACCAGGTAAGTTTTTAATCTCATGCATTTACAGGTCCATATTAATACAGTCATAACAAGTTCATATTAAAAAATGCATATTTTTGTCTAATCATAGCAGCCTATGCTTGAATTAATACTTTGCATTAAGTTTGCATATTTGCCTTCTTTAATAAAAAAGTAAACAAAGCTTCTAATAAAAATACATAAAAGAAGCCCTTGCTGTAGTTGCAGATTTTGCATGCTACTGCTTCATATTATCTCTCTGCCGTACCCAACCTTTCTTGCAAAGAACTGTATCACCAACTACCAAAGTACGTCTCTATCCAAACTACAAGCAGGCTGACTAAAGTGGCTTCAAGTTAATTGAGGAGAGGCAGTTTAATGTGTTAGTAGTGCTAATAGTAGCAGAGTTCAGTAATACTTGAGGTACAGATTTCTTGAGAACTATATAGGTTGAGAAAAAAAAAAAGCACAAGTATCTTGTGCTTTCTCCTACATCAACAATATAAAAGATCAAAAGGGAAGACAAAGAAGCAAGAGAAAAACTGGAGTGCTGTATTCAACTAATTCCTTAATCTAAGGGGATTAACTGTAGCTATGAAGTTTGTTTCACAGGAGAGTGTTCCAAATAAGATCTAGGTTGGTAAGCATAATCCTGTTTATAAACCACAAAAAACTGTGGATGACTGCCTTATTTTCTTATACAAAGACTGGGGGATGACAGATGCTTAAAGGAGTTGCTTGGTTCAAATGGTAATGAGACAGAGTAAAAAAAAAAAAAAAAAAAAATCAGGAAGTGGTCTGAACTTCAGTGAAGTGGAGGCAGTGCTCAAACCTCCCCCTTCCTCCTAACTAATGTTTTTGTCCAGGAAGAGATTAGTGAGAATAAATTCATGATTGACACTGAGGTCTGTGAAAACACTGGTCTGAGGGGGACCTATCTATAACTGTCTCTGAACAAAACACTAAAAATGTGAAGCTAGAAATAATTTACTGAAGCACTTCTGGTTGTTTTGGAAATGCAGGAAGTGCCTTGCTAGTGGCAGAAATTGTGCTCGACGAGCAGAAGACGCACCCTGCTAGAGCTGTGCTACAGTCCCTCAGTATGACTGAAGGAAAGCAGAGAAGTGGCTCAGAATATAAACAGCTACTGGAGAAATACGGATTCACAGATGTACAAATTAAGATCACAGGAACCTTACTAGATGCTGTTCTGTGCTTCAAGAAGAATCTGTCACCTTAGTGTGAACAGAAGTAACATGGGATGATGAGTTTTTATAACACTTATGCTGGTTGACGATGTCAGTTTAAGATTGTTTTGACCCTGTATGTGAAACATAGTTGTTACAGGCTTTGAATAAAAAGTTGGACTGTTGCTTGTGCAGGAATGAGTTCTATGCTTTAAAAAGTATTTGGGGCAGATTGAAAGCTGTGTATGAAAAAACTTTTGTACACTTTGGCTAGTCTACAGACTATGTTCAACTTGGAGTTGATGTAGCTGTATAGCAGCAAGTTAAAAATGACAAGCTTTCATGAGCCTCATTAATATCTGTTTTCTTGGGCCTTAAAGCTACAGAATTCTCCCTTTGCAGTATATTCAGTGGTCACTACTCATTTTTATCAGAAATTTAAAAAATAATAATGATACTCTATCAAAATCAGGATGGTAGTCCTCTTTTTCACTTTTGTGGGGCTTTACTGAAAAGCAACTCAAGGATAACATTTTTAGAATTTTTTTTTTTTTGCCTTGGGCAAAAGGGAAAATAGAACAAAGCTCCAACATGTTCCTACAAGAGCAGTAGTGTCACGAGCTTCAGCAGTCTCTAACCTCCAGACATAATATATACCCCACAGGCTGCAATTGAGAGCTGTTCCTTCCAGTTTTGTTTCTTCTGAATACAGATCTGTGACTACATACGACTTCTGTCTCATTTGGCATGAATCTTAGGTGTTACAGTTTTCGTAAGAGAATATGTATGAATAGAAATTTTAGCAGCTTCTTCATGTTCCAGTTTTTAACTGGAGAATTATATTCTCTATCCCCTCTCCTCAAGTAACTCATCACTTAGGTCACCACTCTTAACCTTTGTTTTTTCCTGATACTTCATTGGCATTCTTTTAGATTTAAAATCCAGTTTGTGGTGGAAGCTTTCCTGGAGATTAAAGTTGCTTTCCAGAACTAGCTTTCTTGTCTATCAGTTGTGAGTTTCTTGCCATATGTCCTGCCACGTGTTCCTACAACAGTAATCCTGATGAGCCAGGGTGATAGAGGCAGTGCCTATGTTGAATCACCGACCTCTGCAAATAAAAGTTTATGAGCAAGGTCAAGAGTTACATCTACCTGGTCTTGTTGATTAATCAGAAGTTACTTTGCTCTTTGAGCACTGAGTGAAGTGAAAGTGCTACAGTGATTCAGTTAATCATGAGGAATGTGTAGTACAGAGCATTTCAGCTGTACAAAAATCAGGGAAATACTGCTAGAGAGGGGTGTAAGTCTTAGCAGAAGCTTTTTCTGCGTGGAATTCGGCTGCTCTGATCTGCATAGACATTTAGAGATAAGATGTTGAAGTACTGAATAAATTTAAAACGGTTTTCAAAACATTTTTCTCTATTCTAATGGCTTGCCATTATGTTTAACGGGTTGGTATCCTAAGACTCGTTCCAGCAATTAGGTGTTTCTCACTTCATAGTTATTCATAAAGTTCATAATGCTGTTCTTTAAGCTGCGAGAAGCTGTTTGAGTCAGAACACTGCAATCCTAAAGTTGGCACACCTCTGTCACAGACTTAAACCTGTGCCTGTAAGTCCTGTGTACTTGCTGACTATAAAACTTAAATAGCACATGCTTGGTTACCACACAGCCTCAGTGTACTCTGTGATTAAAGTGCAGCAGTTTATATGCAGTGAGCTTTATTCCCTTGGGCATGGTGTCTGTGGTAAAGTATGACCGCAGCTCTGCTGGGCTCTTCATCAGACTTCCTTTTTGTAAAGTATTCTGAGGTATGAATGAAAACTACTTATAATAAAATATTTCATAAATAAATATTACTTCTAAATGTTAAATTAGCAAATATTAAATTAATACAGTGCTGTGTTGCTAGTGGGTTCAGGATCACTTTCCTAGCTACTTTGGCCTTAAAAAGGAGGCTAATACAAACTGTAGACAAATCTGCTTTACTGAACAGTCTGAATGTAGTCTGTATTCCTGGATGTCTCCAAACAAAATACACTGTTCTATTTTAGAAACTGGTCTTGCAGTGAGAAGAAAAGATGCAAGCTGCATTTTTACCTTCCCAAGTGGCTTGCGTCATCCACACCCCTCAACTTTTACCATAGTCAGGAGACTGGGCAGAGCAAAGGAATACTCCTGAAAGAATTTAAGAGGAGGTGGCTGTGAGACCTTAATAAATGTGAGCAAGTCCAGTGGAAGTTATGAAGATGGCTTGGGGCTGCATTATGTGGCTTGTGAGGAGAGCCTTGAAGGAAATGTACCTCAGTCTAGAATAGGTGGTTTTGGAGGAAATCTGGCCTTTCACTGCTGAAGAGACAGATACCAAAAAGACAGAGCCAGGCTCTTCATTATGGTGTGCAGTATGGAATGAGAGAGCATAGGCATAACTGGGGAGAGACTGACTGGATATTGAGGGGAGGGGAAGGGAGAATCACTCTATGGACAACTAAGTGTTGGAGCAGGTTGCCCAGAGAGTCTGTGGATCTCTGTCCTTGGAGGTTTCAAGATCTGAGGACAACGCCCTGAACAAGCTGATCCGACTGTAGAGCTGCCCTGCTTTGAGCAGGGCTGGAGACTTGCGGTCCTTTTTGTCCTAAGATGTTCTGTGATCATTCAGTCACCTGAGAAATCATAAATTCATCTTCTCTCATTAATGTTCAAACTCTGTCCTTCTGGAGAAGGCTGGTATTGTTTGCTGACTGGTGAAAGGGGTGGAGTTAATGGCATTGCACTGAAAAGATTTCCTGAGCAGTGGGTGCAAGAAAACTTGGGTCCGTTAACTAATCAAGTAATAAGGAATGAAGGAGCTAAGTTTTAAAATCCAAATAAATTGCTGCTAATAAAGGCTGTAGGTTTTCTGTTGCTTCCTTGGGAAATGGCATTCAGTTGATGCCTTCTTGAAGACGCTGTCTTGCCCACATTCTTCTTTAACAAACAGTTTGGAGGAAATCTGATGCATGGGATTTTTTTTTTTTTTTTTTTGAGGTGGAGAATCACAGGTTGAAAAAGTGGTGGATGAATGAGATAGATAATGGCTATTCTGTTTGTGCCCCCCTCTGGGGGTATACAAAATTTGGACACTGTCTTCCAAAGTTGTACCACAGTGATGACTTAAAAATGACAGTCCTGCATCACTCTACCTATTATTCGCTGTGTAATCTGAGACTGTAGTACTCACCTCTGTTAAAGGCAAAGGAGAATCACACAAGAAGGGTGAGAGAGAACAGAAACTACAGATTCTTGACAAATAGGGTTCATTTTTCTAGCCTGAGATACCTAAACATTAGGCATTCAAGTCATCTAGTCACCTCAAGCTTCTATTGCTAGAGAACAGGTGTTTTCAGTAGATGCATCATTTTGCCTATTTATGAAAGGAAATTTCCTGGGTTTTGTATGGAAATTGATTGTACGTTTAATGGTGGATAGTCTGTAAGAAAGCTAACTGAAATGCATTTAATTTTTTGATGTCTGAATTCAGACAAAAATCCCATGGGAGAGAGAATGTAGGTTCATATCACCTCAGATATGCTTGGCTAATTATTTTTCTTTGTGAAGCAGTTGTTCACCACAGCATAACTGGCTTGAACTTGCCTTAAGGTAACTAATTATATGGTGATGATGTAGAGATCTCAATAAGCTTTCAGAAGGACTTCAATGACACCTGATAGTAACACAGACCTCATCCAGCAATTTTATTGTCAAATCCCAATCTTTTCTCTACCAAGCTGCAGTGTTATGCTTCATTTTTTATTATTTTTTTTTATTGATTGCTAAATGTCAGAAGTGTACTGATTGGAATGGCAGAGGGGATTGTCTTCACAATCAGAACACAGTTATTAATATTGTACAGCACTTAATACTAAAATCACTGTACGATGCTGGCATTTTGATCTGGGTTGGTGGCCTCCTATCTCTATTGTGCCAAGAGAAACTTCTGTGTAAGATGCTGGTCCAAAAGACAGTAAGTAAAACAAGCATTGGTTTGTCAGTAATCCCCTTGCTCGTGTCTTCCCTTTCATGGGTGTGAAGATGGAGGAAGAGGCTGTGTGAGCACAGAGTAACTCAAGTTCTGCTCTCTACCCTTGGTCGCTCCCACCAGGAGAACCTCAGTTTGTACAGAAATAACATGCAATGTCAGCTGCTGCTGTAATACCTGCCATCCACCACAATTTCAATATGAACATGGATCAGCAGTATAGTCCAAAGAAATATAACTACTATACTTACCTTACTGCTTTCCATAGCAGTCACACCAAGTCTACAGTAGCCCCCTCTTGCCCTGCAAACATCTGTGATGTGTGTTGGATTTTTCCGTGTTTTTTATAAGAGTAGTGGATTCTACATTTAATATTGGTTGGCCATTTAAAATACAGCAAATGAGTAAATGAAAAATGGACTCACCTGTGTCCTATATTTTGCACAGTTATATATGGTAGCAGAAATTCTCTTGCTGGATAATGGATTAGCACTGTTGCATGCATTTGTTTTTAAATTAGGCTGTGGGATTTTGCTGGCTGAAATGGTACTGGATGATGAGAAGAAGAACAGGAGCACAGCTTTGCTTCAGTCTTTGAACATGCTTGTGCAGACAGAGGGAAAGGAGAGAAGTGGCTCTGAATACCGAGGTTTACTGGAACAACATGGATTCGCAAATGTGAAAATCAAATTGACAGGAAATTCGTTAGATGTCATTCTCTGCATTAAGACATAGGAAAAAAAAAAGATCTACTAGTAAAATCTGGATCATGGTTGATGTCTTGTAACTATGTAAGTATATTCTGTTTCCCATCAATATAAAAAAAAGATGTAACTGGAGTTACTCTTAAAATTTTAAAAAGAAGTGATTGCATTTATTTTAAATTTGAGTAAAGTTCAAAATAAAGAATGTGCTGGCAACACTTGATGGCACTGATACCTACTGTAGTTGCACAACACTTGTAGTACGGTCAGAACCAGGCTCCAAACCAATGGTATCAGCAGCCTTACAGTAGTATTGACGTTGCTGAGAAGTCAGTTTCTCTGTACTGGGTGCAATTCAAACAGTCCAACTTTTAGACCAGCGCACATTGATTGCTTTGTCCCCGCTTCAGGAAGTTAATGCAGGTATAACTTCAACACCATCCACTTTAATACCATTTTTATTTTTATAGTCTCCACTGTAAATAAAGAACTATTATCCTATTTACTATTTGTCTGTAGCTTTGCATTCTACCTTTCCTACTATAATTTTTTATACACTTTTTTTTTGCATCTTTTTTCAACATATCCTCTTCTTTTTCATAGTCCACAATTTGGTTAAATGTTTCAAATGCAATTTATAGTAGTTCCTCCATATTTTTTGCTCACCTCTTTTCTTTATTGTCCACCACTTGTGTATGCGCTTTTTATGTGGTAAGAAAGTGTGTGGGCACAGCAGCATTCCAAAGTGGGGGTGGGCTGACTGCCACTCTAGAGACAGGGTTGAGCCTGAGATGCAGGAGGTGCCACTCCTCTGCTTCCCATGAACGATTTTCTTCCCGTTACCAACCTGTAACTGATTCCTGGGATTCCTTTTCTTGTCCTTCCTCCCTCACAGCAGTGCTCCAGTTCAGCCCCAGGGCTTGTTTTCTCCTTAGTAATTAAGTGAATGAAGGTCATCACATTGCTGTGGTCTCCAGCCACAGGGCTCAGTCATTTGTAAGCCTCAGAAGACTGAGGGCTGTGGAAGCAGGCTGCTCCTCAGGAAGCACATTGTTCTCCTATCTACATCCATTTACAAGGATGGGCTGGAAGGGCCATGACACCAACTATTCAATAATAGACATCGTGTATGTGTGAAAATCAATGATAAAAATCACTATTTCTTCAGCGTAACTGAGTTTATCACCACTGGTTTACCCTCTTTTCCCCTGCATAAACTTGTTAAACACTGCTATCTCATAAAATGCATTAAAGCATTCACCTGTGTAGTATGGAAATATTAACTGTTAAATGAAGCCAGGAAACAGCACTATTGTGATGGCGTAGTCAAGATAGGAAGAACTAGAGCAGAAGCTTGTCAAGATCAAGATTCCTCTGTGTTCTGTAAAGTTTCTGGAATAGACAGCTGCATAAAAGCACGAGTTTCATCTGTGTTTTTTTTTTTGTTTGTTTTTTTATCTCAGCTATAATTGGAGAAGAGATGTGGGGACACCTCATTTGGTTTAAGAACATCCTCCTCCTCCTTTTTAGCCCTGTGTAGCTCTTATGAAAGCAGATAGCAGAATATGAAATTTTTCAGTTAAAGAAAACTAAAATTTTAGTTAAAGAAAAATAAAATTTTCAGCCTGGAGAAGAGGAGGCTCAGGGGCGACCTTATCGCTCTCTACAGGTACCTTAAAGGAGGCTGTAGTGAGGTGGGGGTTGGCCTGTTCTCCCACGTGCCTGGTGACAGGACGAGGGGGAATGGGCTAAAGTTGCGCCAGGGGAGTTTTAGGTTAGATGTTAGGAAGAACTTCTTTACCGAAAGGGTTGTGAGGCATTGGAACGGGCTGCCCAGGGAAATGGTGGAGTCACCATCCCTGGAAGTCTTCAAAAGACGTTTAGATGTAGAGCTTAGGGATATGGTTTAGTGGGGACTGTTAGCGTTAGGTCAGAGGTTGGACTCGATGATCTTGAGGTCTCTTCCAACCTAGATGATTCTGTGATTCTGTGAAAATAAAATAAACAAAGCAGCACAGAAACGAGGAAAAGAATGATGCTAAAGAGAAAATGAGATTTCCCCCAGTCAGATGCATCTGAGCTCCAAGGTGAACAGGACAACCACTGACTAAACAATTTCTTATCGCAAAGGTTTCATACATTTCACTTTCATTTTGCAAACTGACAGCACCGGAGTCCCAACGAGCGAAATTCTTTTCTCGCCAGCAGGAAGTTTTATGGGGAAGAAAGTCCCAGCCTAGATAACTGCGTGCACGGGGTCCGGGGTACGAGGGGTCCCTTCGGTATCCCGGCTCAGGACACTGCATAGCGCACACACACACACCCCTAACCGCTGGTTTCGGGCGCCTCAGCCGCCGCAGCTTTGCGGTTGGGCCGCCAGGTCATCCGTGTACCAACACGGCCGGCTTTATTCACGCCTGTGGGAAGCGCCCGGTGAAAGCGCGGGCGGTTACGAGACCTAACGCAGCGGAGCGGCCGCTGCGCTCCGCCGGGCCGACGCGGCGCAGCCCGACTGGCGCCGGGGGGAGGGGGGGGGGAGGGGGTGTAAGGGGGGAGCAACGGCCGCAACGGCCGCCCTCAGCCGGCTCGGCCCCGCCCCTCCCACGGCTCGGCCCCGCCCCCGAGCGCGGCTGGCCCAATGGGCTACGAGGTGGGGGGCGTGGCCGGCGGGGGCCCGGCATTTAGCTCATGCGCGGCAGCGGCGCCGCCCTTTCGGCGCGAGCGGCGGCGGCGTCGGTTCAACCCCCCCCTCGTTCCCCGGTGCGGTGCCAGCGGCGGCCATGGCGGAGCAGGCCATCTCCTTCCTCAAGGACTTCCTGGCGGGCGGCGTGGCCGCGGCCATCAGCAAGACGGCGGTGGCGCCCATCGAGCGGGTCAAGCTCCTGCTGCAGGTCGGCGGCGCGGCCGGGCCCGGTGACCTTCCCTCCTTCCCTATCCTCCGCGGGCCTCAGGCCGTTGGCAACCGGTTGGGGGGTGGGGGGGTGGGGAGGGGAGCGCCCGTTACCCGCGCGAGACAAAGGCGCTGCCCCCCCCCCACCCTCGGGTGGGGAGGGGGGGGTAGGGGGTGGTCACGTGGGCGGTGGTCGCGCGCGGCGGCGGCGGGGAAGCCGGTTCCGCTACGCGGGGGCGGGGCGGGGCCGGGGGAGGGGGCGGCGCGCGCTGTCACTTCCTCGCGCCGAGGGCGCCGGGGCGCTGGAGGAGGGGCGGCCGCGCGCCGCCATCTTGGGCGGGCTTCACGTGACGCCGCGCCGCGGCCGCCCGTTGGCTGGGAGGGCGGGCGGCGGGGCGGGGCGGCCCCGCGGCGCCCGGCGTGACCTGGGCGGGGCGGCCCGGCGCCACAAGGTGACTCGCGTGACCTTCGCGGCCGGTAACGGGCCCCCGGCGGCCGTTAGCTGCCCCCCAGCAGCGCTGACACTTATCGGGGCAGCCCCTCTGTGAGAGGGCTCTAACATCGGTTTTCAGTCTTAACATTCATGCTGACCCAGAGGGTTTTTTGGACTTTGAGGTTTTTCTAAGCTTGTTATCAGGGCAGGCTTACTGTGGTAACCACAGACTCTGTCTCCATACCCAGCTGCTGTCAGGCATTCTGGCTTGGCAGCTCTTCCTGTTACGCTCCAAACAAGCTTAAGCCAAGCCGCAGTGCAGGCCTGCCAAGGCATTGAGTCAAAAATGCGTACTCTTATTTGCAGGTGCAACACGCAAGTAAACAAATTGCTGCCGATAAGCAGTACAAAGGCATCATCGATTGCGTAGTGCGTATTCCAAAGGAGCAAGGAGTACTGTCCTTCTGGCGAGGGAATTTGGCGAATGTCATCAGATACTTCCCAACTCAAGCTCTCAACTTCGCCTTCAAGGATAAGTATAAGCAGGTCTTCCTGGGAGGAGTAGACAAGCACACTCAGTTCTGGAGGTATTTTGCTGGTAACCTGGCCTCTGGTGGTGCAGCTGGAGCCACTTCCCTCTGCTTTGTCTACCCCTTGGATTTTGCAAGAACCCGCTTGGCAGCTGATGTTGGAAAAGCTGGTGCAGACAGAGAATTCTCTGGTCTAGGGGACTGTCTAGTCAAAATCACCAAGTCTGATGGTCTGCGTGGCTTGTACCAAGGGTTCAATGTCTCTGTCCAGGGCATCATCATCTATAGAGCTGCCTACTTTGGAATCTACGATACAGCAAAAGGTAAAATTTCAGGAGGGAGTTGATGAACCTATTTGCAGAATTGTATTGCCTGTTTACGTCTGTTCTCGCATGTCACTGTGTTTGCTGTGTCTGTAGTTTACGTAAGTGTGGGGGCAGAAGGGGGTGTATTGGTCAGCATTAGTGTGACCTGCCAGTGGTACTGTTCAAAGCCAATCTTCAGGATGTATTGATAATACAGGCTGCTTTTGAATTTTCCTTTTGTTTTACTTGGAGTTAAAAAACAGCAGGTTTTCTTTATAGCAGTAATGTTTGTTGGTAACCATACACAAATATTGTAAGTTTGGTTTTGCTCACTGAGTGGCTGTAGTTACATCAGACCAATTTGGGTGTGCTTAGCAGAATCGGTTTGAGCAGTGCTTTCAGAAATCATTTGTTTAAGCTTGACTTCTGGGTGTGGGAATCATTGGTGTGTATAGTTCATTAAAATTTATAGGGACAATGAGTTACTCTAGTGACCCTTATTTCTATAAACACCCAGGGAATGATTAAAACACTTCCGTGCCAGTCTGAAAGCATCTTGGTGCCTAAATTTTGATTACTGATAATATAAAATACTGTGGGTTTCCATGTGTTTTTTTTTTTCTACATAGCCTAAGTGTGCTTCAAGTGTATCAAGTGTCTTGTTGCAGCTTAAATCATAGCTTTACAATGTTTTATAAAAGCTAGAAAAGTAGCTGTTGTTGTGCAGTGAACTGGAGGAGGATGTGGAGGATAAAAAGCTAATTAGTTTTTTTATTGCAGGCATGCTGCCAGATCCCAGAAATACTCATATTGTTATCAGCTGGATGATTGCACAGACAGTGACAGCTGTGGCTGGTGTGGTTTCCTATCCTTTCGATACTGTGCGGCGTAGGATGATGATGCAGTCGGGACGCAAAGGAGGTAGGCTGTTACTCTGTGTGGTTCTTTACGCAGCACTAACAAGATGGAGTTCCTAACGGTCATCCCTCAGCACTTCCAGTTCCTTATTGCATAAGTTTCTGTTAACTTTAATTACATTTAAGTAGTACGAGGCAGTTGAGTAAGGCTCACAGTTTGTGGTGTTTGTGAGGAATTATGCTGAGGACTTCTCTTTGTGGAATATGAATTGGGTAAATGGGCTGGCTGTTTACAGTGGCAAGCTAAGTGAAAGCAATGAGTTGACAGTATGAATGCCATAAGAACACTTCAGATTCTTTTGTGACATAACTTTTAATAACTAGGCAGGCAGGTAGCAAGATTTTCTGTTGCCTGAGCTAGTATTGTGGTAGTCTTAAAGCAAGGTATGGGACATGAAGTAGATAGGGAAGTGAAATGGCAGTTGCTAGAGACACCTGAGGTACAATTACAGGAGCTAAAAATCACTTTGCTCTTTTTCTACAGCTGATATCATGTACTCTGGAACGATTGACTGCTGGAGGAAGATTGCAAGGGATGAGGGAGGAAAGGCGTTCTTCAAGGGTGCATGGTCTAATGTTCTCCGAGGCATGGGGGGAGCTTTCGTGCTTGTGCTGTATGATGAATTCAAGAAAGTCATTTAAGCAGCCTAACTAGAATTTGAAATCAAGTTGAGCAGATCATGTAGAATAACTACCATTATGGACCATTGACCTTCAAGAAATTCCTGTGAGTCTTATTTATCGGAGCCAGATGATATTTGTAGATGGGGCTAGAAACTGACATACAGAACTGATCCATTTCACGGTAACCTGTGTGAAGACACTGAATCTGGCAGTTCAGTGTGGTGACTTGTTTCAGCAATGAGAAATCAGCGTCACTGGTTCAGGGTCCAAAGTGGCTGGGTCCAAGTTAGGTAGAAAAGCATTGTATGCCCATGGATCAGTCCCCAGTTTCAAGTCCTATCTGTTTTAGGACCATAAAATTGTCTTTGAAAGTACTTGCTAACAAATCATTCTTTTCCACTTGTACTGAAGCACTATGTACCATTTTGCACAGCTGAACATCTAGCAATTTTGTTCTTAAATTGGGGCATTCTGCTGTAAAACAATAAACATACTTACTCTGTCTGTGTTGAAATTATTACATCGAAGCTGTGGGAAAGCCTCTTTTCTCTGAAAACTTGTTTTGGATAATGGTTCATCTGATACACTTACACTGCACTATAACAGAATAAGCTTGATTTTATTAAAATAATTGAATGTGAGACCTTTGAAGAAAAAAGCATAGGTTGTACTAATAGAAACCACTCCCATTCTTTGTGCCTGATTGTGTATGATGGGCTGCTGCAAGTGGCTTTTTGCATGATTCTTAGGAATTGATTTGCAGCTTTTCATGTGATGTAAAATGAGGGTTTTTCTGTTGTAGCACTTCAAGAACCCAAAGTTGCAAGGGCTGTCAAAAAGTGATGTTCTTGCCCTTCGCAAAGCAACTTAAAATGGAATATATATATTTTTTAAGTTAATATAGGAAGCAACACAGGACATTCATGCAAAAACCCAGGAACCCAGTTAAATGCCTTTAACGTTTGAGTGACCTGTCTATTGTATTGTTGCTGCTATTTGGAAATGCTGATATGCCACTCAAGCGTGTGTTTGGCCTGATCTCTAGCAGTGGTCAGTACCTCTGTGGAAGATAGATTTAATCTGAAATGAAGCTCAGTTTTAGAGGTGCAGTTAGGATATGTGACAGGGAATATGTGTGATCCTGTGTAGCTTTAAAATAGAGGTAACGGTAGGTCAGCCTTCACTAATAACTGAATAATGTCTACTTTCAAGGATTGTCTGAAGACTAGAAACAGGTAGTACGTTACCTCAAATGGCAGTATGAGGAATTAAGTCTGTGATCTGCATATGTGTATACAATCTTGCTTTTGTACTCTGTAATCTACAAGGATGTGGGGAGACCAGTAAAGGAAGAAAAGGTATTCATCTTCCAGTCATGTTCTTAAGAACTTGCCCTGTATCTGAAAGAAACTATGTCATTGTATGAGTCACTGAAGGCTGACTGAGCTGAGGTTTTTTTGTGCCTTCTGAGGTTGCTACTCAAGATGAGGTATTTAAATTTACTACATGGCTTTGTCTGATTATTTGGCTCCAACATGATGTTCCTTGGCACAAGCACTGCTTTCAACATCTTTATATGAATGTAAGTACATTACATAGCTACTTTGTACACAGGCTAATGGCAAACCTTATGTACCTACTGCAGGTGTTTTTTTATCTTGTTCAGTCATGGTAGCACTCTTGTGATGTGAGCAGGTCATTTGATGTTGACCTTGCCAATCAAGCTGCTGTTTCAATTGTAATTATATTGATTGGGGAGGGGGGCAGGGAAAAGGTTGTCTGTATAAATAGATTGCATTGGTTTACTTTCTACATCAGTGGCTTGGAAGGTAGAGATAAAGCACCTTGCATAACCTTACCGTGAGTGCATGGTGGCCTGGCTTTGTGAGGAAGAACCAAGCATGACAGTTACTTGAGCAGTTCTTGAACAGGGGGATGACAAATCTCATCCCCCCACTACAGAATTTGGTTTTAACCAGAGGAAATGGGAAAAGAAATCTATGTAAGAGTGGGTTGTTCTGTAAGTGGAACTGCAATTAGCTGTGCTGTGCATTTCAGCATGTACTACTAGGTGTTCATTTTTCTAGTATTTTGCTTCCCTTAGTCATGCTGCAGCAATTCTCAATGTGATTATACAGTGTGGGAACATAAGAGGCAAATAATAAATGACTTTTAAAAAAGCATTTGTTTTCTGCCTTATTGAAGCACATCTTTAGTGAAATGTGTTTATTTTGAAAAATACATTTAACAGAGAAAGATCTGGAATTTTACATATAAAAGCAGGAATCTAAATCTAAGGCCTGTATTTTAAAAAGCTTCCTATTCCATTTTATTTTTTGTTTGTTTTTGTTTTTAATGGGGGAAAATTTCATAGGTGTTCATTTCTAGTCTATACTGTGAGGAACACCTTAAATGCTTGTAGATTGTCATGATGCATGATTTTGTGTTGAAGAATCCAAGTCTGTTTTCTTTTTAGAAAGTTAGGTCATCTCTTCAACCATAGTTACTTCCTTAGTACAGTTTAGGCTGGATGGAAACATGTTCTCTGCCTAAGGGAGAAAATTCATTAGCCTTTAACTTGCAGTAAGCTACAGATTTATTGTTGTAGAGCAGGGAACATTCAGAAATACTAGACACACCTTTCAAAGGCATACTGGTTTTGCTATTCTGATGCATAAGAAATGCTTGCAGTTGCAGGGGATAAACAAAGAATGACAAAGTGAAGGCAGATCACTAAAACAAAATGAAGGAACATTGTCTGAACTGTGTAGAATATTACCCAAATAAAATGGGAAAGCAAACACTTTAAACATAAATGTGAAGGAAGCAAGTGCAAACTTGGTGCAGAGTTTACAGTTATAAACCATGAGTTTTTTCAATGATCTAGCAGAAAGCTGTGTCAAGAAGCAGGACAAACAATGAGAAGATGTGAAAAGGTCATTAGAGGAAGGAGGGACAAAATGAGGAAATACAGGCATCAGAAAGGTGAAGCAGAGGACCACCATAAATTTAAAAAGAGTTCATAAATGTATTAGACCTAAATGCCAGGAATATGTAGTCCTGGTATTCAATTAGATGGGGAAGTTCTGAGAACATATTTTTGCTCTATCCTTTTTGAAGGATTACATCATTCAAGCATCTTTACCAGTGATCATCTTTGGGAAGAAGAGATGAAACTAATTTTTAAGACTAAAATAGGCAAAGAAGAGCATAGAAGGTGTTCAGCAGGTAAGAGACTGGGAAAAATACCTTCACAGGGTTGGCAGCTGTGAACTTGAACTTTGGCAATTAGTACTGATCAGCTGCTGTCTGCGTGGAAGTGCCCATGCCATGGTTTATGAAACCACATCCACAAAGATAACCTGGGCTCTGGGTGGTGTTTGTGTTATTCCAGTAATACGAGCACAGGGATTTTGAGGTCCCTCAAGTTTAGCGTAAACATCGAGATGGAGGGTCTGCAAGATTTAAGGACTACTTGCTACTTTACTAGCAAATACCAATTTATAATTTGGTGGTTTGTGAACTGCTGATCTGCAGCCTTTGCTCTGGTAGCTTGACAGGAAATGAGGTATCAGGCTTTTGTAACGTATGGATGAGAAAACTCACCCAAGTTATATTGCTGTCTACCTAATATTAACCCCAAAGCTGGTATCTATCATATGTAGGTCAACCTGTTGGTATATGGTTACCAAAACAGGCATGTCAGTAACAGTAGCTTTTAGGAGCCTTTGTGAAAGCTTGAAGGAAAAGTTCTCACTTCTCAAACTTTATTGGGAAAGGTGTTGCCTGTTGAAATTGTAGGCAATAAATAACTAGCCTCATTTAGTGACTTAAATATCTATAGCTAATTAACACAAGGCGGGCATTCCATCATGCAGGAGCAGTGCAAGGGACTCTTCACATGGACCAAGTAGAGGAGAAACATGCATGGTTTGAGTTTGGTTGTCAGGACACGTGAACAGAGACTGGGAGTGTTAGTCATTGTTGACAGTGTTCAAGTACATACGGTACTGTAAACAGGAAAGGAGTAAGGTTTGGAAGTAGTGGATTTTAAATTCAGTAAAACAGACTACTTTGACAAAGATTCTGAAAGTAAGCGTAAACATAACATGCAGTCTAAGGATGCTATAGAATGTCAGTTGAATGCAATTTGCCCAAAACGTTGAAATTGTCGTTAACTAATCCTGTGCTGAAGCAAAGGGAAAGACCAGTTAAGTTTCTGAGACTCTTTCCAGCCCTACTTTTTTATGATTCAATGTAAAAGAGTTTTCATAAGTATATATCAGGCTTTATATATGCAAATATGCATTTCATGATCACCAATACCAGAAAATACTACTGGCAAATGCTTCCTTGATTTGGTTATTTTCAAACCACAAACAGTAACCTTGCAAAATCAGTAAGTACAGAAATTACCAATCTGTTAAAAATAACTATGACCTTAAAATACGATGCAAACACACACAAGGTAATCTCTGGACTCAGCACTCACAAAGAGTATTTCTAGTTTCAAAACAACATACTTTGCACAGGATCAAGTTAGTTTTTAATGGAATTTGGCTCTCATCTTTATATGCTAATTATTCGAGCTTGTGTGTTTTAGTTAGCAAATTTGACTAAATAAATGAGAAAGCATACCTGGATATTTTCATCATGTGATGTGTTAAATTTGTCTCTTGGTTGTGGAATAGGAGGAAATACTCTTTTGAAACTGCAATACCTTTGGATACAAAATGGGATTGAGAATAAATTAAATTACTGGTAAATACCAGCAATATAACACAAACATTGTGTTGTACCTTGAGGATGTTATTTATTGCTCTACAAATCACTAAGTGAGAAGAAAGAAAATATTTTGTGTAGACTGGTGGGTAACTTCTTACACTGATCACTTAAGTAACTTAAGCTTACTTTGTGACTAAAGCTACACTAAATAATTTATTAAACTGATTTTCAGTAACTCACCTGGTGTAAATAATTTTCTTCCACCACTATGTGAGAAATTTTATCAAAGGACACATTCATTTATACTGCTTCCTTGTTGTCTTGCACTACGTGAAGTCAATGATTGTAAAGTAATGTCAATGTTAAATACTTAAAAACAAAGACTTTTTTTTTCCCCAAGGTCTGCTTGCGTCAGTCCCTAACTTCATCAGTCTTTCTCCCTTTTTCGCTTGTGATTTTGTGTGCCACAGTGCCATCCCAAACAATACTGGTAATAACACTTCATGATATTGATAACCAGATTCTTGAAGCTTACAGAGGTAGGAAGAATGTGTTTCACAGAAATACCTACGTTAATAAGATTGATTTACCTTTTGCAAAGAAAAAAAAGGAGCAGTGTCACTACGATTGTTCCAAGTACTATCAGAAGTAAAAGCACAACAAGGAAGTAATCTTTCTCTTCACCTGAAAAATCCAAGGGAGAAACATCATAGTGTGCCCAAAATCTATTTTTGTGACTGTCGGTAATTAACTCCAATTTCACCTTAACATCTTGAATAATCCAAAGGATTTCAGCTTGGCATCTGATTTAAAATATCTTAAAACAAGTTGAACATGTAAACTGTGGAGATCAATTAAAAAAAAAAATCCAGAGAAGGAGAAAGTTGCAGGATGAAAAGCAGAGACAGTTGTGGAACTAAAAAAATAACATTTAGGAAATGATGAAAAGGATTCAGAAGGAAGAGGATGATTGTGATAAAATCTTCAAGAACTTAAAGGAAATCTCAGAGCTTCAGGCAGATGATAGTTTGTGTCTATCTCAGCCAGTTCCTATAACCCTGGCATCTGACTAATAGCTGTCTTCACAATCACAACTGCTCACAGGTTGTTATCAGCCTCCATTTCGCAGTATTTGAGCATCTCTTCTACGTTAATAGTTTCTACTGTGTTCCTTCCACGTCATTTAGTAAGAATCAAGATTTAGTCATATATTTAGTTCAAGATTTAGTTCAAGAGAGAAAGGTTTGCAAACACTGTAATAATATATATATATTATATATATTATATATATATTCAATGGGCTTACCAAACTCTATGGGTTCACTCCATTCACCCCAGCTTCTATTTACAGGACAGTTTCTTCCACGTGCTCTGATTTTCAGAATGTATTTTTTTTTCACATTATAATTTTTGAATTCGTATTTGTTTGCGTTTACCTAAAATCAAAGCATTTAGATGGTGTATTTCATTCCAGAGGCAAATATTAATAAAGTTTGGAAAACTAATTTGTATGATTTTGTAGGTACACGGTTGTCAAGTGTTCTTTTCTCCAAATTTTAAATTCTGATACATTAGTTCGTCCTACCACTGAGTGTTTCTGTTGTGAAGTTTAAAGTTGTTGAGAGATATTAAGAAACTTACATATGAAAATACCACAGAAAAATATCTTCCTGAGTTCTTATGTTGATGCAAAAGCTATAGTTCCAGAAATAACTACTGTTCTGTATAATAGTAATTTACATGCTAAAGAGGGCAGAAGTGCAAATATGTATAGGGTAAGAATACTTACTGTTACAGGAGGATCCTTTTTATCTTCTTGAGGCTCATCCTGCAAAACAAAGATAAATCTTTATTTTTGTGATTTTCTTGTCAAGTAATAATGTTTTTTCCTCTTTTGTTCTCCAGTTCTCACTTATAAATATCATAAGTAATTATAAACTGGAAAGTCCAAATGGAGATTCTGCTCCAGTAACATCTCAGAATATGGCACTTCATTCAGAGTTTTGGCTTCCTCCTTTTCATTTTAGAAAAGGAAGAAAACATGAATTTGGTACAGGTACTATAAGGTAGCTGATTAGGAAAGGTGCCCTCCTAGATCTGATGCTTGTGAACAGAGGTCTTGTGGGTGAAGTGGCAGTTGGTAGACTTGTTGGCCATAGTGACCATGAAGTAATTGAGTTTAAAATCTTTGGCAATCTTTATATACACCCTCTAAACATAGCAGATCTGGAAGATGTGTTTTCTGCTGTCTTCTTGATAACACGGCACAAAATTGATGTGAACAGCAAATTTCTTCTTCCAATCAAATTCTGTTAGACAAATACTCACACATTCATTTTCTATTAGACAAATACTTACACATTCCATACAGTTAAAATTTACTTAACAAGAATCAAATATTTTCCATGACCAAAAAGCCTGAAAATTTTTAAATATTTAAGACAGAAACAAGCATAAGTGTAAAAATTAGGAAACAATATCACCTGCAGTGGTTTTAGTAAGGATCCCAGAAAGCATTGAAAGGTGAGCTCCTGGAAACATTTATGACATGTAACATCAGGAGAGTTGGTGTTATGGAAAAGTGAATCCCACCCATTCCTACTGCTACAGAGAAAAGAAGAGCTGACATACGTTTCTTTAAAATAAACATTGAGAATATTGGTTTAGTCTTATTTCTTTTCGAACTTGTGGGTTCAAGAAATTTTTCTGAGATCTGTGGAGGAGGATCAGATACCTCAGCCTCTTGTCTGTTGTACTTGATGGATACCAGACGTACTTCACCTGTGGTAAATTGGCACGCTCTGTATTGCCCTGCGTTTTTCCTGTGGTTACCATGGTAAATTGGTAGTACTCTGCCTATACAGTAAGATAATTCCCAGCTCACTTTGGGGAAAATATCTACACATTTACATCTGAGTTAGCCATCTTATGTTCCTCTTATAATCAATGGAAAGAAAGAAGCATTTTAAGGACACAATCTGTCAAATACCTTAGGAGGTGAAAAATACCATATCTGACTGAACAGAGAGTAGAGGAGAACTTACTGAAAAGTAAATGCATCCTTTGCAGATGTCTGCCCTGGGCCTGTATTAACTTTCCCTTGAGTTGCTGGTATCTTTTTTTTGAGGAATAGCTTCCTTTTTCAGTAGCTTCCGATTTCAAAAGGTAGGTTCATATAGAAAAAGATGGATTGTGCAGAAAGATGAGGATTGGGTTGTCCTAACCAGAAGGAGAACAGTGCCTGAGAGAAGGCTGTCAAAGAGTGTGACATCACGGGGGAGATGGTGGAGGAGATGGGGAAAAACAGCCCCATGTGCTGAAACTCAGAGGCAGTTGTGAGTTTTCCAGCATCTGCAAAATGCCATCAGGGTGGTTGAAGCTGAGGTACCCTGTGAAGCAGGTTGAGCATGAGGGGCCCTGGCCTGGCCTGGAGGCTGGTGCCAAGGAACAAATCTCATTTTGGATCACTGGGCTGCAATCATATGGTCATCTTCTGTGAGGAAATGCAGGACAGCATCTCAGGTGCTCTCCTAGTCTTTGGACAGAGACCCCTCATAACATTTCCCTTCTCTCTGTTTTTCTGCTATGCCAATCTCATTAGTTTGAAATAAGTTCACGAGCAGTGGGAAATTAGAACATCAGGACCAGAGCCAGAGGACACTACACAGCTTATGAGAGAGAAGTTAATAAGCAAAGGAAAGAGACTATTGCATGCTATGTAAGTACATGTAGCTAGGTATGGTGCCAAATTCAAAACAAGAAATTGTTTTTACCTTATTTTGTATGTTAATTTCATACTCAAAACAATGTTCAGGTTTCTCATAACTTGTACGGGGTTTTTGCCATGTAATTGTGCAACCTGCTGGATCGATAGTACAGTTGACACTGACATTTAACGGAGGAGTGAATCTTTCTGGAATGGAATGAAATGAAAAAATTAATGTAGACATGGTCTGTAATCAGCTACAACTCATTCATAGTAAAATGCATGTGAAGCTGAGGCAGCTTATAAATGGCTGTGCACTACTAATGGTAACAAATACTATCTGGTAAACAGAAGTAATACACAGAGAAAAACTAGAGAATCTAGTGCTACAGCTGTTGGACATTGAAGTAACTGAAGTTCATGCAAAAAAGTGTATGAAGGATTTTGCATAATTCATAAGTCTGCAGTGCACCATTTTCTTCTACATCTAAATTTCACATTGACAATGCAAGTCTCCATAGGAAAAAAAGAAGATGGAAATTTTTATCCACATGGTGATATTCATGTAGAAGATTGAGTCATCTGAATCTGAGTGCCTATAATACAGCTGTCTACAGGTGACCTGGGTATCTAACCACTACAGTCAGCAGAGACCTCATCAGTAGTGCCTACAGTGCCTGCAAAGCCCCCCATGGAGCAGGTGTGCTCAGCTGAACAGCTCTGGCTTTCCAGCCTGCACTGACTGCAGGCAGGAGTCAGTTGCTTGAACTGTCCTGCGCTGTGGTTTTCAGACCACATGTGACACTCACAAAGACCCTGGTCTCTCACAAGTCCTGAACACAACTGCAAGCCTTGTGGATGTCTGAGGGCGTCTTGAGTGGAACCAGGAGCATGTTTTAGAGAACTTGACCACCTAGCTCGCATGTAGGTATCCACTAATACAGTCTTAATATGCCATTTGAACCCTCCCTCTGGCTTTAGGACACATTGCTCTTGCAGCTCTCAGTGCATTATTGGGATGGTGAAATGAGCCCACCAGAAAGCTGACTTTGAAAGTTATTAACCATTGCATTTCATCACTTGGGTCCCATGGATTTGTTCACACTCTTCTCAAAGCTGCTATTGCAGTCTCTGTGTCTGTTCAGTGTAGTAAATTTTGGAAACATATCTTGTCAGCTCTCAAGAACCAAGTTTGAACCACTGTATAGAAACCTGTAGTAGTTATGCACTTTTATTTTCTTCTTTTTTTCTCTTCAGAGAGAAATTCCCCTCTCCCCTTCCCCCCCCCCCCCTTTTTTTTTAATACAGCAGTAATATAATAAAATAACATTGGCTGTGTACTTACCAATTTTATACAGAGTTATGTACTCATCATAGAACTGGATCTGGGAATCGTTGCTAATTCCATACACCAGAAAATAAGCAGTTTTTCCTTCAATCATCACATTTTGGAATCTGCATCCTGTGTGCATGCCATTTTCACCTTCAATGTAAAGCTCACAGCCTGACTCGTTCTCATCACTGTAAAGGTATTTGAGTAAAAAGTGAGCAGTGAGATGTGTTGAGTGAGAATTCAGACTTTCCAAGACTCAAGCAGGCTTACTTACCTTGAATTCTTCCAGTAGAGAAAATATTGGGTATCTCCTGGAGCATTCCTGCCTGCCTGCCAAGTGCAGTTCATGAGAGAAACATCATAAATCACACAGGAGAAGTTTTCAATGGCTGACCCCTTTTTGCCTGCAAACACAGCAATCTCTGTTAGGAGGAAGAACTGTGTGACTGCTCCAAGACAGAGGGATGCATCCACATAGCAGTGGATGTAATCTTTCTGGATTTTAGTAAGTCCTTTGGTACCGTCCTTCTCGGCATCCTTCTGGATAAATTGTCCAGTTGTGAGCTGAACAGGTTCATGCTGCACTGGGTGATGAACAGACCCAATGTCAGATCTCAAAAGGTTGCACTGAATGGGTCTACATCTGGCTGGTGGGCAGTCATTATTGGTGTTCCCTCAGGTCTAGGGCTGATTGAGTTCATTTATATCCATGATCTGGATGCAGGAGTGGAATGCATCCTCAGCAAGTTTGCTGGTGATGCTAAATTGGGAAGTGTTATCTCTCTGGAGGGAGGAGAGGCCTTGCAGAAGGATGTAGATAGGTTGGAGCACTGGGTGACCAGCAACAGCATGTAGTTCAACAAAGGTAAATGTTGAGTGCTGCACCAGGGATGGAGTAATACCAGACACTGGCACAAACAGGAGCTGAACGGCTGAGGAGCAGCTCAGCAGAAAGGGCCCTGGGGGTGCTGGTGACAGCAGGCTCAGCACAAGCCAGCAGTTTGCTCTGGCAGCCAGAGGGCAAACCACATTTTAGGGTGCATTAAACACAGCATAGCCAGCTGGTCAAAAGTGGTGGTTCTCTTACGGGATTTAGTGTTTGTGAGGCCTCACCTTGAATACTGTGTGCAGTTCTGGGCTCCACGATATAAAAAAGAATAGTAAGGTACATGAAATATTCTTATATTCGAAGTATTTATATTATATATCTTATAATACATATATTAACATATATATTACAAATTAAAGTATTTATATTATATATTTCAAGAGATCTTATTGCTCTCTACAACTACCTGAAAGGAAAGTGTGAGGAGCTGGGTGTCGGCCTCTTCTTGTAGATAATTAGCTATAGGACTACAGGGAATGGCCTCAAGTTGTGACAGGGAAGGTTCAGGTAGGAAATTGGGAGTCATTTCTTCTCAGAAAAAGTGGTCAAGCATTGAAATAGTCATGGTCCCTGGGGGTGTTTAAGGAAAGGTTGGACTTGGTGCTTAGGGACATGGTTTAGTGGGTAATATTGGTGGTAGGGGGATGGTTAGACCAGATGATCTTGGAGGGCTTTTCCAAACCTAATGATTCTACGAAAGCATCCAGAGGAGGGCAGCAAAGCAGGTAGAAGGGCTGGAAGGCAAGTCCTATGAGGAGAGGCTGAGGACACCTGGGCTGCCCAGTCTGGAGAAAGGAGGCCGAGAGGCGACCCCAGGGCTCTCTGCAGCGTCCTGAGGAGGGGAGTGCAGAGGGAGGTGCCGGTCTCTGCTCCCTGGGCACTGTGACAGGACACACGGGAACGGCACAGAGCTGTGCTGGGGGGTCAGGCTGGGATTAGGGAAATCTCTTTACTATGAGGGTGGTCAAACCCTGGAACAGGCTTTCTAGAGAGGTGGTTGCTGCCCCTGCCTGCCAGTGTTCGGGAGGCATTTGACAATGCCCTCAGTAATGTGCTTTAACTTCTGGTTAGCCCTGAAGTGGTCAGGCAGTTGGACTTGATCATCTTTGAAGGTCATTTCCAACTGAACTGTTCTGTTCTGTTCTGTCTTGGCACATGGTTGGATATGCTAGTTACACCTGCATCTCCAACCAATTATTGCTTAGGTTAGCAGTGACAGTTGAGAGAAAACTGCAATCGCACTGTATTTTGCCTACCTCTGAACTGTGAGACTTGGGAAAGGAGAGCATTCACATTGGTAAAGCAAAGCCCATGGGCTTTTAACACTATCATTGGTGCTACAGAGAGAAGTATTTCTCATTCTGTGACCAACACTCGGGAACCCTCTCCTGAGGTGCCTCCTGATCAAGCTGCCCACTCACTAGAGCTTTCCACCCTGACATTGGAGAGAGCAACTTTGCCCTTTCCTGGAGCACTTTCAAGTGGGGATCTCCTTTCTTTGGAGGCTCCCTCGCAGCTACGCTGTGCAGGCATGCTCGACCCACTTCTTCCTTCTCCTTCAGCCAATTCTCTGCTTAATTCTGCGGTGTGCCCCAATTTCAGCAAAAGGGTGGGGCCTTCCTCCACTTCTGCTTCTGACGCCCTCCAGCGCCCCGTGTTGAGTGTGCCTCAGGAAGCAGTGGGGATTCCCTTGGGGAACCTGCACATGTGGACGTGAGGTCTGACTGGGGAAGAGGTTTTAAAAGGCAGCGTCCTGTTTTCACTCTGACCAGCACCGTGAGAAAGTTTCCTCTGTGGAGTCCCCAGGAAAAGATGAGCAGGGCAGTGCCTTCGCTGCTCAGATATGAGCAGGCTGCACATCCTCTCTGTCACATCTGAAGCATCCCAGCTGTGCACAGCTGCAGAAATACTGGTGACTGAATGATTTTAATGGAGAATACTGAGTTCAGAAGGAAGTTGAAAATGGGCCATAAAGACGCCAGGTTTGGACTTATGAATCTTGGATCTGCCTAAATCCCACTTTGGGACTTATGCACAAATGGGACAGACACAGAATATTTCTATCTGTGAACCATTATCTTAGCACAATGGGTGGATGCCAGCTGCGGGAACCCTACTGTGTGTGAGAGCCAAGGTCAGATTAGGAGATTACTACATTCAGTTTGCCCCCATCTGCTTATCACCAGCATTTCCTTTCCTCTCTTCCTCCCATTTTATGGGTTTCACTGTTCTCTAGACTGTGCCTTTTGCTAGCACTGTGGTCTGGCTTCTGACAAACCCAACACAGCCCAGCAGAAAAACATTTAATAAAGATGCAAGCACTAAGATTCAGACTCATAATAGCCAGAACAGTCACTTGAATCCAGTCCTAAAACCACTGTAATTTAGTGACATTTTGGAGCCCTAGCAAGAAAAAGAATAATGTAATTACTGATACATTTTTAATAATAACTCTCTTGCAGAAGTGCAGAAAAGTCATTAGAGAGCAAATAATTTTAAAAGATTTGAAAATAAACAAAGAAACAACCTTTAAAAAAAAAATACAAAGGAATAGTTAATTACTATGTAAGGAATTGTTTTCTATGGCACTGTTTATCTTTAAAAGAATGCAAAAGGAGAAAACCTTACCCAGCTCATAAGCATTACCTTCAGGGATAAATCGGCAATGTTTTGAGATGTTTGTATTTGGTACTTCAATGGTAAAGTTTATCCCTCTGTGCAGAGGTAGATTACCTTCTATTGAAAACCCGCAATTTCTGTTCTTCACCTGAAAAGTAACAAGTTGATACCCTATTTGTCTGTTTTTCTTCTGCTGTGTTAGATGGCACTGACTCTGAAAGCGATAGTCAGCAACAAGTCCTATGACCAAAATCTAGTGTGTATATATATCTACGCATATTTCAGTCTCAGGAACTAAATTCCTCTTTTAACACTTGAGGGTAATATAGAATGAAGCCGAGTCACTGAACGTGTAAGTACACAAAAAGCTTCCTACACTGGTGTGTGACTATTAGAGAAGGCTAATATTACCCCATAAGAGAAGATGGTGGCTAAACTGGTAAACCAAGATGAAATTTAACCAGAGGATCCTGGTTAAATAGAAGTCCTCAGCTGGTCTCCCCAGGGGCTAAGAAAGGTGTCTATGGCATTAAGCTTATAATCTTCAATAAGAGTGTGGTGTTACTGTAGTACGTATTTCCAATTAAGCATCTCCTTTTCTGTGCTAAATAAGCCTTCCCTCTTGCCTCCTCCCTCTCCACCCAATCACCTTTTCTGTTCTGAGAGTGTGAGCTTATAACAACATGTCCTAGAGGCAAGATCCAGTTTACTGGGAAACAGGTGAAGATCTTGAGATGTTGAACATCAATATAGTATTCGGGGAATTCACTTTTCATCTGAAGGATCTTTTTCTCTCTAAATTATCTAGGCACCTCACTTAGTCTCACAACCTCTTTTTTGTGGCATAATGATTTTTCAGCATTTATATTCCTTCTCATACTTCATTGTAGCTGCACTTCAGGCTATCATCTCCTACCCACTTTGGTGACAGAACTTCGGTTCTGTAGTGTGCACAAGGTACTTTTCTTCTAATTAATATGCCCTGGTGTCAGTGGTGGCTTTTCATAGCTCTTGACAGATCAAGCTGTAGACTGCAAACAGTCACTTATCAGATTTTACCTCCAACTGATCCATTTTTTAAAGGTAAATGTAGTCTATAAGAGGTAAAGTAAAAGGTATAAGTTTTTATCAATGAATAGCAAGTGTACCTGCTTCCTTCTATGTCCACCACTGCTGATCATCGTACAAGTATAACTAGGGAAATTCTTGCTACTCTCCCAGGACAGCTCCATTCTTCTCCAATTCCATGTCAAGTTTGTGATAGGTGATTCTTCTGTCTCTGCTGAACAGATTCCTAACAGGTTAAAGAACAGGTTCAGTAAGGACATGCTGTTATTGAGTAGAGAGGATAGTATCTGCCAGACCTAAGATGACTATTGCCACCTTAATTATAAATATCTCTAATAAATGAGGAAGTAAACCCTATTTCTCAGACTATGTCTGCAAAATCATACTCACGCTCCATACGCTGGGGGTCAGCATGCAAGGGATGAAATAGTGTCATACACCACCAACTCATCCAAATGAGTCCAAGAGTATCAAACATCTTTCCTTCTCTGGAAAGAGGTAATGAAGCCTTCAGGGAAAAGAAAAATAAAATAATAATAATTTAAAAAGAGTGATAACAAAGAACACTTTTTTTTTTTTTTTTTCTGCAAAGCTTCATTTTCTTCATGAGAAGTGTGAAAGAAGTTGTTAATTCACTCCTAGAACATATTCTTTAGAAAAACCAAGCAGAAGTTGTGCTTCAGGACTTCTGGTAGGCACCTATTCTTTGAAAGAACGGAACAGACTCACTATCAGCTATTACAACACAGTGATTTGAGATGGAGACACCACAAGTTATGACACATCCACTCAGTTTTCAGTGCAGAGACCATGACTTCAGCTTGCTCTCAATATCTGTCCTAACCATACCATCAAAAAGTCATGTTCTCTTGCTTCCCTATCCTGTGAATGACCCTGCCAATTTTCCTATGCAGCACTCCTGCTTCTGCTGTAAAGTGAACACTGGCTTTCAGCTGTTTGTTGAAGGCACCTTTTGGAAAGTGGACAAATTGTTTTTTGGCTCTGTCAGGCTATGGACGATTGTCTCACTTCTCCGTGAGTGCTCTTTTAAAGCCGGCATCACCACCAAGTCAAGTTCAAAGCATCTGCCTGCTCCTGTCAGTATCTGAGGTGTGCATGGAAAACACCCATGAGATATGAACTACCTAAGCAAAGCAGGAGGAGAAAGGCTTTGTCAGGTTTTGGAAGGAATTAAATACTGACCTGCTTGCTTACTTTATTTATTTATTTCTGACTGTGGCAAATCTACAGTCTTGCTTGAAAAGCTTTTCAGGCTGATTTCAAGATTTCATGTAGGAAAGAAGAAAGCATTAATAATGCTTGGAGCATTTCCCTGAATCACTTTTTATAATTGTTATTATTATTATTTTTAGAAGCAAAGGGTATTTCTGTTTTTGTGGGTTCTCTTGTTTTTGTTTTCTTGTTATTTACTATAATCCTTTTTTTTTTTTTTTTTTTTTTTTTTTTTTTTTTCCTGACCACAGGTCTGCTTTTCCATTTTCCTGAATGTCTCCAATAGAAGCATTCATCATAAAGCTGAACATTTCTGTCAGTTCCTGATTAACCTGAATGAGCTTTATTTCTTTATTTATTTGTAGTTGTTGTTATTTACTGTGGTCCCTCACTTTTCACCTGTTTTCACAGAAGACTGAGTATAATAAAGAATCATAATTGTTAGGTATAGTTTCCTGCATCTCTATCACTATTAAATATGATACTTTTTTTTTTTCTGCACTTTCTATGTTGTTCATTTGTTTTGGGTCCAGAACTTGCTGAAGCTTACTCTGGACTCAGCTGAACCTCTAGAATATCTGCTTTGTAATCAAAATATGAAGATATCTCATAGAACCATCTCCATAATAATTTTAAACTACACTGATGCACAATTTAACCTGGGCTACAAAATACATTTGAGAAGCTGGGAAAAGTAATGAACGTACCTAGGGCCTTGATGAGACCCAAATCAAAATTAGCAGAAGAATATGTTTCTGAGTTAAATGTTTTTTTTGGGGGGGTATGATCATTACATCAATCTTTTTATAATCTAAATATATTACATTATTTCCCTGATTTTTATCCAATTTTTTATGGATATACAGACCAAATGCTCATAGATGAGAGAGATATGTGACTCCCTGTGTGAGAATGTATTTATGCTTTAATCAGATTTTCTTATCTATGTATTTTATATTCTATTTCTACAGAATAATAATTTCATAAGGTCTTTACATATGCGTGAATTGTTTAAGCTCCCATTACAGGCATTGGAGATCTGGCTGAAATCTATTCACTGCTTCTGGTACAAGTAAATAATTTTTCAGTTCTTGTTTTAAATCCTTTGATTATATGCAGGTCTTTTTAACCTTGTTGATGTTTTTCTAATATTTATTTATTTATTTATTTATTTATTTATTTTGCATATCTGGTTTTCTGTTTCCTTCTGCTGAGCGTCTTTAATTTTAAATTATTTTTTCTTTAATTTTTAATTTCCTAAAGAAAAAGCAGCAACCAAATTTTATACCTAGCTGGGTCTCTTTTTTGCCTACTTTTTTTTTTTTTTTTTTGTCATCTCTTACAGAGTGTGTGAATATTACCTTTGGTAGAGCATTATACATACAGAAAGTGGAAGGATAGACCTTCCCAATCAGACTGTGTGAATGTAGAAGAGGATCTGTATTGCTGTTTGCTTTATCAAGGTACTTCATGGCTTTGCTTTCATGAGCAGTCCTCTAGCTCAGGGTCACTGATGGGAATCAAGAAATATCTTTTCTTTTCTTTTCTTTTCTTTTCTTTTCTTTTCTTTTCTTTTCTTTTCTTTTCTTTTCTTTTCTTTTCTTTTCTTTTCTTTTCTTTTCTTTTCTTTTCTTTTCTTTTCTTTTCTTTTCTTTTTTCTCTTCTCTTCTCTTCTCTTCTCTTCTCTTCTCTTCTCTTCTCTTCTCTTCTCTTCTCTTCTCTTCTCTTCTCTTCTCTTCTCTTCTCTTCTCTTCTCTTCTCTTCTCTTCCTTTCTTCCTTTTCCTTTTCCTTTTCCTTTTCCTTTTCCTTTTCCTTTTCCTTTTCCTTTTCCTTTTCCTTTTCCTTTTCCTTTTCCTTTTCCTTTTCCTTTTCCTTTTCCTTTTCCTTTTCCTTTTCCTTTCCTTTTTCTTTTTCTTTTTCTTTTTCTTTTTCTTTTTCTTTTTCTTTTTCTTTTTCTTTTTCTTTTTCTTTTTCTTTTTCTTTTTCTTTTTCATTTTCTTTTTCTTTTTTCTTTTTCTTTTTCTTCTCTTTTTGGGAAAGCACCAGCACCACTTCCTTTCACTATGACCAGAAGTTGTTTTTCTGTTCCTTTCTATGTTAAGAAGCAATGGCAATTCATGGTATTATTT
This sequence comes from Aythya marila, assembly GCF_965140915.1. NCBI lineage: Eukaryota > Metazoa > Chordata > Aves > Anseriformes > Anatidae > Aythya > Aythya marila. The sequence goes on along the minus strand of NC_139042.1, from coordinate 71,605,387 downwards.
GCTTTAGTATTTCCTAGTAGTGTAATTTTCTAGTAGCCATTTTCTTGATTGTAGGCATTTCTAAGGCTAATTCTAACACTGTTAGATAAATTCTTATGAACTCAGGAGAAGAAGAAGTTTGCTAATAGTTTGTTACTTGTCTGTCTTTCTAGATTAATTTTTATGGTCATTTCAGAAGAAGACATGGAAATAGCTTAGCATGGCCTGTCCATTACAGTCTCCAGAAATTGAGGCAGGACAGAGTGACTCTTCACTGTAGCCTGATGCCTTTCTGCTTATCTCTGCAACATCAATCGTTTCTTTGCAAATCATCCTGCTACAGTGAGGATGTGGCCACAGCTGCTGGGAAGTGATACTGAAGAATTTTAAGCGCAAACTGTATGGAGGACCAGCACTGAAATGCTCTGCAAGATAAGGGTCTCAACACTTATTCTACTCTTCCATGCTCTCAGTGATCTCCTCAGAACTGCGCACAGGAACCTCAAGACCTCCTGTTCTTTTTATATAGCCATATTTTTCTCGGTTTTGTGCCTTCTGTTTAATGACTCTTAACCTTTCATTGTTCTTTTCCTCATCCTACCCTCAATTTTAGGTGTTTGCTTCCTTATTCTCTCTCAACTCTCTGGTCTCCTTTCCTTTATCGTCTTTGCTTCATTCTTCTTGTCATCTCCTTCTGTCTGTTCTTGTGACTCTTGGGCTTTCAAATTCTTATGAATGACAGCAGGCCCATTCTGTAAATGTTCTCCATGTTTTCTCATGGAAATGCTCATTTGATCACTGATCTGATCACTGCCAAAGAAGTCATCTGCAGCCCTTCCTGCTTAGAGGAGTGCTTGCTGGCACTGTTGTGTCCAGGATCTGGACTTGTCGGTGAGCTTGCAGTAGAAGTAGAAGTTGTGTTTACTCTCCTCATAAGAAATGTCCCTTTCCATTGACCAGAGCACTGACGGAATTTGCTTCCCAATAGACTTGTGTTTCACTGTTGACTGACTTTTAAAATAAATTACACAAGAAGAGATTTGGGTTGAGTTATTGCTGTGTTCTCTCCATTGCCCCACCAGGTTTGAAAGTACCAACACATAGCCAGGTCTCCTGAATTTTCTCTGGGTTGCAGGCAGGGTGAAGGATAGAGGAGCTGCAGAGAGACTTAATTCAGTTGCCTTACTCTTCCATACCTTCTGCCTGGCAGCCAAGCAAATGGCTCCAGCACCACATCTGCAGGAGCTTTGTACTTTCAGGACCTGCATCTTCTCCCAGATTGATGTTTTGCAAACAGGTATGGTTAAACTCTCTCTGCTCTCAACAGACCTCAGGGTGTCAGAAGAAAGGTGTAGTTATCTCAGACTGCTTGGGAGTGTTATTTGGAGGATCAAACTAACAGGAACAAGAACATGTATAAGTAGTGTTTCCCTCATTCTTAACTCTATGCTTGTTTGTTTGTTTGTTTGTTTGTTTTGTTTGTTTGTTTGTTTGTTTGTTTGTTTTTCTTTATTTTTTCCTCCTGACCAGCCTTACTGGTGCCTTGGCCTTTCAGCATGTGGCTATGCTACTGCATGGGGGAGGGATGCAGAGGGAGCTCAAGAATCTGGTTTCCACACTCCTCAGTTCTTAGGTCACCCCCTAGCTCTCTCCAAGGCAGATTTGCTGTAAGACTAACCTAAGCTATGTGGATATGAGCTGGTCAGTGCTACATGACCCTGGAGCTATGAAAAGCTCTAGCTTTCTTTTCTTTAGATGTATGGACATAGACTATATGGTTAATTTTTCACTAGCAAAATCTTATCAAGGAAAACATTTAAAATACTGCTAGGCTTATTATCTAACATTACCAGATGTATGATTTGACTTACTCAGAAATAGTGATCATATCCCTGGTAAGGTGGATTCTTTCATTGTATGCTAGTGAACTTGAGCATATTCAATCCTTTATAGCATGGGCAAATGCAGTATGCTTTGGAAAGATCTTAGTACTGACATGCCAGAAGGAAAACAAGGTCACATTTAAAAGTTGTGGCGTATCTGTAGCAGTTTTTACAGAAAGCATCAATTCAATACTAACTTAAACACTCTAATTTCTTACCCTATTAGTCTGTACAGGCTGTTGTCTTTTCTCTCAGGGTGTGAGTGTAGGAAGCTACCAGAAAATGCCACCTGAGACCAAGGTCCCTTGGTTCTAATTCCTAGCTCTTCAATTGACTTTATTTTCTTGAATGGATCTGGGAAAAGCACTCCTGCTTGTGACACCCTTCTAGAGATGAAAATTTGGATTTTACTCTCTGGGTGATGTGGACATAAATTGATGCTTATACATTGTGGACATATGGAGAGCACCATACACATGCTAAGCATACCCAGAGGCATAGAAATAGGGATAAAAATAGGGCAACACACACAAGGCAATTAAATATTTACCTCACATTGATACTTTAATTAAGCTTTTCCAGAACCAATTCGGTCTCTAGGTCAGTATTTTCATTTTTTGAGATGGTACGAAAGTGGGAGAAGTGATATACCACTATTCTGTTTTGCTTCAGAGAGTCCAAGACAGGCCAGATAAATGGACTGACAAGTATTTCATAAATTTCATTAAAGGAAAATGAGCTCTTGGGGTTCTTACACAGGCTGAGGATGTTTTGCTGGAAAGCAGCTTTGCAGAGAGGGCCCTTGGAGTCCTGGTAAACAACAAGCTGCCCATGAACCAGCAAGTGCCCTTATGGCAAAGGCAATCCATAGCAACCTTGGCATCAGGAGTAATGATGCCAGCACTACAAGGAAGGTGATCCTTCCTCTCTACTACAGGTGAGGCCCAACCTGGAGTACTGTGGCCAGTTTGGGCTTCCTAGTACAAGCAAGACATGGACTCAATAAGTCCAGCAAAGGACCACGAATATGGTTAAGGGAGTGGAGCAGCTTTCATAAAAGGAGAGGTGAAGAGAGCTGGAACTTCATTCTGGGAAGATGAATGCTCATCTTCATCTTGAGGATCTTATCAACTGAGAGGGAGCCAGACTGCTTAGTGGTGCCTAGTGACTGGACAGGAGGCAATGGGCACAAAATGAAATATGGGACATTCCATTAAAACACAAGAATACACTTTTTACTTTCAGGGTGGGCAGACACTGGCAGAGCTGCTCAGAGAGGCTGTTGAGTCCTCAGTCTCGGAGATATTCAAAAGCTGACTGAACACAGCTCTAACCAACCTGCTGCAGCTTACTCTGCTCTGAGCAGGGGGTGGGACTGGACAGTTTCCAGAGGTGCCTTCCTGCATCGACTACCCATGTTCTTTATTTCAGGATTCACTTTGTGTGTTTTTTTTTTTTTTGTTTTGTTTTTTTTTTTCCCCAAGAAACAGAAACCCACATATTTCTAGTTATAATAATTAATAGAAAGGGTATAGAAAAGAACATTTATTTTAGTTATTGCAAAATAAATGCCAGATAACAAACGTCAAATCGTAGAATTGTAGAATGGTTTGGATTGGAAGGTACCTTAAAGATCATCTAGTTCAGTCCTGCTGCCATGGACAGGGACACCTCCCACCAGACCAGGTTGCTCAAAGCCCCATCTAATCTGGCCTTCAGCACTTCCAGGGGGCATTCACAGCTTCTCTGGGCAACCTGTTCTTGTGCTTCACCCCTCTCTCTGAGTAAAGAATTTCTTCCTTATATAGAATCTACATCTTCCCTCTTTTAGCTTAAAACCCTTGTCCTGTCAGTACAATTCCTGGCAAAGAGTATGTACTGGAACACCAGTAGAAGGTCTTCCCAGAGCCTTCTTTTCTCCAGGCTGAATAGCCCCAGCTCGCTCAGCCTGTTTTCATAGGAGAGTTGCTCCAGCCCTCTGAGCATCTTTGTGGCCCTCCTCTGAACCTGCCCCAATTTCCTTCTTGTCCTGGGGTCCCCAGGGCTGCAAGCAAAATAAACTGTTCAAGATAGTTATGATTGTCCAAGAAGTGATTGATTTCTTTAAGCTACAGTAATTTCTTCCAATTAAAGTTTCTTATGAACAAGACGAGTTCCATGCATACATACTGAAATACTCACCTGTGCAGAGGCAATTTCCATGCTGGAATATTTCTTGATAACCTCCTCAGTGAGTATGCTTTTTTTGTTTGTTGCTTGCTTGTTTTGGTTTTAGTGAGTTAGTTAGTTAGTTTGTTAGTTTTTAATTTTATCTGGATTAAAAGGGCTGAAGTGTGATTTTTTTTTTTTTTAAATATCTGTTAAATAGTACTAAGCTCTACAGAGATACTACTGCACTCTTACACAATCACACATCACTGTAATGTAAGTTTTAATCACCACTAAATTCTTATGTTTTGTTTTTCATTTTAGTTTGCCCTTTTAATAAATACAGCAATGGATATCATAGACATTTCATAGTCTTCCCTGAATCTTGCAGAAAGCTCTAGATGTTTTATATATATACAAATTCATGTTTTTAATCAAATAGGCTTATGCATCACAAACATTCTGCCTAGGTTTTCTTAAGCAGTAAACTAATACAGATTTTGTACATGTTGTATTATAAGTCAACCTAATTTTATCCTTGGCAAACATTTAGATTCTGTACAAGCTATTTATTTATTTTGTGGCAAAAGAAAAAAAAAAAAAAAAAAAAGAATAGAGAGTCACCTACCTCCTCTTGAAAAAACCCTCCTCCTTTATTGTGTTTGATTATGGATCGGAGCTGCAAAGACTCTGTGTTTTGCTTTGCCACTTTTTAAACTGCAAACAAATGTTCAATTGCAAATGTTGCAAGTCACAACGTTACTCAGATTATCATTTCCCCTACTGCATTTGAACTTCCTTAAATTTCCTAATTTGCAGATGCTAATGATTTCACATGAACTGATCACGCAACTAACTCTTCCTTCCTGCTATGTTGGATAAGCTAAATATTCATAGTCACAGTGTGCAAACTAAAATACACAATAGTTGTGAACATGCTCACAAAAATACCCCTCCTATAAATAAGAACAGTTTCATAAATAACATGTTCTGGAAATACATTACTGCAGTTCTGTTATAAAAACTGAAGTTTTGTGGAACTAGTCCGTACTTAAAGTGCTTACAACAGGGTTATTAAATTTTATCATGACCTATCTGGCTGTATATATTATTTATGGCCAGGTTCTCCCTTGAGTAAGATCAATCCTCAGGCATTCATCTGGAAGCAGCCAAGAAAATTCTGTCTCGTATATTTGTAGGCAAAGAAGTGGCATTGAAAATGCAAGAAGTGCATTTCTGAAATGAATGACTTTTGATTTGGTTTGGTTCATCTTAGGCTACAATACCCTGCCAAAGTTCCTGAATGTTCAAATTTAAAGAAAATATCCAAAGTGTATTGGATATTTTGAATAATGTCAAGTTTGTAAAAGACTTTGCAGTCATATAAATGTGAGAATCTAACCCACAATATTTACTTTAACTTTCAGCAATGTTAGATGTGGCTCTGGGTGATGCTGAGAATTAGCTACTTCACAGTTGTTTTTATGTGGTATGTGATATACATAGAAGAAGCTAGTTGTTCTTCATGCAAATGTTTCTTTTTATTTCTTGTTGTTCTCAAGCACTTATAGCCAGAGTGATTTGAATTACCCTGTACTTTCCACCTCTAGTGCAGGCATAATAACAGGAAAGAGAGCTCCCTGGCTTCTTAGGAGTGGGACGGGATCCTTAGTCTGCTAGAGGAAGGGCAGGTCTTAACCCTGCTTTCCTTGAACCAAAATCTCTCTCTTTATTAGTAGTAGTAGTTGGCTTGTGCATGTGATCAGATCCACCAAAGAAGAGTTCTCAGACATTTCTCATACACTGTCTGTTTTGGGTTTATTCTGATAGTGGGAATTAAAATAGTTCAGCAATGTTCAGGACACAATTCAAGCAAGTATTGTTCACTGTTGTCTGTTGGTTGTTGAGAACATTCCTCCAGCCTTGTGATAGTACAAGAGAGGATTTGCAGCTGAGTCTGCTCTCAAAAGAGCAGGAGAAGTCCTTCAGCCTTGTGATAGATGCCAGGGAGGATTTGCACCTGAGTCTGCTCTCAAAAGATGGTTTTCACTTGGGAGCAGGAGAAGGGGAAGAAGGATTGAAAAGGGTTGAAGATGGTCTAAATGATGGTGCCTAAAAGAGTAACAAGACAAGTCATTCCAGGTGAAGGAAATAGATAAATAAATGATCAATAAGTGTTCAGAGACAACCTTGAGCCATTTTACACCCACTTTTATTTATTATTTAATCATTTATTTATTTATCTATTTATTTATTTATTTATTTATTTTTCCCAAACAGCAATTAGTTTTTATGAAGGAATTTACTTCCTGTTGTGGTGGCATTTTTGGTCAGGTTCTGGGTAACTTGAGGGTTGTCTAACAGTCTCATCTGACTAGTACTTTCAGGCTGTTCAGAGTAGCTGAATTACTTTTGACTAATCAGTTTTAAACTCTAGTCTGGATTAATTCACCAGGTCTCTGTGTGCACCAATTGGCTCGACCAACCTTCCCCTCTGCTCAGGTCGTGTCTGCCCTGCTCCCTCAATGGCTGCTGTGGGGTGGGTCCTGCTCAGGGAGGGCATGGCCTGCTTGCCCCACGGATCTCTTCAGGTCCTGGCTCCCTTCTTGGGGCAATTGACCCTCCTTGTGCCATGATATATCTGCATGGCCAAGCCCAGGACTGTGACTCTGTTGGAGACCAGCTTCCGCCAGGACATCTCTTTTGTGCCCCCCTTCATCAGTCCTCACCCTCTCCTGGGAGCTATCATCTCAACAGCTTGTGAACTGAGACACTCCATGTCCTGCTGTTTATGATGAGCCAGCAAAGATTGGGTTTTGTGTATGTATTACTCTGTGCTTTGTTCTAGTTCAGTGTTGTCAGTGTCAGAAGCTGAGACTCCCCCAGGAGTAGTGAGGCACAGGCAGAGACTTATTCCGTTCACTGAAGAGGAGAAGGGCTTCTTCAAATACATCAGCAGAAAAAGGAAGACTGGGGAAAATGTTGTCCTGCTGCTGCATGGGGCAGGTGCCCCATGTGGCAGGTGCCACAGTGTTGATGCAGGTGTAGCTAGCCAATTTATTTATCATAAATGAAATAGACATTCAATTTGCATGGTCTTAAAAATATACCACTAATAAGGCGAAATCTACTACTGTTAGATGAAGCCCTGAGGAAAACAACAACAAAAACCCACACCAGGCTAATGAAAGCTTGTAAATGTCACCAATCTGTCATATGTAAAGAGTAAATGGAACAATTGTTTCCATAACATTCAAGAAGTTGCCCAATGTGGTATGAAGTTGTTTTGTAACAACCTAACAAGGGCCAGTGTAATGCATATAGTTTTAGGAAATGCACAGCATTTTTTTCCTCCACAATGTTTATTTTGAAAAAGCTACTCTAAAAAAATAAATATATATGATATATATGTTACCTTTTCCTCTTCTGGACAACTTAAATTCAGTTGAGTAATGGATATATATATATATATTTAACATTCCTTCAGCCTGTGTGGGTCCTTGTGGATGGCAGCAACATCTTGAGCAAATCTCATCTTGAGAAAATGAATTGGTCACCCCAATCTGGTGTCATCTACAAACACGATGAGACCTAGGTCATTGATAAAGATGTCATACAGAACAGGATAGAGCCCTGTGGTACTCCAGTTGTCACAGATATTCTTGGTAAAACCAACCTGACTGCTCCCAGTGACCTTCTCCTTAATATGCCCAGAAATGTGCTCCAAAGGACTTACTTCATGACTTTTCCATGATGACAAGCCTGGAGTTCTATGAGAAACTTTTGATCTTGTTTTTTGAAGACAGTGGCAACACTTGCCTTTCTTCAGTCATTAAAAACCTGCCTGGTCTCCTCAACCTTCTGAAGATGAGAGAGAATGGGTTTGGTAGGTCTCAGCACTCTTGAATAAATTTTTTTGGGTCTTGTAGAATCACAGAATAGCTTGGGTTGTTTGACGGACCTCAAAGATCATTCAGTTCCAACCCCCCTGCCATAGGCAGGGTTGCCACCCACTAGATCAGGTTGCTCAGGGCCCCATCCAACCTGGTCTTGAACACCTCCAAGGATGGGGCATCCACAGTTTCTCTAGCCAACCTGTGCCAGTGCCTCACCACCCTCTGAGTGAAGAATTTCCTCCTAATTTCTAATCTAAATCTCTCCTTTTCTAGTTTAAAACCATTCCCCCTTGTCTTGTCATTATCTGATTGAGCAAAGAGTTGCTCTCCATCTTTTTTATAAGCCCCCTGTAAGTATTGAAAGGCTGCAATGAGGCCACCCCGGAGCCTTCTTTTCTGTAGGCTGATCACCCCCAGCTCTCTCAGCCTGTCTTCATAGGAGAGGTGCTCCAGCCCTCTGAACATCTTTGTGGTCCTCCTCTGGATCTGCTCGAACAGATCAACATCCTTCTTGTGATGGGGGCCCCAGACCTGGACGCAGCATTCCAAGTAGGACCTCACAAGGGCAGAGAAGAAGGGCACAATCACCTCCCTCTCCCTGCTGGCCACTCCCCTGTTGATGCAGGCCAGGATGCAGTTGGCCTTCTGGGCTGCAGTTGTGCACTGCTGGCTCCTGTCAAGCTTTTAATCCACCTGAACCCCCAAGTCTTTCTCAGCAGGGCTGCTATCAATGAGTTCTTCCCCGAGTCTGTGCTCATGTCTGGGATTGTCCCAGCCCAGGTGCAGCACCTTGCACTTTGACTTGTTGAACATCATGAAGTTCACATGGGCCCAAATTTCAATCTTGTCTAGGTAATACATGTTTGAGTTTTTTTCATTTAATCCCTTCCTTTGACCCTCACCCACTGCTTTGTTGTTCCTTTTTTTTCTTGTACTTTTTTTTTTTTTTTTTTTTTTTTTTTTTTTTTTTTAACAAGCTGCTCTCCTAGTACATTTGCTTGTTTCCTTGAGTAACATGATGGCTGTCTGTTCTGCTGTCTTAAGCGACCTGCCAGCTTTTCCTAAGCTCCTTTCCTGAATTAGCTAAAATATGCTATCCCTTACCAGGAGAAAACAGGAAACTAATAAGGAGTTTGTTTAGCATCTATTTAACCAGACCAATTTAACAATACCATCTCCTGAGTGTATTGGTGCTGCCTTTATTATGCTTTCCTTTTCCCTTCCCTATAGCAAGCGAACATATGTTTTATGCCTCATAGCTGTTATGGCAGATTATAATCAACCTATGCTTCACCCTGGCAATTTTGCACAAGAGGAAAGATATCATGAAAGATTTTATAAGCTACTGCAGTCTAGTACAACCCCATCATTCTTTTAGCATGTGAATGAGCATTTCAACTCTGGCCACTGCTGCATAGTGAAAGAAACACAAAGTTGGTTTGCATGTGTGTCCAGCATGAATGCAGTCTCATTAAGAAATTGGCCCTGTTGTTCTAATCTTCTGAAAAAAAAAAAAGAAAAAAGAAAGAAAAAAAAAAGATTAAAAAGATTCCCAGCTGAGTCTTTGACCAAAAGGCAATCATTAACTTTGTCAAAGGTAGTGGCTGTTCCAAGAGCTGTTTGCATCTAGCTACTGAATGAGTAGGACAATGTGGGGGATAAACCCTGCATAAGTTGGTAGCTGGAAGACTCCCCAGCACTGGAAAGCATCCAGGAACAACCATTCCAAGCATTGACTTGGCCAGGACTTGCTAGCAATGTCCTGAACAAATCCTGGGCATAGTCCAGGGGTTATCTCAGATCAGGGCTAATTTCTAATGGCAGTTTTCATGTATCAAGCTTATTTAAATATTTAATAAAATGTATCTAGCAAAATTACATGACAATTGGCCTCAGTGTGAGAAAGTAGTCCTGGGAATATATAGTCTGATAATCAAATTTATAGTATCAATTATTTAATTTAGAGTGTCATTATCGTATCATCATAGTAAGATCCAAAAAATATGAATCTCCAAGACCAAAAAGAGCAGTGAGATATATCACAGAATTGCAGAATCATCTAGGTTGAAAGAGATCTCCAAGATCACCGAGTCCAACCTCTAACCTAACACTAACCAGTCCTCCACTAAACCATATCACTAAGCACTACATCTAAACGTATTTTAAAGACCTCCAGGGATGGTGACTCCACCACTTCCCTGGTCAACCCATTCCAATGCCTAACAACCCTTTCCGTAAAGAAGCTTTTCCTAATATCCAACCTAAACCTCCCCTGGCACAACTTTGGCCCATTCCTCCTCGAACTGTTGCCAGGCACGTGGGAGAATGGACCAGTCCCCACCTCGCTACAGCCTCCTTTAAGGTACCTGTAGAGAGCGATAGGGTCACCCCTGAGCCTTCTCTTCTCCAGGCTGAACAAGCCCAGCTCCCTCAGCCACCCCTCATAAGACTTGTTCTCCAGACCCCTCACCAGCTTTGTTGCCCTTCTCTGGACTCGCTCGAGCACCTCAGTGTCCTTCTTGTAGTGAGGGGCCCAAAACTGAACACAGTACTTGAGGTGCGGCCTCACCAGAGCCGAGTACAGGGGGACAGTCACTCCCCTAGCCCTGCTGGCCACGCTGCTTCTTATACAAGCCAGGATGCTGTTGGCTTTCTTGGCCACCTGAGCACACTGCTGGCTCATATTCAGCTGACTATCAACCAATACTCCCAGGTCCTGCTCCGCCAGGCAGCTTTCCAAGCACTCATCTCTCAGCCTGTAGCTCTGCTTGGGGTTATTGCACCCCAGGTGCAGGACCCGGCACTTGGCCTTGTTGAACTTCATGCAGTTGGCCTCAGCCCATCGGTGCAGCCTATCCAGATCCTCCTGCAGAGCCTTCCTACCCTCGAGCAAATCGACACATGCACCTAACTTGGTGTCATCTGCGAACTTACTGAGGGTGCACTCAATCCCCTCATCCAGATCATCGATAAAGGTATTAAAGAGGACCGGCCCCAGCACCGAGCCCTGCGGGACGCCACTAGTGACTGGAGCTATATGAGCCATAAAAATCAGTGGGGCAACTTAAAGGATAAAGTTAAAAGTTTAAATGTTTAAAGATTAAAGTTTTGCAGCCCAGAAGGCCAACTGCATCCTGGGCTGCATCACCAGAGGAGTGTCCAGCAGGGCAAGGGAGGTGATTGCCCCCTCTGCTCTGCCCTTGTGAGGCCCCACTTGGAGTCCTTTGTCCAGGTCTGGGGCCACTGACAAAAGAAAGATGTTGATCTGTTAGAACGGGTCCAGAGGAGGGCCATTAAGTCGATCAGAGGGCTGGATTCAGCTTCTATTCACCATACTGAAAAAAATATTCCTTCAGCCTCCCTCGAAACAGTGTGTGCTTCAGCTCTCCCCAGTCATCTTGGTGCCTCTCTGCTGAACTGCTTTAGTTTGCCAGTGTCTGAAGGAGGCTGAAATCTGGACATAGAGCTGTATGTGCAGGCTCATAAGTGCTGAGCAGTGAGAATCACTTCCCTTGACCTGCTGGGTTCATTGCTCTCAGTACAGCCTACTACATGTATATGGATAGTTTTTATTACCATAAGGATACATTGCTGATTTGTGTTTGCCTCAGAGCCTTTTCTGCAAACCTGCCAGTCAGACATTCTCTAATATTCATGGGTTTAGTTTGTTCCAGGTATGGGATTTTGCATTTGCAAAACAAAAGTTGAACTTCATGAAGTCCCCATCAACCCATTTCATCAGCCTGTCAGGGACGCTCTGCATAGCAGACTGCCCTTCAGTATATCAGGCAGTATTCCCAGTTTGCTGTCATACATGTCTTGCTAAGGCTGCATTTCATACCACTGTCCAAGCTGTTGTCAGTACTAAGCAGTGAGTCTTAGCATTGATCCTGTAGAAGCATTGCTCATAGCCAGACAGTGCATTCAGCAGCCTGTGCTATTTTCCTGGTACCTTGTCCTAACCCCTTGACTCTGAAAAATACTGAGTAGTAAAGGTGTCTATTCAAGCAAAAGGACACAGAGATTAATTGAGTCACACACTCTATATTTTAAAATATGAAGCAGATAAACAAAAATGAAAGTAATGAGAAAGCAAGTAAGCAGTAAGAACAAAAACAGCTGGATACCAGCAGGTGGGATACCAGAGAAGATTCTGGGCTGCTATCACATTAATGGTGGCCAAGCCCTTAACACGTAAATAACACAGTTACATGTTCTCTGAGATTTCTGTTGATTACAGACCATCACTCAATATGCCATCCAGTTTTTAATCCCATTATTAATTTTCAAGTTGCCTATATGTATTTTAAGAGATCTGAGGAAACTTCAAGTATGAATAGGCATATTCTTGACTAGAACAGTATCATTCAGCAGACAGGAATCTCAAAAAAAAAAAAAAAGTTTATTAACCTCAATGAACACATTCTTTGTAATATAAGAAAAACAAAACAAAACAAAAAAAAACACCATTGTTTTTCTTTAAAAAAATTGAAATGTTGCTGAAACTTCTTTACTGAAATATTTAAATCATATTCACAAAATGGAAGATACACAATAAGGGCAGTTACACTAACAGTTAAAGTCAGCCAAAATTAGAAGAAAATACAATAGCATTTCAAAAAATTACATGTGAAGTAATCTTCTCTCTTGGCTGTACTACTGTTTTTGCCAAGAAAAGGAAGTAAGTGAAGAAGGCCCATGCATTATTATTCCTGAATTTCCACAGGGACATATAGTTACCTGAGAAATACACTTTCAGGTTCCTCATTTTTTCTTTGTTATTTTACTAATTCAGCAACTAAAATCTGTTCATTTTCAGATGTTATTGACTGCATTTTGCACTCCATCAGCTGAGAGGAAAATAAAAACTTTCATTAGTTTTGTACATGTGGATAAGTTAACTCTACTAACTCGTGTGTAATTCTGACAGTATTTCAACTTCTGTTGCATATTTTATAAAAATAATTCACTTCTTAGTTCTTTAGCCAATAAGCTTTCCTTAGAAAGTCAAAAAATTGACATTTCAACATTTCTGTAATGCTGACACATGGTTTTTAGCTGGCCTGGAAGTGGATAGGGAGAATGTGCTTTTTCTCCAACACATCACAGATTGGTATACCACAAATCATTTCTAAAGAATCAGAACAAAAAGATTAACTTTGTAAAGGTATGCAAGTAGAAACATTGGCCTGAAGCTTGGCTAATTGAGCGGACCATAAGAAACTATTAAATGTCACATAAGAACCTGCTGGCCAAGAAAAAGGATATCTGGGTGCAAGTGAGCTGCTGGGCTGTATGTTTGTCTGGTCTGACAATTACAGTCTGCCCTATCATCTTACAAAATCCTGTTTTGTACTGTTTTCTGTGTCACTTTTTTTGCAGCTTGCTAACAAATTTTATTAAAGCTGAGATAGTGGGTAAGTAGACGATCCACACCCAGAAAGACAAGGTAAGATGATGACTTGGTGGGAGGACCCAGAATCTGGGCACAAAGATCAGATGTGAAGGATTTGTGAATGTGAAGGATTGTGAATGCAGAGTGAAGGTGTGTGCACATCTCACTGGCAAACTTCAGCCCTGCACAGGTGGAGATGAAAAGTAAGACTGGGGTGTCCGTGACCCTGTTTATGTGATTGGTGTCAGCGATAATGTGGTACTGGTTAAGATACCCGTGCTGATCTGTGTGACTGGCTATCTCAGTGTGTGTGTTTGTGCATGTGTGTGCCTTGTATTGGGAAAATACACAGCCCTTGCTGCTGGCTGGACCTACCAATGGGAGCATCAATCCCTGTATCTGTTAGACTGGAGTGGGAGAAACCCTCCGGGTCTGGTAGGCCACTGCATTTGACTTCCCTTAGCAAACTCTCTGTTAATTTTCTCTCGTAATTCCTCAAAATATGGCAGAGGAAACGGTTATTCTTTGTGTTAAGTTCCTTACCATTTAAATAATACCTTTCAACCTTCAGTAAAGTATAGTATGCATTTCATATATTTAATATAAAGAAAGCCTACCTCTGGATTTATATCATGCTGTCCACTAAATGGATTTTTTGGCTTTGGGACTGGTGGAAATGCTGTTTTCCAATAATGAGTCCTGGAGATCAAAAGGGATGGAATTAAAAGGAAAAAATAAGTATCTAGCATGTATCAAAACCATTGTGCCCAACTCTTATATTACTTTTCCAGGATAGAAGAGAAATGAAAACTATACATCATCACAGCACAGAATGAACACATATAAGGATAACACCAAGAATTTGTACGCTAATAGTTTTATTTTTGGTAAAAGATTCACTAATAGTTATTTTCTTATTTGAAAGAAAAAAGAACTTCCTATTGTCCTCCTCTTTAAGTCACTGCAACCAGTGTAAAGTGAACATAAACATTTAAACAACTTGGAAGAACAGTATCTTCTCTGAATTACTGTATATTTCTATATGAAATGTATGATAAAGAAGATTAACCTTTTTCTTTCTTTTTCCCTGGCATAGTTTATTTCAAGAAACAACCTGCTTAGTTTTTGTGGTCTAAGATCTATTTCACTTGCTAGGACAATTTTAGTGAATGTTGCAAAATCTTTACTGTTAAGTGCGATCAGCCTGTTGTGTGCAATAACTACATTTCAAGAAATTAGATTTGTTTTGCAGACTGTCTACATGTTGGTAGGCAGTCTACACTTGGTGCAGCCTCACCTTGAACACTGTGTGCAGTTCTGGGCTCTACAGTGTAACAAGGATAGTGAGACACTTGAATGCATCCAGGAGAGGGCAACACGTCTGGTAACAGTGCTGGAGGACATGTCCTATGAGGACAGGCTGATGACACCTAATGCGTCCAGTTTCGAGAAAAGGAAGCTGAGAGGTGATCTCATTGCTCTCTACAACTTCCCAAGGAGGGAAAATTGGGAGGTACATGCTGATCTTCCTTGAATGCCAGAAAGAACCGCATCAAGGGAGGTTCAGACTGGGCATTAGGAAAAATTTCTTTACCATGAGAGTAGTGAAACAGACTTCATAGCAAGGTGGTTGATGCCCCATACATGTCAGTGTTCAACAGTTGGGTAAAGCTCTTAATAATATGCTTTAACTTTTGGTTAGCCCTGAAGTGTTCAGGCAGTTAGATTAGATGTTTGTTGAAGGTCCCTTCCATCTGAACTATTCTGTTCTGTTCTGTTCTGTTCTGTTCTATTCTATTTTCTATTCTATTCTATATTCTATTCTATATTGCAGATATCCAGTAGCTGTACTGCTAATCTAAGTGATTGTATATAATTGCTCTCTGCCACATCGACAGAAGAAACCCTGGAAATATTTGTGTGGGTCATCCAAAGAAGGACATTGGGCATCACAATTACATTACCTGCCTCAAGACCACCATTTTGGCTTGGCTTCCACTACAGTGTGAGTGGAACAGTTGCAACTATATCTCAAAGGCATCTGTACATTATTTATTTGTTTAAGAATTGCAGATGCATCACGAACCTCCAAAAATTTAAAAAATGCATAAATTAAGTTTACCTTTTGCAGAACAAAACTGTGAAAAAAAACACTAAGAATATTGCAACTGCCACCACTGATAAAATCCATATTGAAGAAGAAAAAACGTCTTCATTTCCTGAAAGAACAAAAGTCATGAAGTATTTTTGTTAATGAAAAGCAATAGATGCACAGCTATGCCAAACATGTCTCTGATGAGTGACTGCTGAATGTCAGTCTGAAAGGTTTCTCCTGGAATAAAAATCATCTCTTAAATTTAGCACCTTAGCAGTAGTTTTCTGGGACATATCAACGTTGAACCTGTTTGTTAATCTCTACCAGTAAGCAGGTAGGCACTCCACTTGCAAATGGATTACTTTTATATTGATTCCCAATGTTACTGCTAAGAGATGAACAAATTCTCTCTCTCTTTTTAATAAGGTAAAATGAAAAATAATGTTTAACAGTCCTTTATATTTTTGTGTGTCTGCAGTTGTAGTGGGTTTACGTGGCAAGGTTTTGGTAGTGAGGGGCTACCCCGGCTGGCATTTGTGAAAAGAATCCATAAGCTACCCTGTGTTAGATAATAGCCAGTTTCTGCTGGCTCCAAAGGGACCCACAGCTGCCCAGAGCTGAGCCAGGGAGCAATGCTGGTTGGGCCTCTGGGAGAGCAGGTTTAGAAAAGGGAAAAAAAAAAATGCTGCGCAACAGCAGCTGAGAGAGGAGTGAGAGAACATGTGAGAGAAGCATCCCTGCAGCCCTGAAGGTGAGTGCAGCAGGAGGGCAGGAGGTGCTCCAGGCAGGCAGCAGCAGATCTCCTGCAGTGTGTGGAGAAGCCCCTGGTGGAGCAGGCTGTCCCCCTGCAGCCCATGGGTCCCACATGGAGCAGATCTCCACGCTGCAGCCCCCCCATGGGTGGAGGAGCCCCCGGTGGAGCAGGTGGATGTGGCCTGGAGGAGGCCGCGGCCCATGGAGAGCCCCCGCAGGAGCAGACCCCGGGCCGGAGCTGCAGCCCGTGGAGAGGAGCCCACGCAGGAGCAGGGGGTCTGGGGGGAGCTGCCGCCCATCCATGGGGACCCGTGCTGGAGCAGTTTGCTCCTGGGGGATGGACCCAGTGGTACGGAGCCATGTGGGAGCAATTCTTGAAGAGCTGCTGCCTGTGGGAAGCCCCCACAGGCTCAGTTTGGGAAGTTTGGCATCCCGTGGGAGGGACCCCATGTGGAGCAGGGGCAGGAAGTGACCATGAAGGAGCACAGAGATGAAGCGTAACTACAGCCCCCATTCCCTGTTCCCTTACACAACTCAGGAAGAGGAAGTAGGAGAGGGTGGATGAAGGGAAGGAGAGTGTTTTTTGATTGTTTTCTTTTTTCCTCACTTCTCTAGCTTGTTAGTAATGACCAAAAAATTTCTCTGTTCTCTCTATGCTGAGTCTATTTTGCCCGTGATGATAATTGTTGAGTGATCTCCCTGTCCTTACCTCAACCCTTGAACCCTTTCCTTCCTATTTATTCTCCCTTTCCCTTTGAGGATGGGGAGTGAGAGAGTGGTTGTGGTGGAGCTCTGCTACCCAGCTGGGTAAGACCACCACTGCAGTACTGTGCAAGGTAGATAGTTCATAGCTAGGGGAGGTAAACCAATGCAAAGATTTTTGTTCTTACCAAACTCAACAGCTGCACTCCACTCCCCCCAGGCGTTATTCACAGAACAGTCAAGGCCAGCTGCTCTGATTTTCACAAGGTACTTCTTTCCCATACTGTAACTTTGAAGTATGTGGCTTCTTTCAATTTCCTTAAACAACAACAACAACAAACAGCAATTAAACTGAGTTTTTCTTTTTTGCATGTCTGTAATATGTAAGTTCCATTTACCAGTGAAATTTCACAAGGTTATAAGAGAATTTCTTGTTAGAGCAGACTGCTGTTACAGAGCAAAAAATAAACTTGCATGTTTTTAAATATGTAATGGATATGTACCTATGTATCTTCTTTCAAAAATAGTTTGTTAGTCTGTAAATTCTTCTGTTCAGAAGCTTTTAATCTTTGACCTTGTAGCCTACAATTTCTTATGATATAGCCTGATTTATTGATACTTTCCCTTGGCAAGTTGACAGAAGCAGAAAAATATCTTGAATTGTCTCATAATATTACAGCTATTATATGTGATGTGAGTAACAAACTGTCTCTGTGCACCTCACTCACATTCATCAGTCTTTGGATTATGACTCTTGAGGACAAGAATAAATTCCCATTCAAACGTGTAAAAATACTGCAATATTCAGTGTTACTAGAAGTTCCTGAAACGTGCTTACTCTGAGGTACTTTCAGGATAGCGAGGGGATGTCCAGACTCCACTGGTTAGAAGAAAGTCCTGCGTACCTGAAGAACAGCCCCCATTCCACAAACATTTTCTTTGTTGTTACTAAAGTGTAACTTCAAGTTCTGATCCAAACATTTGAGGGGCAAAGGGAACAATATAATGTAAAATGGATTTTTTTTTCCCAAAGCAGTTGCAGAATAGTAATAAAGTTCTCTTTAAATGTGTGATAAATTACCTAATTATCATAATTACTTAGCAGTTTGACACTTCTAAGAAACTTATAATAATGATCCCATAAAGCATAGGATACTGATGCTAAAGCATTTACATACTACTTAATTTTCACAAATAACTATGAAACTAACATGTGATGCTGATAAATAGAAAAGGCAAGACTTACTTTTGTAAAAGTATGTACAACCTCTTCTGCAGAATTACCCTGTAAATTGAGAGAAAACCTTTATTATTATGATTGCTTGGTTTTTGTTGAGATGTCATTTTAATCTACCATGTCCTTTCTCTCCATTACTTAGTTACTTTCTTATCTATTTTGCAGTTTGTTCAGAGGAACTAACAATTTACCTAATGTTTAGTTTCTGGTATGTAATTCATCTGCAACGCCGATTTTATAGAGTAGCTAATTTTTCTTTGGAAATGTATTTATTTTTCTTACTACTAGAATCAAGAAATAAATTTTATTTCAGATTTGTGACTGAAGACAAACAAACCAGACCTGATCTGAATGAAAACTATAGCTTCATTGTTACACATAGTAGAAAAACATATTTGAGATTTTTTATTTTAAATGTAGTATTTATATTTTAAAAGAAATTTCACTGTTTAATTGCAAATGCTATTCAATAATAACAACAATAACAACAATAATATAATCAATGTATTATTAATTAATATATTGTAATAATACTACTACTACTACTAATAATAATAGTCTCAGATTAAGTCTTAAAGAATTATGTATTGTTTTACTGTGATTTTCATGCTAAAGTTACACTGACTGGTATAAGCTTTCTTTGCTACACAGGCAAAGCGAGTCAGAGAAGTAATAATTTTTTGCAGCAGCTAGCTGGAATTGTGAAAAAAATCACTTCTGAAGTAGCAAGCCCCTAAATCTGAAGATTTGTAGTCTTTGGACTAAAGTTCAAATAAGAGAAATCCAATGAATTCCTTCAACTAGCATCTCAGTGGCTGTCTGGGAGTAGTACAAGCAGGTTCTTCCTTCATAGTCGCTATCTGCCATCTTGTGGTCACTTGTGGCCACTTGTCTTGCAGGTTTTTTTTTTTTTTTTTTTTTTTTTTTTTTTTTTTTTTTTTTTTTTTTCCGTGCAAAAAAGCTTTTAAAATCAAGATCCGAACTTCACTTTCAGTAGCTTAAATGGTTCTACACAATGACCTGTGCCTTTCACACTGCCTTTCTGCTTTCTCTCATTTGTTTTCATTTTACTTAATATTATGCAGCTTCATGTGTTAGACCAAAATGTGTGTTTCTTGTCTATAATATCTAGTAAACTGTTTGCATTTTGAATATACAGAAATTTCAGTCCTCTCCACCAATTCGTATTCCTTAACTGGACGTCCATTTCTCCATCCAGTACTTACAGCCCAGCTCTACTGTTTCAAAAAGATACAGTCGCTACTGGAAAAAATCCAGTCCAGGATAGTTCTAGCAGGTCTCATTGAAAGAAGTGACTTTTTTGAGTTCTGTCACAACTGAGAAAGGCACAACCACAAAGAAATATGGTGCTACATATGAGGAAGGCTACACCATATAAGAGAGAGAAATTTTCTTTTTACCCAAGTGTAGTAGAAAATAAAGCGTATGTATTAATGTTAAATGTAGATCAAGAAACTCTCCTCTTACCTTATATGTTATTTTGACTTCATATTTAAAACACCTGTCTTTATGCAAATGACTTATTTGGGGTCGTTGCCACTGAATTATGCAATCATTTTGTTTTTTGTCACAGTTGACAGTGACATTTGAAGGAGGCATGAGTTTTTCTGAAATGATACAGTAGAGAATTCAAATAATCATGTTATCTCCTTTTGCTTTGGTAGAAGAGAGTGCAATAGCAGGTAACAGCTCTGTGAAGAAATAATTATATATATTTTTTTCTTGGGAACTCTGTTAGAAATAATTGAAAGACCAGAAGTCTCTAGATCTTGTCCATTGGATCAGAAAACAAAAAGAAACAAACAAAAAAAAAAACATGGAACATGACCAGGGAAGAACAATATGATGACAACCCTAATGTAAGAAATCTGAAGATCATTTCTTTCTCTAAGACTCCTTGCATGATTCTTCTGTTACATGAACTTATGGCTTGCTTGGTGTTGTGAACTATGCAGCTTATTCCCCCTCCAAAAATAGTCATACAAATTTAAGAATTCAGTTTTAAGAATCTAGAACTTTACAATATATCTCCCCTAGGAGGTGTGGACAAAAGTATTGCAGACCTTTGAATTTTGATCATCTCCAAGGACTTGATGGTTATTGTAACAGCAAAAGACAAATAGTCACTGATGACTAAAAAGGTGATAAAAGGATGATAGAAGAAATAGTTTCAGTTACCTTGAACCAGTCTATACAGACAAAACTGGTTATTTGGGCTGTTTGGTCAAAGAACACTATTGTTTCATGTCCCAGGAGTAATATTACAGCTTGATTTCTTCTCTTTATAGAATGAAGCTTTGTCCATTTTTTGGAGGCAATACCAGATCAGTAGGGCTTTGCCAAAAAGGCTTTGCCAATAGTATAAACAATTGCACAGGAAGCTTCCAAGTAGATCACCATATATGCAAGTGCATATGAAAACCTGAGCTGTTTTATACATATCGGTTTCTTTAGTCAAGGGTGTCTGTCCATTCACGCTATCCCTACTGGCAATGAGAAGGAGGAGCAATTGCCCAAAGAAGCTTTTCCTGCAAAGTCTCTTCAGTTGAAACGTGTGAATTGCAATCTTCTACATCCTGTGGACCCTGCTAGTGAAAAACTTAAATACAATTAGAGTAGATTGCTAAAGAAGCTGAGAGAGGCTGCAGCTGTGAAGCTTTTTTGCTGGCATTCCCTCATGGCTGTTTTGCTTAGGGAATAGATTTTCCTGAAAAAGCTACAGCCTCTTACTTTTGACCCTAGGTCTAAAGGCATGACAGGGTACTTTCACAGGTGATTAAACGAAGTGAGTATAGTATAGTGAGAATAGAATAATTGCAAAAACATAATATGTGAAAGGACGTTTCAGGGCTTGCCTCAATGGATACTATTCTTAAATAAAAAACATTCTGTCCAATGGTGCTTGTAAATGGTTAACTGCAGTCTGAATTGACATGTAGAAAGTCCATCAAAAGAAAATGATTACACAGGGGAGTAAACTGGGGTAAAATTATGTAGCCAAGCACTGATCCCAGCCATAAGACCATTTTCAGAAGTTTTAAGTATAACAGAAAATGGTATGGAGGTCTGTAGTAAATGCAGTGATAAAGTCAATACTTATTGTCTTTTAGGTTAATAATCAACTAAATCAGTTGACAGTCTAGGCAACAAAAATTCACTATAGCTACATAAAGACATAAGTAGAGATTTCAACTGGAATTTTGAAACTCTGATACCAACATCAAATGTGCTTGCATGCTCACAGGTTTTTTAGGTAAATGATTTCCAAACCAGGAAATCCTAACTCTCAACAATGTGAATTCTGTTAGGGTGTTTAGACTTCTCTGAACAGTTGTTTCTGAATGGTTCTACCTCCTCTTGTTGTACAATTTGGAATTACATTTTTGCAGAAATTGAGGACAAGATCAAAGCTTTTCAAAGAAAGGAAAAGACTATTTTGTGGAGTGACAATTCTGAAATGAATTCAGTCTCCATCTCAGGGATGGATGCTCTACTACCCTTATGCAATAATGGAAATAAACCAGAGATAAATTATTTACTCACCAATTGTATACAGTTCGATGTACTTATCATAGAATCGGATCTGGGAGACATTGCTAGACCCATTCACCATGAAGTAAGCAGTTTTGTATTTAATCATCACATTTTGGAATCTACATCCCACGTGTCTGCCATTTTCATCTTTAATGTAAAGCTCACATTCTGTCTCATAATCATCTCTGCATATAACAAAGTGTTTTAGTTAAAGATGGGCAGTGGGCAGTGTAATGTGTTGAGTGAGAATTCAGGCTTCCCAGGATTCAAGCAGGCTTACTTACCTTGAATTCTTCCAGTAGAGAAAATATTGGGTATCTCCTGGAGCATTTCTGCCTGCCTGCCAAGTGCAGTTCATGAGAGAAACATCATAAATCACGCAGGAGAAGTTTTCAATGGCTGACCCCTTTATGCCTGCAAACACAGCAATCTCTGTTAGGTTGAAGAACTGTGTGACTGCTCCAAGATGGAGGATCTTGGTGCATGTTTAGATATGCTAAATACCTGCAACTCCAACCAATTAGTGCTAGGGTTAGTAATGATGGAATTCATTTTAGGTAGCAGCATTGGAAGATACTTGGACTGATATGAAAAATTTAATGTGGCTATATTCTCCAAATATATGATAACAGTTGTATTTGGTAGAATGAGGCTCAGGGAAGCCTATACTGCCATAGAACAGGCTGACACCCAAAGTGGCCACCACTGTGCTTTGAACTGTTCTGATTCAAAAGGACACACTGGTGTCCAATGCTGCAGACCGAAATCTCTGCCTATCATCCTTAGGATCCTGCCATAGCATTTTTATTTGAGGGATGTTCTTCAGCATTCTGTCAGATAAATGAAGAGCAAGAGGGGCTTCACTGAGAACTCTAGAGAGGGAGAGAAGGTCAAATGCAGAGCTGTGAAGATTTTCCAGACTTCATGGAAGTGAATATATAAATACCTGAGGTGTTCTCTGCAGGGATACCTTCTTATAGCTGGAATAAACACCAGGAACCTTCCCCATATCACAAACATTTCAATTAGCTCTTTAGCACCTACTCCCCGCAAAGCCTAATAAGGAGATTAAACATGGCGTTTAAATGGAAAGATGACTTATTCTCCCTTTTATAAGGAAACAACAATTTCTTTGAGCCTGATGAGGTAGGGAGTTTTTTTTTTTTTTTTTTTTTTTTTTAATATGTGTCAACTCATGTTGCTTAAAGGAGCAGATCATGTACCTCATTCTCTTAACACTCATATCTACTATCCCTCTCATACAAAGAAGGGTAGATTCAGTCAGAACTTTCATTATTGTGGATTGAACAAAGTGTTAGGCATAACAGCATGAGTTATGCTGTGACAAAATTTAAGGTATCATAGAATTCTCAAGAATTTAAAAACTACAGACACAAACCTGTTTCACCTTGATTTTTAATAGCATAGACATCCGAATGCAGTCAACAAAATATTAGCACAAACATTTAAAAAAGAATTAGGAATTAAAAAGATTGCACCAAGCAAGGCAGCCAACTAAGGACTAAAGAATTATTGAGTTAGTTCTAGGAAACTCCTTTACTTGTCTAAGAAACATTGTCATAAGGGTGTGAACAGGAAGCTATCCATTTACAGGAAAGAATTTAGTAATGAAAGATTTTTTTTTTTGTTATTTATTTATTTATTTAACCCTCAGGCCATTGGAAGCAGGCAAATCCTCTCTCAAAGTCTAGTGTATTACCTCGAGGAATACATGTGCATATGCTTGAATATGTACTGTTGATGTTCACTGCTGTAACTGAAAAGTTTGCCCCGTTGTGCAGAGGAAACATTAGATTTCCATCAAATATGCAGGTCATGTCCACTGCCTGAAAAATGACATGCAGGTAGTTTATTTTCAGTTTTTTGTCTAACAGTTTACATAACGCTTCCTGCAGAAAGCTTGTGCTTGCTTTGTAGCAGCGTGACCACTACAATAGTGAAGTAGATACTGATGTCTCCCCATGTTTAAGAACCTCCTTCCCAGAAGTTTTGTGTAATGAACCTTTAACAGTGCAAGGTGAAGACACTGGCGCTTTCCTCCAGAAAATCTCATGACTGAACAGTGCCAGGAGCAGAAGTTCCTCCCCTCTTTCCAACAAATCTACTGTACCTCCTCAAAATGGAGTATATGCTCCTTCATAAGAATCAAAAGATGACTTCAATGTGCTTTACTCTCCTTTCAGTGACAAAGGGAGATACCCCACAAATGTGTGCCTGTATAAGGAGATGGCTTGAGGTTCATCTCCAGTAACATTACCTTTCTGAATACTAGCAGACATTTTCAACAAGTCATATAGCTGCCTTGTCTGTGCAGCAGTGAAGGAGGGCACAGATGTTAGCATCTGAGATGTATGAGATACACTGTCTTCAGGCAGGGCCTGTACCTCTCTAGTCACACCTGTCAGAGCTTAGAATACTACAATTTCCAGGCTTAGATAGCTGAAATGAGGGTGATATAACCCTATTCTGATCTGTGATTAGCAATACTGGTGATATAACTGCATGGAGTATTAAAAGAGTTCCCCAAAGTCAGACTTTTCTAGGAACTGCCTGCAGAACCAGTAAGCATGTATTTGACTTATTGACATACTTGTGTAGCATAACATGCTTACTCTCTATTAGTGCAAAATACAGCATCAAAAACAGTGGCTTCTGCTACAGTTCCTCTTTCTGAAACAACTTCATTTTAAAGATAACATACTCTAGAGATAGAGATAGAGATAATCTAGAGATTTAGAGATAACCTACTCTATCACAAGAAATATTGGCCAGATAGGCTTCAACATTAATGCAACTTTGGGATCTAGAGGAAGAGAGCTTAGTGAAGGCTGGAATAATACACGTATTCAAGAAAAAATAAGTGCAAGGGCACAACTTCATGACTTGCTTTAATGTACCTGTGCAGTTTGCAGAGGCTGGTAAAAGATAAACTATTCTTGTTAACATGCATAGTAATTACCAAATAGGGAAAGGTTTAGCTTGCAATCTTCTCTGCATGAGAACTTCTGAAAACAGACTAAATCAGAAGCAGAAGTTACCTTCCTATAACGTCAGAACACTTCTCAAGTAATCCATTCACACAAGATTTGAGTTCCATGCCTCCTGTTATCAAAAGGTTAGATCTATAGTTTAAAAATCCAGTGTATTTCTCCTTTTTATCTATTTATATAGGTTAATAATTGCATCAGGCTAAGATGAGCATCTGGAACATGCTGACTTGCAGAGTGATCCAGAGTGCATGCCTTCCAAGAATGTCTAGCTACAGAGCTGCTGGCTGCTCAGGCACACGTTTTTTAAGGTCTTGGCTCTGTTGGCCTATACAAAGGTGCCTACTGCATTTGAAATACCCCAGACAACCTGCTTAGCTCCCACGAGCCATTCCAGAAATATTATCCCTTCACAGGCTTCTGTGTCACATCAGTCAGTCCTGAGCAGGTATATCACTACATTTCCAATGCCTTATTTTTAGGTAAGTCAGTCAGGACACATGTATCTAACTCAGTTTCTCCTCCATACTTTAAATACAGCATCTGTACAGCATGAGATGCCTCTCACTGAAGTTCCTCTGAAACCAGGAAAGAGGAAATCTTACACTTAAGTCTCATCAAGGTTCTGATCTCCCAAGAATGATCTCAAGGCAAGAATTTCACAAGAATGGCCAGAGAGGGCAGACATATCTCAGTACAAAGATGGGCCTTAATAAAAACTAGAAAAAAAAATGCTAAAACAGAGACTATCTTGTTCTAACCAAGAATACCTTTTTTCAATTACTTAAGAATGTGAAAGAGAAAGAACAAAGTGTAATGATTTATTTCTGTTAAAACTTTATATAGAAAATTTACCTTTATAATGGCCTTTTCATTGTCTGCTGCCACAGAACACTTGTACTCGGTGAAATTTGTACTGCTTATCCAACTCAGTTCCATTTTCCAAGGATTCAGTGTCAAATTTCTGATAGGTGGCTCTGGCATCTCCACTGAAAATATCACATAATAGGATCAGTAAGGTGCAGGATTGATGCTACCCATTTTTTTGGAGTGCAAAGGCTACTACCTATCAGGTCTAAGACAACAGGTAACTGGAAGACAACTACCTGTAAAGAGAAGCATGCTACACCTCGTCTGGGAGGATGTCTGCATGGAAGTGTTCTACTCACAATCTGTGCATTGCCAGTCAATACACATCTGGGCGACCAGAAGCAGCCACTGGGTCATGAAGATGAGTCCAAGACAAGCAAGCATCTCTTCTTCCTTGGAGACAGAAAGCAGCAGAACTTGCCCAAGGTGAAAGACACCAGAGTGAATCACTGTCCCCTGAATTTGTCTGGTCTAATCTGCTCATGCTGCCTGCTTCCACACCATCTGCCCATCTCTCAATTACTGACCAAGAAAAGATTCAATAGACCTCTCAAAGTCAGAGAAACATTCAAATAAATGGTAACAAAGTTAATGAAGTTGCTCTTTTCTGCAGAAAAACAACCTGTGTGATGATTTATAAAGCTGTTTATTTGGGAATCACTCTAGAAATGCATACACTTATGACTGCTGTCTTAAGGCCTAAAGATCACCTGTCTGGTGCATAGAAAGGTTAGGATGAGTGGACCTAAAGCATGTGAGTAAACAGCTGCAAACAAAATCAGCTGCATATCAAAATCAGTCACAGCAATATCATAGAATCATAGAATGGCTTGGGTTAGAAAGGACCTCAAATATCATCTAGTGCCAACCCTCCTGCCATGGGCAGGGATGCCACCCACTAGATCAGGTTGCTCAGGGCCCCATCAAACATGGTTGTGAACACCTCCAGGGATGGGGCATCCACAGCTTCTCTGGGCAACCTGTGCAAGTGCCACATTACTCTCTGAGTGAATAACTTCCTCCTAATCTCTAATCTAAATCTCCCCTCTTTTAGTTAAAAACCATTCCCCCATGTCCTGTCATTATCTGATTGAGCAGAGTCGCTCTCCATCTTTTTTATAAGTCCCTTCTAAGTACTGAAAGGTTGCAGTGAGGTCACCCTGGAGCCTTCTCTTCTGTAGGCTGAACATCCCCAGCTCTCTCAGCCTGTCTTCATAGGAGAGGTGCTTCAGCCCTCTGAACATCTTTGTGGTCCTCCTCTGGATCTGCTCGAACAGATCAACATCCTTCTTGTGATTGGGCCCACAGACACAGTACCCCGAGTAGGGCCTCACAAGGGCAGAGCAGAGGGGGACAGTCACCTCCCTTGCCCTGCTGGCCACTCCCCTGTTGATGCAGGCCAGGATGCAGTTGGCCTTCTGGGCTGCAAGTGTGCACTGCCGGCTCCTGTTGAGCTTTTTGTCCACTAGCATGCCCAAGTCCTTCTCTGCAGGGCTGCTCTCAATGAGTTCTTTTCCCAGTCTGACTTCATGTCTGGAACTGCCCTGACGCAGGTACAGCACCTTGCACTTTGACTTGTTGAACCTCATGAGGTTCACATGGGCCCAAATCTTAAGCTTCTCCATGTCCCTTTGGATGGCATCACTTCCTTCTGTTGTATCAGCTCTACCACTCAGCTTGGTGTCATCTGCAAACTTGCTGAGGGTGCACTTGATCCCACTGTCTATGTCACTGGCAAAGATATTAAACAGTACCGGTCCCAGGACAGACCCCTGAGGGACACTATTCATCACTGGCCTCCACTTGGACATAAAGCCATTTTCAATATCAGTCAGCTCTCATTACCCATTGATCAGTAAGTTTGGTGCTTATGTTGCCTCGGAATAGTTTATGTACTTTCAAGGATATTTTTGAGTACGTGCATAAAAGTGAATCCAGTAGGAGTATCTACTGTTACTACAAATTCAGTGCCAAAACTAGAGAGAGAATAAACCATATGGCTGGGAACTTTCTTAGCAGGCAGTAGGTCCTTGCAAAAAAACTTCATTCAATTTAGCTCCGCATATTTCTTTTTCAGCTTTTAAGATTTTGCCTGGGATATTATCCCTCCAGCCCTGGGCTTCCAGTATCTCTCCTAAAGCCTTACCAAATACCACTACAAGAAAGAAAAAACAAAAACAAAACAAACAAACAAACAAACAAAAAACAACAAGCAACAAACAAACAAACAAAAAAACACAACACACAAAGATAAGATGAACCTACCTTGTATTTCAAAACTTCTTTGTCTCACTTATATTTGTATCATAGCCTCGAGGCTCAGAGAAGATGGAAAGACTTGCAGTTGAAATGGTTGTACAGTTACAAATAGGGCTGTCTCACTTGTCACTTGTGTTTTAGAGAACAGTCCTACCATCGGAAGTGTTGCAAGATAGAATGTTCATCACTTCCTTCCTGTTTCTCACCAAATTAATGCAACTGTAAAAGTCACAATTTCATTAAACTCAAACAAGCAGCTAGATTGTTAAATTACCTGTTGTATTGAGTCCGTTTGTGTTAGGGAATCCAATAAGTACATAAGAAATTTCTTTTACAGATATTTATGTCTCGCTCTTTCTAGTGGGCTTGTGTGGCAACGTTTTGGTAGCAGAGGACTACATGGGATAGCCTCTGCGAGAAGAATCCAGAGGCTGCCCCATGTTAGATAAAGGCCAGTTTCTGCTGACTCCTGAGTTCTGCTGACCCACTGCTGCCCAGAGCTGAGCCAATAAGATGTTGTTTTGCACCTCTGTGAAACCATATTTAAGAAAGGGGTAAAAAAAAAAAAAAAAAAGCTGCACAACAGCAGCTGGAAGAACAAGGAGTGAGAACCAGCCCTGCAGAACCCCAGGTCAGTGCAGAAGTTGATCAGGAGGTGCTCCAGGCAGGCAGCAGCAGTAGTCCTGCTGTGGCCTGTGGAGAGGCCCCTGGTGGAGCAGGCTGTCCCCCTGCAGCCCATGGGTCCCACATGGAGCAGATCTCCACGCTGCAGCCCCCCCATGGGTGGAGGAGCCCCCGGTGGAGCAGGTGGATGTGGCCTGGAGGAGGCCGCGGCCCATGGAGAGCCCCCGCAGGAGCAGGCCCCAGGCCGGAGCTGCAGCCCGTGGAGAGGAGCCCACGCAGGAGCAGGGGGTCTGGGGGGAGCTGCCGCCCATCCGTGGGGACCCGTGCTGGAGCAGTTTGCTCCCAGGGGATGGACCCCGTGGCATGGAGCTGTGTGGGAGCAGTGCTTGAAGAGCTGCTGCCTGTGGGAAGCCCCCACAGGCTCGGTTTGGGAAGTTTGGCATCCCGTGGGAGGGACCCCATGTGGAGCAGGGGCAGAGAGTGACCATGAAGAAGCACAGAGATGAAGCGTAACTACAGCCCCCATTCCCTGTTCCCTTACACAACTCAGGAAGAGGAAGTAGGAGAGGGTGGATGAAGGGAAGGAGAGTGGTTTTTGTTTGTTCTTTGTTTCTCGCTTCTCTAGCTTGTTAGTAATGCTTGTTAGTAATGTGCAATAAATTTATGTGTTCTCCCTATGCTGAGTCTGTTTTGCCTGTGATGATAATTTTTGATTGACCTCCCTGTCTTTATCTCAACCCTTCAGCCCTTTTCATTGTATTTTCTCCCCCTTTCCCTTTGAGGATAGGGAGCTCCTTTACTTAATAAGGAGCTTTATGATGCACATAAAGTAATCTAATTTCACCACTTATTGAAATTGAAACATCATTAGAAAATATATATATATATATTTTTTTTTTCAAACAGTAAAATGTGTATTGTGGTTTAACCCTGGTAGGCAGCTCAGCACCACACAGTTCGCTCACTCTCTCCAGGTGGAATGAAGGAGAGAATTGGAAAGGTAAAAAAATGTGAGAATTCATGGGTTGAGATAAAGACAGTTCACTAGTTAAAGCAAAAGCTGCTTACACAAGCGAAACAAAACAAGGGATTCATTCACTACCTCTCACTGCAGGCAGATGTTCAGCCATTTCCAGGAAAGCAGGGCGTATCAGTGTATCACATGCAATGGTTACTTGAGAAGACAAATGCTATTACTCCAAACATCACCACATCCTCCTTTTTTGTCCCCCAGCTTTTATTGTTGAGCACAACGTCATATGGGGTGGGATAACCCTTCCGTCAGTTGAAGTCAGTTAACCTGGTTCTGCCCCCTCACAGCTTCTTGAGCACCCCCAGCCTCTTTGCTGACAGGGCAGCATAAGCACTGCTCAGCAACAACTAAAACATCAATGTGCTATCACCACTACTTTAATAAAAATCCAACACACAGCATCAGTGAGCCTCTACAAAGAAAAGTAACTCTATCCTAGCCCAAATATTTACAATATTTTCTTCTTAAGAACAGGCAGATGCATTCTACTGTGGTTAAAATCTAATAGGAGTCTGTCTATATGCTCCTTTACCACTCCTGTTTCTTGCCTATTTTATTTAGAAAAAAAAAGGGCTGCTGCCCAGCACCCTACCAGGCTGCTCCAGGAGTCACCATTCTCTGTCAAAATCCCCAGTTCCTGTCCTGCTACTGCTTTATTGACATATGTAAAGATATAACCATATCAGTATTAGTTTGTATTATCAGCTAGTCGTATATAGCTATGATACAGTTATTTCCAAAGGAAAAAGCTGAAGATATAATGCAGTGGGCTCATGAGTATTTCCACTGCCTAGATTCCCGCTGCAGTGTGAGACTGATCACTGATGAGCTGTAAGTGTGCTGTTGTTTTCCAGGTTCATGCTCTTACACTGCTTGTAAACGTCAATGATACTGAGTTGTCACTAAGACCAACCATCACCCCCAAATGGATTTCTGACCTGCTTTCTTCTCTGCAGTTCAAAAAGAGAGACGGTGTGGCACAGTAAGTCTCCTTATTATCAGCTTTTTGACTACAAAAGTCTTTTCTAATGAAATGAAAATCACACCATCTCCACTTATGCTCACATGATGTATTAGAAGTGTAGAACAAGGCTGGACTGGAAAACAATGTATTAAGTGACACCTTGTCGTTGAGTTCATGCATTTGATCATGTCCATCAGTAACTCAGTATTAATTTAGAAGATGAACAACTCACCTTGAGCATTGAGAACTTAAAAAAAAACCTCCAGTCATCCCTAGAAACAGTAATCACAAGGGAATCAAGAAGGCCTGGCTTAGTCTTTCATGGTTTCAGACAGAAAGGTTTAAGGGAATGGTGTTTTTTTAAGGATGCATTCATGAGTCCCTTGGGAGTGCACCTTCTCTGTATTTCAGGAGAGAATAAAAATGTGGCAAAGTTTTTCTGAAGCATAGTTATGAAACAAACAAACACTGTGAACAGGAATGATGAGCAAATAGGAATAGGTGTTTTTTTTTTCTGTCAAAAAAAAAAAGATTTAGTTATAGAAAAAGCTCTTTCTGTTGAGAATAACTTTTCCTGTTGAAAAAAATGAAAGTTCAGACTTCAGGTCTGAACCCAGTGTGGTCATTCAGAGGAAAAAGTCATCTGAGGATTCACTGCACTTCCAGATAAAAGAAATTCCGTGCTTGCCCATGCAGATATCTTTTTAACACTTACTGAGCTGTAGAGGTAGAAGAAAGGACTTCCAACTACAAAGAATTTAAAACAAACAAACAAGCAAAATACACTCTATTGTGTCCTCATCTTTGGAAGAGAATCACTCTTTTTAATGGTGGTAACAGACTTTAATGGTGATTACATTTTATAGAGAAGGAAGGGGGCAAAGTGTCTGGGCTAATAAAATTAAAGCCATATGAAATTCCTGGGAGAATCAAATGGGGTTCAGGAAATTGAAGGAAGACAGAGTTTATGTGCCTTTCACTCTCCTTTCTCCCAGCCTTTTACTTCCCTTTTTCTCCCTCCTCCAACAATATAGGTCCCAGAGTGCTAAGCTGTCTCCCACCCATTCCTGAAGAAGACGCCTCCAAAATAGGAGCTCTGCTCATCTCCAGGCACCTCATACTTCAGGAGCAAAGACGGGAAGGAGTTGAGTTGAGCCCAGAGATTGGGCTGGAGAGGAGAAAGGATCAATTCTATCAAAATTGCATTTGTTGATTCTGCACCACTTTAAGGATGGGGTTTAATGTCAACTTTTGCTGTGAGGGGACTGTAACTCCACATGGTTACTTGTGCATCCCAGACAGATCTTCCTGCTCCCACTCTGAAGAGCTTTCAAGCCTGTAGCAAACAGCAGAGGAGTGGCATGCTCTCTGGCACTCTCTCAGATTGTGGATCTGCGTAACACATTGAGGAAGTCTAGGTTTTGAGGTTTTGGGGTTTGGATACTTTTTTAAAATTAAAAAAAAAAAAAAAAAGAAAACACTACAGGAGAACAATCCAAGCAGCCCACAAAGACAGTGTTGTAACCACCACAAAGGAACTCTTCTACCCAGGGGATTTCTTTGTTTAACTATATTTAGGGCAAATTCTCACCTGAGGCTTTAAAAAATGTAAACAAAAAACAAAACAAAAAAAATCTCCAAGCAAGGCCAGTGCAGTTGATGATATTGTCAAAGCCTGTTATCTTCTGGAGGCTAGGGAACCAGCACTGAGCTGTCTCATTATAACCCAGGAGAGGAAAAACAATAGGCTATTTCCAGAGGAAAACTGGGCAGAGATACTGAGATTGATTCTCACCTTTGAGCTTTACAAGGAGTAAAGTCACTGCAGAAACAGAATTAAAAATAACCTTTCCTAAAAGTCGCTAAAGCTCATAATAATTCATTGATCCAACAGCAATAAGGGTACTCACATGAACTGCCTAGACATTTTGTACTGCTGATGTATTATGACTTGTATAGACTGCAACATTACAAATACCCTGTTTTTTGTCCTTGCACCAAAGATCCTCTATTTTTCAGGAGATGATGTTTTCCACAGAACAGAGGAACAGCAACAGGAGACCAGAATGCAGGGCTTTTATGTGTGTAAATGTGAATATTCAAATCACTTGAATAGAAGGTTACACAGCCTGACCATCCTTTTGTAGTGATCACTGTATGGGCCTTTGCTCAGGGATGGGAAAGGGATACCTTAACCCCACCCCTACTCCCTCCTCCATTGTGTCATGGAGAGATTTCTTGTGTTCTCATCAGGATGCTAGAAGTGAATTCCAGTGAATTCCAGGTTGTTAAGTGGCTTTGTAGCCTCATCAGCTTTCCTAGTGAAAGCAGTGTGGATGCAAGAAGGTCACCAATAGCCATGATTGAATGTGAATGAAACAGGATGGAGAGGATCTGGTAGACCTTATCTGTTTCATTTCCCTTAAATTAAAATAAACTTTGCCTTTAGTTGAACACTTTTGATGCAGAAGCTTTTATTGTTAGGAAGTGATAGTTTAAGATTAGGCTCCTTCTCTGTTTCTGTTTTTAAAGGTAATTGAAAGAAATTGTTAATAAAAGCTTGTTTAGAAACACAGAATCAGAAAAAAATTGTTTTCAAAAGGGACTTCTTGTGGACTAGTGGAATTTTGTCACCCTGAGTGAACTTTATCTGCCAGGATGAGATTTCAGCTGCCTAAGATGTTTTTAACTATCCTGAGACCTGCTGGAAGGGCAATGTGTCAGGATACATGTAAAACAGGAGAATTATAGAAATCACCAGAAACAATATTTAGATACACATGCTGGACAAGCGAACTACAGGATCTTCTCAACTGGATCTGCAACTCATTAAACAAAAACTGGTCAAGGATGTGAGTCAAGGGCAGTCTTAAATGCAAGGACTATGATGTGATGGACTTTAAAATCCTGAGAGAAAGCAGAAAGGCAAACAGCGTAATATATACATTGGATGACATGAGAGTCAACTTCAGCTTGCTCAGGGCAGGATGGGGTCTCAGATCCAGAGGTCTGTCTGTCTCTCACACCGTAGTTTGGAGACTGGCAGTAAGTCAGAGACTTCTATGGATGTGTCCTGCCAGCAACCCTGATTTAGGTTTACTTTTATCTTTGTGTGATACCACCAAGGTACCACCACTGATGAAGGGTATCCTTGTATGACAGCAGAGGCCTTTAGAAGTGGAGACACAGGATATGGTAATGAAGTGTACAGGCATGGGGGAAATAAGAGATGGGACACTGGGCACCCCATGGTTATAAATGACCTCTAACCCTTGGTTTCCCCAACTGAAATGATCCACATGCTAAAGTGGAATGCATGATTAGCTTTCCATACTAAGGTTGTGTCTCATATCTGCTTACTAGTTAGAGGTTCAGGATATGTTACTTCTGTTTTGTCCAGGTGTTATTAAAACAGCCAGCCTGTACTTCAGCTTGCAAGTGTCAGGCTTCTGGTTGAAAGTTCAAACGTTTAATTTCTGACATTGTACACCATCCCTCCTCCCCTTCCCAGCTATCTGATACCTGTTAGTATTCACAATTCAAGTTATACTTTTATCTACCACAAATATGAAGTGATGAGAGGTGGGAGGAAACCTTTGGGTTTGTAAACAGTGGGGGTCAGCCCCTAGGTGATATTGTGCTGAAGGACTTAGCAACATAGTTTGGAGGCAACAAATGGGTTTATGAGAAAATTGTCTCCTGAAATCTTTAACAATATTCATTTTCTGTGGACAAGTGAGCATTTTTGAGATGTTTAATCTTGGCCTATTTTCAGTGGGTTTTCATAGAGATGATAAATTTTTACTCCTGATTACAGCCTTGATCAAGCTGTTTCCTAGGCAGTGGACCACTGAAGGCTCTGAATAAAACCCTTAAATGTGGTTGCTTCTATTTTATTCTTTTGGATTAGATTGAAAATTAGTATAATAACTTCCACAGCACTACTGAAATATTTTTGCTGAAACACTGCAAAAATGGTCTTCATAAGAAGAAGGAAGAAATCATCATCATACAACTGAAAGTATTTTTTGAAAATGCAAGCAAATACAAGGAGTTTTTCAAAGACAGGTTCCTGAGGAGCTGCCTCTACAGGCAATGATGTTATCTCTGCTTAGAAGAAGGACGATATGAAAAACCTATAAATTATTGCCAACAAGATACATAATTGTTCATGTGAAAAAAACAAAAACAAAAACAAAAACAAAAATCCAACTCTCTTCACTTGCATGCCATTATGCCACTTCTTCAATAACAGTTATTTCTTCAGTTTCATGCTTTATTAATTGATTCTTATGTTCTGTCTATTAAAAGAAGAAAAAAAACATTTCATTAGTGTTTCATGCATTAGATTAGTCACTATGTTACAATTTTGAACCTCCTACTATTTAAATGGTAGTTATTTATTATATAGAAGCTGTTGTAGGACTCTGTCAGTGAGAGGACTGAAGTAGTAGTGTCTAGATATTCCCTTCATGATGAGCTCCCCAAAGAGGACCAAAGGACATCTCACAGAATCCCAGAATCCCAGAATGGCCGAGGTTGGAAGGAACCTCTGAAGACCATCTAATCCTA
Source organism: Aythya marila (assembly GCF_965140915.1). Classification (NCBI taxonomy): domain Eukaryota; kingdom Metazoa; phylum Chordata; class Aves; order Anseriformes; family Anatidae; genus Aythya; species Aythya marila. The sequence continues at coordinate 71,570,414 of NC_139042.1, read as the reverse complement.
CCCCCGTGCTGAGCAGGATCACCTAAAGCACGTTGCATCCAGGTGGGTTTTGAATAGCTCCAGACAAGGAGACCCCACAACCTCTCTGGGCAGCCTGTGCCAGTCCTCTGTCACCCTCACAGTAAAGAAGTGCCCTCTTGTACTTAGCTGGAACCTCCTGTGCTTCAGTTTGTGCCTGTTGCCTCTTGTCCTGTTGCTGGGCACAACTGAAAAGAGATTGGCTCCATCCTCTTGACACCCTCCCCTCAGATATTTATACACATTTATGAGGTCTCCCCTCAGTCTTCTCTTTCCTGGGCTAAACAGGCCCAGTTCTCTCATCCTGTCCTCATACGATAGGTGCTACAGCCATCTAATCATTTTAGTAGCCCTCCTCTGGACTCGCTCCAGTAGTTCTATGTCCCTCTGGTACTGGGGAGCCCAGAGCTGGACACAATAATCCAGGCGTGGCCTCACCAGGGCTGAGTAGAAGGGGAGGATCACCTCCCTTGACCTGCTTGCAGCACTCTTCCAAATGCACCCCAGGGTACCGTTGGCCTTCTTGACCACGAGGGCATATTGCACTTGCAACAGCCTGCTGTCCACCAGGACTCTCAGGTCTCTCTCTGCAGAGCTGCACTGCAGCAGGTGACCCCCCAGCCTGTACTGGTGCTTGGGGTTATTCCACTGAAAAGCCAGAAATCTAATCTTTTTTAGCATTGGAAAGTTCATGTGACTAAGGAACTGAAATTAAAAAGATTAACAGAGGCTTCCAGTGATCCAGTGTTTCCTTGTGGACATGTTCTTGCTTCCAGGCCTGTCTGTAGCCAACTCAAATACTTTCTGAATTGCAGCAAGTTTTGCACAATGCTCTCCAGACTGTCAGTTCCCCTTTGTTACTTGCAATCTGTTCCTTGCTCTCATGAGTCTCTCAAGCACTCTGTGTAAGCTAGAATCTTTTAGCTGTCTACTACACTTTCTTACCATAACCTTGAAAATTTCCCGTCTTAAGCAGTGTTGCCAAATACTAACATGGTCTCAGCATCTATTACACAAGTATTTTTTACCAGAAGTAGATTTCTCTGTCCATTCTCACCCCATAACTGAGCAGCAGCCTAGATTTGCATTATTATTGTCCTGAGCTTAGGCTCAGCACTCCTAGTGATAACATATGGTTTATAAGGAGAGCTGGGTGAAATTATGTATTTGTCAAATGCTCCAGGTGGACATATCACAAATATCTTAGAATGGAAAAGGAAAACCATAAGAATTATTTTCATATGGAATTCCTCTTTCAGTACACCAACAGAAGGAAAAAAAAAAAAAATAGAAAAAAGAAAAAAATTCTTTGCTTATGCACATTTCTTTGACACTTAGGTCATACCTTTGAAACTGCAATGGATCCTCATTTACAAAAAATTTTGGACAAATGGAAGGAAAATATACCTGGAAATTCATTGGAGCGATCTCATGGAATGGGTCTTTTGGCTGTAGTACTCTAGCAGGTACTGTTTTCAAATAAATATTTCTACAGTGACAAAAAGGGGTGGTGAAGAAAAGACTCAGTATGCAAATATCAAAATGTACTATAATTTTATTATACTCCTGAGTTATTATTTTCTCCCTCCAAGACAAAAGTAATGAAAGGTTAACTAAAAATTATGTGGATTTAAAACAATGGCATCAGTTCATTGTTCAGAATTTGGATTATAGTAATCTCTTTTATGACTTTTTAATAAATCATAGGAAGTTTTTTCATCCTCTTAAAGAGAAATATTTTTAAAACAAGGAAATTTTACATGCCACACCTCTACATTGCAGTATCTGAAAGTAGGAAAGGGGAACTGATATAAGACCTTGTCTTGAAAGGAGTTGTGCAATATTGATCAAGCAAGTAAAAAGGTTGGAAATCAGAAATGTAGAGCCCACTTGAGGAATGTCTACATGTATGGTGTCATGACTCCTGCAACAATTCAGTGTCAGTTTTTTCCCCCTCCCTCCTCCTTAAAAGACACCAGAACATTTCTATTGGAGAAAGAGGAGTTATTTCAGGTACAGAATAAAAAAAAAATGCACAAGAAACAAAGCTTACACTGCACAGAGAAAAAATACGACACTTGCTGCCAGTTCTGATACCAGAAGTAGCAGATATGATGAAGTAGACGTAAGTTGTTCTCCTCCTGAAAGACATGTAGTCATCAAAATGTTGTTTAGTATCACAGAATAAGAAAGATTGCTCAACTATGTGAAACACCAGTATGAAGTCACTTCTTCCTTAGCCTAGCTCCTCATGATCTTGTAACATGTGAATGAGTAGGATGGCAGACAGTATGTGGGCCATATCCAGTAACTTGAGACTACCAAGCCTCAAGCCTCAGAACCTCATTTTGTGAGGTTCTGAGTCCTACAGAGTACTTCAAAATTCAAGGTGGCAGGGAGCAACAGGGAAATAAGAAGTTTATGAAGACAAAAGTAGAAATGGAAGAAGGAAAACAGCTAACAATGAAGACCTGAAAAAATGTGCTTTATTCACTGTCTTCTTGCAAGAAGAATTAACCGTCACAACAGAATGGTTGGAAACCTCCCTTATATTAAGAGATATTCCAGTTCTTTGCTCCTTTCATCCTAGCAAATTGAAGAAATTTGGAAATATAAAAATATTTCTATCTGTGAAGTAAGAAGTGAGGCAGACAAGTAATATCTGAGAAAAAAATTAGGTCAAAAAAATGATTTTCATTCTTACCAAACTCTACAGGTGTACTCCACTCCCCCCAGTTTTTGCTCACTAAGCAACCATTGTCAGTAGCTCTGATTTTGATGCTGTATCTTCTTTCTGCACTAAAGCTGTCAAATATGTAGGAGTTTCCAGTGATGTTTGTTTCCTAAACAGAAAACTAGACTGAGAGCTTTTTCTTTGCTAAATGACAATGTGTCTGCTTCATTTAATGATGTAGACACTTACAAATTTTGCACATATATCTATGGACAGATGAGTGAAATAACAAATAGAAAATCATCCCTTAAGAAATTAGTTTGTTCCATTTTAATTCATTTTGTATGAATATCTTTGTCAGTGGTGCTGGGAGGGTGAAATTTGCAGCATTTAACCTCTGCTAAAGAGCAAAATTTTGGAAGAAAACACAAAACAATAGTGTATTTTCAATCTGTAAGTCTTTTAGCAGGAACTTCTCTGAAGAATTGTCATTCCCTTTCCTATAATTGTTTTCAAAACTGAAGTAAAGTTTAACAATCAGATTACATAGAAGTGAAACATTTGACATATATGGAAATGCTTCTCAGAAGAGTACTGAACTTTCTTGAAAACTGTGTTTTTTTTTTTTTCTTCTTCCTCCTTTATACTGATTTAATCTTTCAGTTGATATTTTCCTGCATCCTTCATCTCGACCTCTCCCAGAGACCATTAATAAAGTACAAATCTCCATAGTTCTCCTTTACTTTTTTTTAATCTTCAACAGAAATGTGGAATTATGATCCATATTTATACACAAGTATGAGTTTGCTAGGAAGTACAATGAACTGTAAAATGGAAGATTTTGTGACTTGCAAAGAAATAATATAAAGTTTCATATATGTGGGAATATATTTTATAAACAACAGTTTAATACTATGTTAAGGAAACTTGTCAATAAGAAGCATACACAGTATACTGAAACCAAGGCAATTTGATTGGAGGATGTTCTTACATAAACATAGCATAAAAACAGCATAAATGTTAGATTAATAGGATAATAAAGACTTACCATTTTAGATGTGTCTTTGATGCCTTTCTCAGGATCAACCTAGCAACAACAGAGAACTTGAATGTTTATGATTGTTCCTTTTGTTTCTTTGTAATAAGGTGTCTCGCATTATGAATGTTTGATTTTCAGAAAACAACAACAACAAAACCCACATGCTTCATATGCCTTCTTTTATAGACCATGAAGTTAAACAGTTCTTCCACGGAAACATTTTTCCTTACCACTAATGCTCTAAAATAATGTATACTTTATTTTTAATTGCAGAACTGTGAATCAAAGAACTAAACAACAACAACAAAAGGCTCAGGTTGCCCACAAATGAAAAGTCTGTGTTTCAGTTGTACATAAGAGTATCTTAAAAAATACTAACAAACTGGGGCAATGCTTTCTTCATCCAAATTTTTGTCTATGTAACTTTTACACTGTTAATCTTTTAATTAGTTATGTTATGTCTTCCTTTTTATTTTTTTATTTTTTTATTTTTTTTTTATTGTTACTGTTGGAACCATGAGTTCAACTGCTTCTACAAATATTTCAAGCGGTATTTTTGATGGATAAATACTTGCAATTTTTAAAATGCATAGTAACAACCACATATAGGTAAGGTATGGAAAACCTGGATATTCTGTTCTAATAACATGTACAATATATATGTATACATATTTTATTAAGACATGGATGGTTCTTTCCACTTTAAGTTAAAAAAAAAGACACTGAACTTGAAAAAAAAAATAAAATAAAAAAAACAACAAACAAACCCAAACCCTCCCACAACCCACAATGAACTGATGTGTATTTCTGCCCATTTATATCTGATTGTGACAGCTGAAGTGAAATTCACAACTGTATATAAGATGCAGACCTACTTTAGCTAAACCTCAGAATCAGATAAGGTACAGACATTGAGGTCATCTAAGTAGACAGTTGGATCTGGGAGGATGCTTGTTTACACAAAAGCTGCATACAAAAGAATTACAGAATTCCAGTTAACAGTAAAACAGGAAACATATAAGAAACAAAACAAAACAAAACAACAACAACAAAAACAAAACCACGAGGGAGAATGTCGCACAAGCTATAAGATAAGCATGTTAAATGTTGGTGTTAGCATTATCTATTTAAACCATCTACATTTCTACTTCGCATTGCTCACTTTTTTTCCTCTAGTGCTCTGCAAATGAGGAACATCATACACTTCTGATCTTTAAAACAGATAGCTACATTTAAAGTTAAAATTTTTGGCAATTTTGAGCCCTTGCAACAATCCAAGAATTCCAGTTACACATTGAATTCACTATGTAATTCACTTTATTGGCCAACTACATCCTTTAGCAGAATTATGTTCATGTCAGACAACTTCCATACATAGCAAAACCAAGAAGGCCAAGCTAGGGTCTTTTTTTTTTTTTTTTTTTTTTTTTCGGGGGTGGGGGCAAGGTGAAGGAGGTAGTAATAGTAATGGCGAGGAAGATTATGCTCTATGTATTCACCCTCAGTGTGGGGATCCTTGCCCAGTTTCTTTAATGTAGCATGGACTGATAGCACTTCTATACCTGTGCAAGGATACCTTGTATAAAAATGGAGTGGTCACTCAAACAGAAGAACAGGGGATCAGTTGTATGGTAGTGTGTGTGGAAATACAAGCAGGCAAACAGAGTTAAGTGTTATAATCAATTCTTCTTACCTTCTTTTCTATGACAACTTGATATTTGAAACAAGTGTCTCTTTTCACATGACTTGTACGAGGTGGTTGCCACTTAATTTCACAACTATGAGAAAGTCCTTTACAGTTCACAGTGACATTTAATGGAGGGGTGAGCTTCTCTGAAATAATTTAATTAAGAATAAAATTATTATGCATCTATGAATAAAACTGATTAAAAAACAAGTCTTTTTACTCTTTTTTTTTTTTTTTTTTTTTTTTTTTTTTTAATATAAGTGGTTAGGTGGCTGTTCAAATAAGTGGTCTAAAAAGTTGTAATGTAACTTTGTGAGAATTACCAGATTCACCCCATATTCAAAAGCAGAACTTCCACTCCACTTGAGGTGCTTGGAATATCAGAAATAACTGTAGGTAAAATTAAATTAAAACAAACAAACTCCAGTTGGAAATTAGGAGAAATTTCTTCCCAGAAAGAGTGGTCAGGCATTGGAATGGGTTGCTCAGGGAAGTGGTAGAGTCACTGTCCAAGGGGGTGTATAAGTAAAGTTTGGATGTGGTGCTTAGGGACATGGTTTAGTGGGTGACATTGGTGGTAGGGTGATGGTTGGACCATATGATCCTGGAGGTCTTTTCCAACCATAATGATTCTATGAAACAAACCTGTTGTGATATTTTACTGAATTGAGAAATTTAATCTGAGCAACATTTTTTGTGTGTGTGTGTATTCATATTAAATTGAATCAATTTCCTTCTTCTTTTTTTTTTTTCTTTTTCTAACTATAAACGCATTAAAAAAAATGAAAAAATATTTTACTCATTGTACTAAAGCGCTTGGTTCTTTTGTATTCTGCGGATGAACAGAGTTCAGAATTATGAGATACTGGTATAGACCTAACATCTAGTTAGTCCCACTCAGGCATCCATGGCCACTTAATTCCAAAAGATGAGCTTGTTCTTTCACAGAACACATATTTGACTGAAATGTTCAAAATTATCTGACCTGTGGGGTTTCAGATTGTCTCTCTGTTCTGAGGAACAGATTTTTAAAAAGTTTTTTTTTTTTTTTTTTTCTTTTTCTTTTTTCCCCAGGGATGACTTCTTCACTCCCTTAGTGTAATACTAGAAATAGAAGGGAAGGATGATGGATATCATCTACCATGATGATGATGAAATTGAGTGCACCCTCAGCAAGTTTGCAGATGACACCAAGCTGAGTGGTGCAGTTGATACAATAGAGGGAAGGGATGCCATCCAGAGGGAACTGGACAGGCTGGAGAAGTGGGCCCATAAGAACCTAATGAGGTCCAAGAAGGCCAAGTGCAAGGTGTTGCACTTGGGCTGGGGCAATCCCAGTATTTATATAGACTGAGCAAAGAAGAACTTGAGAGCAGCCTTGTGGAGAAAGACTTTGGGGTCCTGATGTGGACCCCAAAGAAGGTGCACGTGAGCCGTCAGTGCATGCTTGCAGTCTGGAAGGCCAACTATGTCCTATGCTGCATCAAAAAAGGGGTGGCCAGCAGGGAGAGGGAGGTGATTGTCCCCTTCTACTCTGGTCTTGTGAGGCCCCGCCTGGAGTACTGTATGAAGGCCTGAGGCCCCCAGCACAAGAAGGATGCGGAGCTCTTGGAACGAGTCCAGAGGAGGGCCACCAAGATGATCAGAGGTCTGGAGCACCTCTCCTATGCAGAAAGGTTGAGTGAACTAGGCTTGTTTAGCTTGGAGAAGAGAAGGAGCCAGGGAGGCCTCATTGTGGCCTTCCAGTACTTGAAGGGAGCCTATAAACAGGAGGGGGAACACTTGTTTATATGTGTTGATAGTGATAGGACAAGGGGGAATGGTTTTAAACTAAGACAGGGAAGATTTAGGTTAGAAATTAGGAGAAAGTTTCTCACTCAGAGGGTGGTAAGGCACTGGAACAGGTTGCCCAGAGAGGTTGTGGATGCCCCATCCCTGGAGGCATTCAAGGCCAGGCTGGGTGCAGCCAGCTCTAGTGGTTGGTAACCCTTCCCAGAGCAGGGGGATTGAAAGTAGATGATCTTTAAGGTTCTTTTCAACCCAGGCCATTCTATGATTCTATGAAATAAAATTGAAAAAAAAAATATCCTTACCAATTTTGTACAGAGCAATGATATTCTTGTAGGACTGAATGTTTTGTCCACTTCCATTTACCAGGAAATAAGCTTTCTTATTTTCTATTGTCACATTTTGGAATCTACATCCCGTGTGCCTTCCCCAATTATCTTTGACATAATTCTGGCATCCTATGAAATCTTCTTTCCTTTATATGACAAATTGCTTCAGTTAAATATTAGTAATGTCACATGTCAGACCAGAATTCAAAATTCCCAAGACTCAAGAAGACCTACTTACCGTGAGCTCTTCCAGTACAGGAAATATTGGGTATCTCCTGGAACTGTCCTGCTCACATGCCAAGTGCAGTTCATGAAGGAAACATTATATATCACACAGATAAAATTTTCTATGGCTGTGTCATTCATGTCTGCAAACACAGGAAGAATATCCCACATCAATTCTGTGGAGAGATTGTGTAACTGCTTAAACCCTTTAGAGCTCTGCATGTCTATTTAGTGGTTTTTAAGCACTTGATTAGCAAAACTAACTGCATACTAGTTGGGTCTTGCAATTACATGTTTACTTTAACGTAGCAGTGATTTTATCTGAGTCTGAGGATTACCTACCATTGTTACAGATACTGAAAATTTGACTATGATTTAATCAGCTCAGGGACATGATGTAGTGAAGATTATTAATGAAGACAGTCACTATTGAGAACTTTGTCTAGATCCTCAGTTTATCTAAGGTCCAGCCTACAATGGAACATAAATTCTACAGCTATGAGCCAGGGAAGTTCTCTATCCCATGTCTGTGTTAAGCACTGACTTTTGGTTTATTTATAAAGGACTAAGGATTTAAAATAAGCTTTCCACTTCTTTCACTGTGTAACAATTAGATGATTACAACCTAACTCTGAGACTGTTTCCCAAAGCTAGTTCCTGCAGGAGAGAATGGCATATTTTCAATCTTGAATTTAGAACCACTGTTAATCTGTTCAAGACTAAGGCACTTTGGATTCAAGGATATGGTGAATTTTGAATGCACAGGACTTGATATGCCCAAATATCCATATCATTAATGCAAAACCAAGAAAAAAATGAAGAGTAAGTTGATAATTTGCTTACATTAAAGAGCTGTTCTAGTTGTATATTCACATGAGGAATAAATTCCATGTGTTGTGTCTTCCCTATCAAAAGGTAAGATCTTCAATGGGAAATAATAATCATGTAGTAGCTATCATCATGAACTGAAGGTCTGCATCACAGCTTTCCAAGTCAGTGAATTGTTGAGCTTAAACACCATCACCACCTACCAGTGTACCTCCACAGTGAGCCTTACAGCCCCCATGTCAAACACTTGTTCCCAAACAATGCTAAGAAGCCATCATCTTATGAGAACAATTGGCTGTCTCCTGTCCAAGCTTCATTGCAGTCCAAGCTGGAAGCCTCTTTCTCTTTATTTCCCCATACAGCAACTGATCACATAGCTGACAGCACTGATTTCAAACAAAATGCTGTATTTGAGCAGACCAAAACTGACATCAGTGGATTCTTAGGGAGAAAAGTAAAAGGAAAGAGAAAGCACAGAGCAAGCCTCCACTTATAGAATCTCTCAGCTGCTGGTGAGAAGTGTCCTAAGGGGTTTCAAAGTTAAGAGCTACTTTTTAGATTGTTTTACTTAGCAGTCTGAGAAAGCCAGATCCCCCATTAATTTCTTCTATCCCTTCTAAATCTATTTTTTTTAGTTGTGTAGTCACCATCCCTGGAAATGTTGGATATGGTGCTTAGTGTCATGGTTTAATGGGTGACATTGGTAGTAGGGTGATGGTTAGACCAGATGATCTTGGAGGTCATTTCCAACCCTAATGATTCTATGATTTATTTGGCCTCCACTGCATCCCTTGGGTGAGCAAGGGGGGAATTTAAAAGGTGTATTTTCCTTCTGGATCCTTTTATTTCCTCGGCAGTGATGTAAGAAAAAGTAGTGTTTCTTCAGAAAAGGTGCTCAAGAATACACTCTTATACCTTGTACCTCATATTTTTTCTTGGCTAGATTCAGGCAGGTACTGTGCTGTATAAATGTTTTTGGGACTACTCTACAGAAGGGATTTATTTTTTTTTTTTCATTTGAACATACTCGGAATGTAGGCACATAATAAATATGGCCTGGCTCAAAGTTTCCAGAGGCAAAGGCTGCTATCTAGGACACCTAATACAATGAGGCTGCTATCTAGAAGACCTAATACTATGTTATAGTTTTGTGGAGATTTATTTTTAATTTCTACTTTATTCATCCGTCTGTGGTGTGCAAAAGTATGGCTAACCTTCCTTCAAGGTGCTGTTTATTTTTGAGTGGAACTGATGTGATTACTGTGTTTGCACCCAACACACTACAACACACTTTTAAGCAAACAGTGTTTTCTTTTCTTTGTTTATATATTTGCTTCTATGTATCATTCTTTCTTTCTTCACTTTCTTTGAGTCAACTTAGGTTAGCTCCATCACTTCTGTGGATATTACAAACTGTAGGAGTTGTATCTGCAGAAACATGTCAAAGAAAATAAATTTGACTCTGGATTCTTTGTGGCAATCAGGATTGCTAACAAAGAAAGACTGGATTTCACTTCTGGGTCTTGAGCCCAAGACCTTTTTTAATTTTTATTCAAAAGTTCCTGAATAGAAAATGCATAAACTGCTCTCAGATCTTGGACACAATTGGACAAATAACGTATTTGGAATTAAAACATCATACTTTACTATTGGAAACAAACAAAAAGAAATTAACTTGCTTTAAACTTTTAACCTAACTCTGAAGATGCCACCAGACTGCAGGGTGGAGTTCATCTTACTTAACATTGTACAAGTGCTGTATAGCTCTGCCCACAAAGGAGCCGGTAATTCTATGCTGCCTTTAAAGTGGCTGGAAAGAAACAATACTTAAGACTGTTTATTCAAGCTAGCATGTGATGAATAAAGCCTTCACTCTGTTTGTTTCCCACCAGTCACTGGAAAGATAGGTCAGGATGACCAGCCTAGAGGCATCCCTCTATAACAAAGTTTTCTGCCTTTAACCCAGAAGGAATAATTCATTCTGCATTTTACATTATCTGGAATCCACATGTAACTACTACACAGAAACACTGCCTTTTTTCTTTTTCTATGAAAATCACAAAATCATTTTTGAAAATATCTTTTCCTTCTCTTTCTTATACCTGTGGTATTATCATATATTTCTTCTCTTTAGAAAAACTGTTGCAGTAGAACTGTACTTTTTTTCCCTCAAAGGTGGGAAAAACTTTCTTTTACATCCCAAGTAATTGCTGTGCAGATTATTGACCAAAATATTAAGGAAACAAAGTATTTCCATGCAAAGCTGTTTTATTCTTGCATTGTAGAATTTTCCATGAAAATAGGCTACAGCTAGACTTCATACTGCAGAACAAGTCAATTTTAATTACTTTTTTTTTTTTTTTTCTGAAAATGCTCAGTCCTGAGACATGTCCCCAGACAATGTTTATTTTAGAATTTTGGAAATATTATCTAGGTTGAAATCCTGCTGCAGTGACTATTCTCATTCAGACTGATTAGAGACAAAAAAGAGAATGATTAGACAAGAAAAAATCTGCCCAATAACCTGCTGGTTATAAGTAATATATGACCGTGTAGCTTATCATGTCTTCATGTCTGATAATGTTATGACTTTTATAACCATTGGAAAGGAAGGTTTCTTACTGGAAAATAAACAAACAAACAAAAATAACACTTTTTTTTCTTTCTTTTTTTTTTTTTTTTTTTTTTTTTTTTCTCCTTTGGGGAGGGGGATGGGAAGGGAAAGAATACCTTATTAATGCTGGGCATCTTACTTAAGACTAGACCTCTGAGTTTATTTCCCAGCTTTACCTCTGAGACATTTAGAGAATTATTTTTGCCTGTAGGCGAATATTAGAGATGTAATTATTGCTTACATGTTTTATGTGCTATAAGGATAAATTTATGCTTACATTCCTCTGACATATTCAGAGAATTATGGATATTGTGAAATATTCTACCTCAGTATTAAAATTGGAATAAGAGAAAAGACACATAAATACTTCTATTCAGTTGGTACTTAAATGCAGTACTACTCAAAGGAATTTACTCTGTATAGAGATTTTTCTGTATGAATTTAAAAATCTGAATATTTCCAGGCAAGCTGTGCTTTCTGCAAGAGAATACAGAAAGTGACATAGGCACTCTTCAATACTGTAATGCAGGGTTTGCTGTAACAAGCAAAATACTGCTTCCTGGATGAACCCAATAATGCTGTTAATATGGTCACTTTTCATTTTTAAATATTTTTAAATAACTATTTTCAGATTGCAGAAAAGAATGTGCTAATAAGCCATCAAAATGTTGTCTAAGACAGTCTTTGGAGACAAAAGCATGCATTTTGTAAGTAGTGTTTATCCACCTCTCACAGAGTTATTCTAAGAATATCACAACAACACAATGACAGAATACAGTATTTCTTTGCCTATCTTCTTTGAGATAAAATTTAACAACAAAGAAATATAAAAAATAAACATACCTCCTCCTTGCAAAGATGTTTCCCTGTGGCGGTTATAGTAAAGGGGCACAGAAAGGACGGAAGTCATAAATTCATCTCAGAGGCATATTTTTCTGTGCTTTGACAGTGTTATTTCATTATTAAGCTGTTTTAAACTGCTCACGTAAGAGGGTGTGAAAAAAAAACAAACGCCTACATCTTACTCATTTCCCTTACCTCACACTTCCGTAAGGCAACAGGGAAAAAGCACAGCTACATCCATTGTATTGTTACAGGAAGGCAAATAAGTAAGAGGAGAGTGACACGCTCTTCACCACTTCCTTTACATAATTTTAATTCGTTGCTGTCACCTGTGTTTCACAGAGGCTTCCATACCGGGCACAACCTCAAAGGCAGGTGAAGATACAAGTTGAATTTCTGGCTCAGGTACAGGTCAGCACCATTGTTTCAAACAACACCACTGTTTCCAGCTTATTGCCAAGGGTCACTGCCCTGCATGGGAGATTATGCCTGGTGCTGTGGACTTCATAACATCTGTTCACAGCTCTGCCTCAGTCATACTTAAAGACAGCTCCCATGGATGAGCAGCAAACCAATATCACCAGCTTCCACAACTTTTCTACTTGACAAAGTTAATGTCCTCTATGCGTACATATTTTTGGGGGGATGAATTCAATGTATGGTCAAGGAAAAGTTTGTTCTGGCATGCAAATGCCCTGAGTGTACCAAAACAGCACTATGGCAACTGCCTGTACTAGTGCCCTAGTCCTAGGATGGTGTACAGTTCCTCTTGCTCTCTGGCTGCAGAGTCTGAATGTCCTCTTTCCAAATGCATTCAGTGATGTGAGCATAGTCCTAAGCTATCACACTACCCAGCTATGGAGATGCACAACTGCCCAGGTTAACAGGCTCTGTAGTAGCCCAAGGCTTTTTGACTGTTTTTGAGACTGAAGCATGTGCCTGGGTACTGAAAAACATTTGTCCAGGAAAGCATCTTTCTGTGAACTGAGAAACATAGTGCCTGCCTTTTCTTATGCTGCATAGTACAGTCTGAGACCCTAAAACTCACAAAGACAAACTTGTAGCCGTTCAGGGCACAAACACATGGAAGGAAAGGTTGCCATCCAGAGAGACCTTGACAGTCTTGAGAGCTGGGCCTGTGTGAACCACATGAGGTTCAGTCAACTAAGCCAAGTGCAAGATCCTGCACCTGCATGCCAAGCACAAATTCAGGTGGGGTGGAGAACGGATTGAGATGGACTTGTGCAAATTCATGACTGAAAAGCTGAACATGAGCCAGCAGTGTGTGCTGCAGCCCAGAAAGCCAAATGTACCCTGAGCTGCAGCAAAAGAAGCATGGTCAGCAGTTCGAGGAAGGCGATTACCTCAACTCTGCTGTCATAAGACCCCACGTGGAGTACTGTGTTCAGTTCTGGGGCCCCCAGCACAGGAAGGACATGGACCTATTAAAATGAGTCCAGAGGAGGGCCCCAAAGATGATCAAGGGTTTGGAGCACCTCTCCTATTAAGATAGGCTTAGAGAGTTGGGGTTTTTCATCCTGGAGAGAAAGAAGACTCTGGGCAGACTTTACGGTGACCTTCAGGACCTAAAGGGGTCTACAGGAAAGCCTGGAAGCTATTCTTTATCTGGGAGTGATATGGGATAAAGGTTTTAAGCTAAAAAAGGGTAGATTTAGATTAGATATTAGGAAGAAATTATTGGGTGATGATGCCCTGGCATAGCTTGCTCATCAAAGCAGTGGATGTCCCATCCCTGAAGGTGTTCAAGGCCAGGCTGGATGGGGCTCTGGTGGGAGGTGTCCCTGCTCATGGCAGAGGGGTTGGAATTAGATGATCCTTAACGTCCTTTCCAACCCAAAGCATTCTATGATTAAATGATTTTATGTCTGTGATTACTGATTCCTCTGCCTTTCTCACCTGTGAATTACTTGAACAGGAAAATAAGTTTATTAAACAACAGCATTTAAATCTGATGACTTACAACGTTCACTGCATGTACTTGTCTTTCTACACTTATTTGTTATATATCACGGAAGGAGTGGTAAATCAGTTGAGATCTGTCCTGCTTCTGTTTGCTTGTGTCTTGTACAGCTTCTTTCCTATAACCCTTTGTTTTTCTTGCTCTTCTGAGCAGAGGAGGAATTGGGAGTTTCTTGAGAAGATGTTTCCTCTTCTTCAGGTCTCAATTCCTCAATTTTATTCATAGATTAGCCAGCAGGATACTAGGCTGTTCCCTGATATGACACTTAATTTGAGAAACTGTAGAAGTAAGATCTTCTGTTCTCTTTCTCACTTTCTATGGTAGAGACTTTTTTAAAAACTGGAATAAATGTGGTTTTGGGATAAATTTTTATCAGCAAGCCTGAAATGTCATTTTATCAAGGTATATACAGTCTGTCCAGCTAGATGACAATAGTGCTGAGAAGATTGGAAGCTAAACAATTGACCTTCATATTCATCTGTAAGGCACAGACTGAATCAGGTCTTCTGTGGAAAGGATATAATTATGTAATTAAAGACTGTGTCACAATTAATATGCACACATCCCAAAAGAAATAGGGCTGTATAAGCAAATATAAATGAGGATGGATAATCTTGCTATACTTCCACAGATTTACTCTTAATTTAAATTGCACTTTCTAAAGTTTTGACAATTCTATTAAATAATCATATGGTACATGGACAATTTCTTTTGTGATATGGGAAACTACTGTGACTCTTAGTTAACTGTATGTGTGACTTTTTTTAAGGGAAGACCTGTGAAATTGTTGAGATATAGACATGACTTCTCATGTACTTGGTGTTTCACTGCATGCAATCATTTGGAATCACATAGGAACATTTAGATTTTCTTTGTTAAGACAATACTGATTAGATAGGAAGAAATATTTTTTTTTACCCTCCATTGCCATAATTATACGGAGTTTACTCACATTTAACCTCGTTGTAGTGACTCAGGTGTGTTTCCAGGTAGAGGTAAGAAAGAACCACAGCTGGGCATCTGACCAAATTACTTATGGCATTTGGGATCCTGTGAAAAGGATTTGGAACTCATCTGAGCAGTGGGATCTGATGAAACTGCATTAGTTACATACACCTAAAATTGCTCCTGCTATGATTTTACATCTGCTTGAACATAAGAGCTGTTTTTCCAGGATTCGCTGATTTCATGGGTAAGAGAAACAAAAAAACAAGCAAATGAGAACCTCTTGTTCTACCTCAAGTGCTTGATAACTTGATCAGTTTGTCAGCATGAAAATGTGCCTGATGTGAAACCCTAATTTTGCTCCTGTAATTGTAATGCACACTACATGACAGGTGTAGGGGTGAAGCAAAAATACAACAGAAGCCCTGTAAACTTGTAAGGTTCCATATAATTCCCACAGGGGCAGGGGAATTCTGGAGGCCTGGGAGTAATGGGTTGTCCCCTAGGGATGGCAGCAGATGCAACTTTTTTTTTTTTTTTGGTCCTATATGAAAATTACTATTTATTTATTTATTCATTTATTTATCAGGGTAGAAAACACTGAAATTAAAATATCAGTCAGTTAAACAATGTGCGACATGTGCAAAATAATAAAATATTTTTATTTTTAAATTCTCTCTCTTTTTCTCTTTCTCTCTCAAAATGCAAGCAATTTTTCAAATTTGACCAGAATTGATGGGTTTATTTAGAATGATGGTCTGCTGAGTTATAGTCCAAAACAGCATTTTATGCTGAAAAAAATATTTGCATGAAAATTTTAAAACAACTCAATTTTAAAGGTCATATAGCTGAGTAAGAACTATATGAATTCAACCCAGAAAAAGGTTTTCCTTATTTGTATTTTATTTCTTCTTTGGACTGAAATTACATCAGATTAGATTTCACCATTTCTCCATTTCTTTTGTGCTATATTAATGAAACAAATTCATAAAAGGTAGAATAATGTTGATTTTTCTTGGCTAATATTTTTAAGAGCAATTTTGTTTTTACTTTTGAAACTTACATAAAAATAAACAATTACAGTATTGGAAATCTTAGCAAACCATTGCTGTTAACTACTGTAACTTATGTATGCTGGATATATGAAGCTTTCTAGCACAAAAAGCGTTAAATTAGTTACTTATCTACTGTAATGCTCTCTGGATCCAAAGCCCTTAGGTTATTCTCTTTATCAGTTATGCTTTTAAACATAATTACTCATTGTATTTTCAGAAAAAAACAAATAGCATATTTTCACAGTAAAAGCTCTACTAGCCAGCAGTGGGAAGGATATTTTTTTTAAAAAAAAAAAGAGTAAAAGAGGCCCATGGTTTCTTTGATTCATCAGCAATGTTTCTATCTCTGAAGACTGCAGTGTGTGACTGGAGTTTGTATTGAATAATCAATAAGGGGAATAATCTAGGCACCAAATCCAGAGTCTGCTACAATGGATATTTAGCAAGCCATCATGAGACAGTACTGCTTGCATGATTAAACACTTATGTCAATAACAAGTGATTGAACTTTCTCCATCACAGCATCAAAACAAGAAGCCACCAGCTTACACCATCAAGAGAAGGCAATGGCATGGAAAATGAAACAGCGTAGGAAGAAGAGATATAGTGCAGTTCAGCTGTACAAATAACTCTTGCTCCTTTAATTTTTCCTTGAACTATTTAGTTCAGAATCCATAAAAGGGATTATTGGTAAAGAACTGATAAAGTGGGGAGAGGAGAGGTTATACTTGGAGATGAAATTCAGAAGTAGATATGAAGATGAGATGTAGGAGAGAGATACCTTAAGCCCTATAGAAAGCAAAATAGACTGCTACTAAACTATCACAGGAAAGGATGTAAAACATAAAATCAGCTGTGAGCAGGAGAGAGGCATAGAATCAGTTCTGACAACATGGCTGAGACATTCATAGGTCTCTCAAAAAGCCTTTGGTCTCTCTCTCCAGCTATCAAACCCTCCTCAACTCATCTATATGGCAAAAAGACCCCTCTGTCCATTTATCTTCCCCAAGATGTAAAGAATATCCCTTTTCCTGTGTGATGCTCTGTCTATTATTGTCTACATCCATACATCGTTGGTCCTGCACTGACAAAAAAAGTCTTTGCTTTTTATTTGTGTATTGAATCCCTGCAAAATATGCCTGCTTCTTCATATAATTCTTCTTCTTCTAGATACAAGTATAGAATATATCTTGGCCTATTAACACTTCCTTTTTAAAGGAAGGTAAGGAGTATATAAGGGGCAAACACATGAGTATAAGAGCAATAGAAAGCAGGAAGGAGAAACTCAATTTCTCCTGCCCTTCAACTTGGTGGCACTGCTTGTGTGTTTGGAAAAGCTTAGTCAGGGAATGTCAACCAAGGCTCCCTCAGGGACTGCCTGTCCTCTTGTAATCTCATACTGACATCAAAACTTTCCAGGATGGCAAGAAAGGAAATTCTAGTTGTTGTGTAATGGACAGTGCTTTTTAAGGTGTCAGTTAATTCTGTACTACCTTTTAATTAATCACTGACAAAGTAAGGACTTTGCCACCCTGCCCTAGTGCCTGGTAAGGTCAAATTGTATAGGGAAACTTAGAAGTTAAAGCAATGTAAAGATTTAGGAAGGCCAGAGCAGAAAAGAGTTTAAAACCCATCAGTGCTGTAGACAAATTCCTACATAATCTATCATGGAACATGTAAGGCTTCAGGTGAAGCCACTCTTGAACACTGCAATGTGGGATCATGCAGAAGAAAACTAGGAATGTTTTCTTTGTCATTGGTGACAGAGGGAGAGCTTTACCTTCCATTTGGTTCACAGAATCACAGAATTTCTAGGTTGTAAGAGACCTCAAGATCATCGAGTCCAACCTCTGACCTAACGCTAGCAGTCCCCACTAAACCATATCCCTAAGCTCTACATCTAAACGTCTTTTGAAGACTTCCAGGGATGGTGACTCCACCACTTCCCTGGGCAGCCTGTTCCAATGCCTCACAACCCTTTCAATGAAGAAGTTCTTCCTAACATCTAACCTAAAACTCCCCTGGCTCAACTTTAGCCCATTCCCCCTCGTCCTGTCACCAGGCACGTGGGAGAACAAACCAACCCCCACCTCGCTACAGCCTCCCTTGAGGTACCTATAGAGAGTGATAAGGTCGCCTCTGAGCCTCCTCTTCTCCAGGCTGAACAAGCCCAGCTCCCTCAGCCGCTCCTCGTAGGACTTGTTCTCCAGGCCCCTCACCAGCTTCGTCGCCCTTCTCTGGACCTGCTCAAGCACCTCCATGTCCTTCTTGTAGCGAGGGGCCCAAAACTGAACACAGTACTCGAGGTGCGGCCTCACCAGAGCTGAGTACAGGGGGACGATCACCTCCCTAGCCCTGCTGGTCACACTGTTCCTGATACAAGCCAGGATGCCGTTGGCCTTCTTGGCCACCTGAGCACACTGCTGGCTCATATTCAGCCGACTATCCACCATCACTCCCAGGTCCTTCTCTGCCTGGCAGCTCTCCAACCATTCCTCTCCCAGCCTGTAGCTCTGCTTGGGGTTATTGCGCCCCAGGTGCAGGACCCGGCACTTGGCCTTGTTAAACTTCATGCAGTTGACCTCAGCCCATCAGTGCAGCCTATCCAGATCCTCCTGCAGAGCTTTCCTACCCTCAAGCAGATCGACACACGCACCTAACTTGGTGTCATCTGCAAACTTACTGAGGGTGCACTCAATGCCCTCGTCCAGATCATCGATGAAGATATTAAAGAGGACCGGCCCCAGCACTGAGCCCTGGGGGACGCCACTAGTGACTGGCCTCCAACTGGACTTGGCTCCATTCACCACGACTCTTTGGGCCCAGCTATCCAGCCAGTTTCTAACCCAACGAAGCGTTCGGACCTTAGTATTTAATTTAGCCCCAAGATGTGGCATCTGGTGAACTTTCATGAAATCACTCCATCTTCCTTGAAAAAAAAATATAAATTGTTTGCAACAAAAAATGGAAAAACAAAACAAAACTAAACAAACAAACAACAACAACAACAAAAAACAAAGACCTAATATCAGAAGATAGGTGGAATCACCAACATAAAGGCACATCTTTCAGTCCACATGGCAAGTCTTATTGGAAATATGTTTCTGTTTCTATTTCACTGTTCTATAATGTACAGAATAGTAACCATTAAGTATGAAATGCGCTTTTATGTTATTATGCTCAGGTAAAGCAAAAGCTATTTGGGGTTCTTGGGACTAGTGTGTGTTCTCCCCTTGGCCACTGAGAAAATCTCATTACTAGAGAAAATTCAGTCAAACCATCTCTGCCCATGTAGCACCTGTGGCAGTATGCCAAGTTGGTACCAGACGAGATGTAACAGCTTTGTAAGACAAGTGGTCTCATGACAGTCCAGCATGGAAGTTACTCATACTCTTTTTACTGATGATGTAAGGAAGAAAAATACAAGTATCAAGTGGTAGTCTACTCCTGCTGCAAGGGAAAGCACCAATTTTGCCACCTTTCTCCTTTGTATTAACATTTCTGCATGTTGAGTGCATGTATGTGAAGGGAGTGCTTGGAATGGCTTCCCTCAAAACCTCTGCAAGGGTCCACACAACACTTTCTTGATGGATACATCTACCACAGGAATGTTCCATGTTGCTAGTGTTTCTCCCACAAGCCAAGGAAAGGCTTAGAAAACCCTTACCTATAATTTCCACTTTGTGCTGAGTAGGCAGAATTGGTTAGGCCTGCCTGTTATTCAGAGACCTTCTTTGAATGCCGGGCTATCTGCCTACCTCAGGAAAGAACCAGTTTTCAAGTTCCATCTAGGTTTCCAATTCATTTCCAATGCAATAGTGAACATTTCTCTCATTAGATGAACAATTCTCTCATCTGCACATTCTCAAGGAGAGAAAGTAGTTTAAAATATGTTTCCCCGTTGTCTGCTTGTCTGTAAAGTTGCCCTTGCTGGAATACTTTCACTGTGATAATGAATGTGGTAAAAAGTTGAAAATTCATTGTAAAGCTGCACTTTAGAGAAGTTGCTTGGTCAGCTAACCAGATCACAAGATTTAGAATAGAAACAGAGAAATAAAGGAAACAGAGCTAATTGTATAATCAGTAGTTACTATAATGTGGCCACAAGGAATGAGGTAGTTGACTTGTATTGTAATACTTCTTTTTTTAATTATTTTTCTCTCTTTTTTTTTTTTTTTTTTTTTTTTTTTTTTCTGATTAGCTTCTTGTACATTAACCATAAAATACAGTTAGATAAATGGTGTTTATACAGGTACTGTGGTTAACAGCAGACGAAGTAGTGCTGAGGGAAGTCATTATTTTTTTCTTAGTTAAGAGAAAGCATGTGACTTATTTATTCCCTTTCTTCTAAAGAGCAATAGTTTGCATAAATGTCAAGGGGCTTTTAATTGGAGGCTTGTGGGATCAAATAAAAGAAGATATGCAGAATTACCGTGAAAATATGGAAACAGAATCCAAAGAAAAAGGTAAACAAATGCTCTACCTTACCTTTAGAGGCATGAAGTACAGAGCATTCTGCAGATCAATTTCAATGTGAACTCCCCAAAGAAAATGGGCACTTAATTTGATGCATTTGCCTTACATAAAATGGTTTCTCTGGGAAAAAAAAAAAAAAAAAAAAAAAAAAAAAAAAAAAAAAAAAAAAAAAAAAAGCTTTATTGCCAGTGGTGATGTTGTCATAAGGAGGGGGTGGGGATTTATGTTATGGTTTAGATTTTGTTTCTCCTTCATCAGTTGCCCTGAGCTAGATCTGAAGCTGATTTCATGAAACGTTTCACATGGTAAACACATAGGGAATGGTTAATGTTGTCATTTCACAGAGGAATCAAGAGAACCTCTTTGAACCTGGTAGAGTGAGCAAACTGGACAGGTCGTGATGAGGAAGCCAACAGGTCTCAGTAAGAAGACACAGAATTTGCTTTTTCTTCCCAACTTAATGATGCTTATTCCCAAGGTCCTTTCAGCAAGAGAAACACCTTCCTGAAGCAGTGAAGCACTGAAGCACATGCATGCCAGAGTGTGTGCAATGATAGCAGTACTGAATTGAGACAAGCTAAGTTGTGTAGCTTTTTATAGTACTCACACAAATACTTGCGTCAAGCACACCCATAAACATGTGCCAGATAGAAGTCCACAATTATCCTAAAAGTTTATCATGACAAATTTCATTATGCTAATGTATGTGAAACTGGGTGATATTGTGAATTATGGGACAATGTATTTACTCAGTACAGTTACTGTATTCATGAAACAGGAAACGAGAGAACAAAAAGACTAACTATAACCGAGCTGCTCAGAACTGAGTTGTTCTGGTTAATACTTGGTAAAGGAACTGAAAGGGTCCTACTACAGGTTGAAGATATTCCTGTGACTCATGTGGCTACTCAGCTTCTGTAATTCTTGAAATTGGATCCTGCAGACTCTCGTAACAGGATTATACTTGGAACGGCAAGTTCCTGCACTGGGGAAGTTGGGTCATGATGTAACTGTTACAGTGAATTAGGATACAGGAAACTAGGCGATATAAAAATTAGTTTATTGCCATGTGAACTTCCTTAGTAATGAAAAAAAAAAGAAGAATTAGAACAGTTTAAACCCTCATTATCTATACAGAATAAACTATGTGCTATCAATTTCAGTGTACGTATTTTAACTAACTTCTGGGAACGTATGATTTCCCATCAGGAAACAGCAGGAGGAGGCATCACCTTCTGTGTCAATATGAAGCTAGAATACATGGAACTCTTCCTCAAGATGGGTGAGGAGTTGACAGACAGTTTAAATGTCAGGATTACAGGGAGGGCAGGGACAAGGGACATTATAGTGGGAGTGTGCTGATAGACAGAAGCAACCTCCTGTGCACAAGTGCTGGTCCTCCTGGGGCGCTTCAACCACCCCCATATCCGTTGGAGGGACAATACAGCAGGGCATAGGCAATCCAGGAGGTTTCTGGAATACAGTGATGATAACTTGCTTCTTCAAAGAGTCAATGAGGGGAGGTGCTGTGCTGGACCTCATTCTCACCAACAAGGAGGGGCTGGTAGGGAATGGGAAATTCAAGGGCAGCCTTGGCTGCAGGGACTATGATATGGTGCAGTTTGGGATTCAGAGGGCAGTGAGGAGGGAGCAGAGTAAGATTGCTACTCTGGACTTTGAGAGAGCAGACTTTGCCCTCTTTAGGGATCTGCTTGGTAGGGTATCATGCGAGAAAGCCCTGGAGGGAAGAAGGGCTCAAGAAAGCTGGTTAATATTCAAACATCACCTCCCTCAAGCTCAGGAGGGGTGCATCCCAGACAAGAGGAAGTCATGCAAAACCACCAGGAGACCTGCATGGATGAACAAGGAGCTTCCAGCCAAAGTTAAACAGAAAAAGAAGGCCTACAGGGAGCAGAAGCATAGCCTGGGAGACAGCCTGGAAGAGATACAGAGACTTTGAGCATCCAGAGATCAGGTTAGGGAAGCCAAAGCCCTCTTAGAATTAAATTTGGACAGGAACACCAAGGGGAACAAGAAAGGCTTCTATAAATACATCATTGATAAAAAGAAGACTAGGAAAATTGTGGGCCCTCTCCAGAAGGAAACAGGAGACCTGGGATATGGAGAATGCTGAGGTACTCAATGACTTTTTTTGCCTCAGTCTTTACTGACAAGTGCTCAAGCAACATAGCCCAGGCCCCAGAAGACAAAGGCAGGGACTGGAAGAATGATGAACCAATGTAGGATGTAGTCAATGAACTAAGACCATCTAAGGAACCTGAAGGTTCACAGTCCATGGGACCTGATGAGATGCATACACAGGTCCTGAAGGAACTGGTGGATGTAGTTCCTAAGCCACTGTCCATCATATTTGAGAAGTCCTGGCAGCTGGGTAAAGTTCCCACTCACTGGAAGATGGGAAATATAACTCCTATTTTTAAAAAGAATAAAAGGAAGACCTGGTCAACTGAAGATGTGTCAATCTCACTTCTGTGCTAGGTAAGATCATGGAGCAGATCCTCCTGGAAACTATGCTGAGACACATGAAAAATAAGGAGGTGACTGGTGACAGCCAACGTGGCTTCACTAAGGGCAGATCATGCCTGCAAATTTGGTGGCCTTCTACAATGGGGTTACAGCACTGATGGATAGGGGAAGAGCAACTGACATCATCTATTGGAGTTGTGCAAAGCACTTGACACTGTCCCCCATGATATCCTTGTCTCTAAACTGGAGAGACGTGGATTTGACAGACAGACCTCTGTGTGGGTAAGGAGTTGGCTGGATGGTTGCACTCAAAAAGTTGCTGTCAATGGCTCAATGTCCATGTGGAGATCAGTAACAAGTGGTGTTCCTTAGAGATCAGTACTGGGGCTGGCGCTGTTGAACGTCTTCACTGGTGACATGGACAGTGAGATTGAGTGTACCCTCAGCAAGTTTGCAGATGACACCAAGCTGTGTTTTGTTGTTGACGTGCTGGAGGGAAAGGTTGCCATCCAGAGAGACCTTGACAGTCTTGAGAGCTAGGCCTTTGTGAACCTCATGAGGTTCATTCAACAAGACCAAGTGCAAGATCCTGCACCTGCATGCCAAGCACAAATACAGGCTGTGTGGAGAATGGATTGAGAGGAGCTCTGAGGAGATGGACCTGGGTGTGTTGGTTAATGAGAAGCTCTACATGAGCCAGCAGTGTGTGCTGCATCAAAAGAAGTGTGGCCAGCAGCAGGGAGAGGGAGGTGATTCTTCCCCTCTACTCTTCTCTCATGAGACTACCCCTGGAGTGCTGCATTTAAGTCTGGGGACCCCAGCACAAGAAGGACGTGGAAGTCCAGAGGAAGTCCATGAGGCTGATCAAGCAGTTGTAGCACCTCTCCTATGAAGACAGGCTGAGGGAGTTGGGGTTGTTCATCCAGGAGAAGAAAAGGCTCTGGGGAGGCCTTACAGTGGTCTTCCAATACCTTAAGGGGGCCTAAGGGAAAGCCGGGGTAGGGATTTTTTTGTCAGAGAATTTAGTGATAGGTCAAAGGGTAATGACTTTAAACCATAAGAGGGTAGGTTTAGATAACATATAAGAAGGAAATTCTTTACTCTGAGGGAGGTGAGGCCCTGGAACAGGTTGCCCAGTGAAGCTGTGGATGTCCTGTCTCTGGAAGTGTTCAAGGCCAGGCCTTGTTTGTTTTTAATTTGCAGTTTATTATCAGTGTTTGACCTAGATGTGGGTGTTTTTACCAAAACAGTCAGTTTGAAAGTGAATTTCTCCTTAGATGCTGTGTCAGTCTAAAGATTGATTTGGTTTGCTTATGAGATGGAGGGGAGTTGCATGTCGGAGTAGTGTAAAAGCATCCCTGATTAGACCAGCACATTATACCACAGACTTTTAGGGCTGATCTGTGGTCTTTTCAAAACCAGAATCATTGTAGAGGCTTTATATGATTAGCTTTCTAACCTTAAATTTGAAACATAACAATTTAAAGAACTGCATGCATAAGAAAGAGCATTGCTGATCAGGAAGAAGTTGATAATCGGACAATCTTTCAGTAATCTTTATTTTTATTTCTCTGCCTTAATGTATTTTAAATTTATCACCTTTCATTGGAGGTACCAGACCTAGAAAGAAAATGAGCTTAGTAACTTGGGTATGGATTAGAACTTTATTTATTTTTCTTATTATTTTTATTATTTAATTTTACAAATGGACACATTTGTGCTATACATGTATAATTACCCAGGCCCCAAGATGGCTTCAGGGACAGTGAATTTTTTTTGTTGAACACAAACTGTTTTTTTTTTTTTTTTTTTTTTACACAAAGTAGATAAGCTTAAAAGCAATTTTCATATCCTTCCAAAAATGAGAAACTATTACCTGTAATCAGTTCAAAACAGCAAATACAGGTATCCCCAGCCTATAAATTTGGGTAATACTGTCCAATACAAAAAAAATAAAAAATCCCTCTTTTCCTTTATTTACGGCATACAGCCAAAACTATTTTTTTTTTTTTTTTGTATAATGCGCAAGAGATTCTGAGACTGTAGCAAGGAGATTTGTTTAAACTTTTGACTCCTGTTTTGCACTTTAAAATAAAAATTGAAATTGTAGCTGGATATGATATGATATGATATGATATGATATATGATATGATATGATATGATATGATATGATATGATATGATATGATATGATGACCTCACATGTAAGAGAAGTGTAAGGACAAGCTTACTAGCTGTAAATTTGTTTATGATGTCACAAAGCTCCAGACACAGACCATATCTAGATGCAAGTCAATAGGTACACTTGAAAGCCTTTTTGTGGATATTACACTGCTTGGAAACCAAAATATAGTTTACCTCCTCCCTCTACGGTACCAACGGGTTCAGAGGTTTACTTTGATTTCTGTTTACAAGAAGTAGTTTTTCACTCTATTTCCTTTCCTTATGTGATTTAGCAGTTGATGCTTGCTTGTATCTGATCATAGGCTACCATCATGTGGCCACTTTGAGAATCTTCCCAAGTAACAGGATCTTGAAGGCTGATTACTTCTCAGCCTGGAAAACACCACTACGTACACCATCAAATCCACATATGGCTTTTAGAGGGCTTAATTTTGCTTCTTAATTGCACTCAGTTATTTCTTAGGCATACTTCCCTTTGATTCGTGTATGTTTTTTTCTGCTCCCCCCTCCCCATCCCCATTCCCCCTCAAACAAACAAACCCCTAAAAATGGACAAAATGTACCTTCATTTCAGAAAGGAAAAGGTGCAAGTTTTTCTGTAAGTAGCTTCTTTGGGATACTCCAGGCATTAAATTCTAAGACATAGGTTTATTTATGTTGTGTATTTCTGTTCATGCACACCATTCTCAGAGCTTCAACCATACTTATGTAAAATGTGATTGTATGGCTGAAATCTAGCCAACATGCTCCAAAGCTTATGCTTCTGAGCTATTACTTCAGACTGTATACCAAAGCAATCAAATATGGAAATATCTAAAGTTGTAGCTTTGCAGGCATGATGGTAAGATAAGAGATCTCCAGGTGGAACGGAAGCCTATACTGTAGACCAGAACCTTGTACCAATTAAAGGTTCTTTTATGGGACTCATGTTTATTCATGTACAATCCAATTAATATTTAAAAATAAATTACATCCTTATTATATTCATTGCAGAACTGACTAGGATTCTTTGTTGGATTGTTTCATCAGGAAAGCCAAACTGAATATTTGATATGGTGTCAATTTATCTTATCTTTTTTCCAATGTACACCAAATTGCTTAAAAAGCAGAAAACTTAACATACTTTAGACGAGGATTTTTAGTAACAGACATTGATAAATTCCAGTCTTTAACTTTATTTTTTATTTTATTTTACTTTATTTTACTTTATTTTATTTTATTTTATTTTATTTTATTTTATTTTATTTTATTTTATTTTATTTTATTTTATTTTATTTTATTTTATTTTATTTTATTTTATTTTATTTTATTTTATTTTATTTTATTTTACCAGAATTAATGTTTTAAATCAAAATATACCCAAATAGAAGTTCTGCTAACAGATTTTATATACTGATGAAAAGCAGATCAGTGCTGCATTTGCATTGATTTGCATTTGCAGGTAGGCTTATGGACCAGAGTAAATAATGCTTTTGCTTACAGTCATTTTTTAAAGTTCATTCATACAGTGAAGGTTAAATGAGACATCAAGGATGGGATTCATTTCTGGACTATAGACTAAAACTCCATATTATTGCAATCTACACCTTAGTTTTGGTGCTGTCTGCTCACTTCATGAACAATGGATGAGTTCTGGGTGAATCAAATGGGGTGAATGAAATGTTTTCTTGTCAAAGTGTAGTTTTTCATTGACAATAACAACAGATGGACCTGATTTGTGCACATCTAAATATCTCCAATGTAAAAACAAAACAAAACATGTATTGAATTCAAAATTAATTTGTCTTTGAAGGTGCAGTGAGCCCAAGCCATCAACTATTTGTTCTCTCATCATATTACCTGTTTACCAGGCTCTATGCTAGACTCTATGCTCTCTGCTGGAAGGATACTCCAAGAAAAATTATCAAAGGCTTTATTGAAATCCAAAAAGATGACATCAGATGGCTTCAATCAATCAGCTAGATGGGTAACCTTGTCATAAAAAGAAATTAAGTTCATTAAGCAGGACTTTCCCCTTGTGAAACCATTAGTTGTGATCAATGACTGCATTGATTCGGGTGTTTCTCAATAACCTCCAGAATAATCTTCTGCATAATTTTACCAGGCATGGAAGTGACACTGACAGGCTGGTTATTACTAGGGTCTTCTTTCTTGTCCTCCTTGAAATTGGAATGATCTTTGCCATCTTCTACTTGGCTGAGACTTCTCCAGATTCCCAAGACTATTGAAAGATAATTGAGAGAGATCTTGTGAAGGCATCAGCTGGCTCTTTGAGTTCCCTGGGATGAATCACCCTGTGCCTCATAGACTTATATGCATCCAGACAGAGCAGCACTTTGGGGTTGGCTGGGAGTTTATTACCATGGTAACAATCCTCCAGCTCAGTATCTTTTCTGTTTCTCAGTTTCTTTTTTCTCAGTTTCTTTTCTGTTTGCTCACTACTATAGTCTGACTCACAGAGCATTGTGCTCAGGTTTCCAGTCTGGGCTACTCTTGATTTTTTTTGAAAAAAAAAAAAAAAAAATATTGAGGAAGTTAACTAATGACGTTCTTCCTTTGCCTTATGGAGTTCTTTGTAAGCTTGGGTTTATCATATTCTGATCATTAATTTCTAGTGAGGTTTTTCCTTAATGTAGATTTGTTCTCATTCATTCATTGTTTTGTTGCTAAAGTTCATGATATATTACCCAAGCCAATCCTGCTTGCCTTTTCTTCTTTCAAGTCTTTTTAAAACACTAAGTATCAAATATTTATTAGTACCCTTTCCACCTAAATGTGGGTAGTCTCTCAGCAACTCTGTTTTTCCCCTTTTCTTTCTAAAACAATCAGAAGAATGAAATAAAGTTGAACAAGAGTATCTCTGTACACCACATACTCTGAGAAGAATTCCTCTTCTGCAACAGCACATTCTCAGGTGTGTAACTGTGTAGTCTTTCTCACCAGAAAAATAGTTACAGGTCAGAGTATGCAGGAACATTTTCTTCTCCTTAACTTAAACAGTAAGATTATGAACTTACCAGAATTAATGACCCAGTAAAGATAAGTTCCTAGCAATTTCAGGAGAAGATGGAGATATGAATAGTCTTCATATGATGCACGCAAAAGATGCTTTGGTTCAACTATGGGGCTATTTTTCCAAAGCTAAGTTCCTAATAGGTATAAATTGGCCAGTTTTTAATAGAAAAGTAATTCCAAATGCATAGGTTGAGGTTTATCTCTAATGTTAACCCTCTGAAAATTATCATTATTATGATCCAGAGTCTCACCAAAAAGGGCTTTAAAGGAGCATCCCCAGATGATAATTCATTTGCTCTGCTTGATGGGATGAGATTAACCCTATTACACATACATAAATCACAACAAGTTTGTTTCTGTTTTCTCTATGAGGGGAACCCAAGATAATGACCACAGACTTAGGGATCTTAGATACCTAAGAAATGGAGGTGAATCTTAAACTCCTGATGTGGAGATAGATCTTTGCACAGTGCCACAAATGTCTTTTCATCTGATACTAGTACTGGTAGTTTCAGTGGGGTGGTTACCTGCTACAAATACTAGCTAACTCTATTTTGTTTGAACAATGTTTATTCCATCTTCCTCTTATTATTTTTTTTCCCAGCACTGGAACACTTGAGGTGATTCTTCAGAAATAAAATTTTGTTAAACTAAGCAACAGGTGCATAAAAGGAAGAAAATGTTTAGC
Organism: Aythya marila; assembly: GCF_965140915.1. Lineage (NCBI taxonomy): Eukaryota > Metazoa > Chordata > Aves > Anseriformes > Anatidae > Aythya > Aythya marila. The sequence continues at coordinate 71,541,539 of NC_139042.1, read as the reverse complement.
CACTTATACTTGTCAGATAAAGCAAAATGGAAGTGGCGAAATGAATATGACTCAGCTGAAAGCAGGAGCAGTTTAATAGAGCGATGACAACCCTGACTCATCTGGGAAAATACTTAGTTCTCTTGCGTCAAGAGAGTTGGTACTGCTTGCATGAAGAAGTGTACTAGAAAGGATTAAAAACTGAGGTAGTGCCTAGGAGCAACTCTAACTTAAGAGTTAGCTGATCTGGTAACACATAAGGAGGTTACATAGTAACACTGGACTGAGTGCAGGAAAAAATTTGGAAATAATTAGTCCAAAGTGGAAGTTACAGCCTTGACAAATCTACAGAAGCTATGGAATAGGAAAGCTTCAGAATGAGAAACATGTCTTACTGGGACTCTCCCACATGCTAAATGGAAATTACCAAAGCTTCACAGTTGGAAATAACACAGTAGAGAGACATATATTAGATCCTCTTCATTAGAGTTGAGTGTACCTTACTTGCAAGACTGAAGGAGTGAATTGTACATGGATTGCCACAGGTGTGAACCTCTGACAAAGGTAGGTGTTAAAATTATTCCTTTTAAAAAATACTTTCATCCTCTTCCTTCCTTCCTTCCTTCCTTCCTTCCTTCCTTCCTTCCTTCCTTCCTTCCTTCCTTCCTTCCTTCCTTCCTTCCTTCCTTCCTTCCTTCCTTCCTTCCTTCCTTCCTTCCTTCCTTCCTTCCTTCCTTCCTTCCTTCCTTCCTTTCTTTCTTTCTTTCTTTCTTTCTTTCTTTCTTTCTTTCTTTCTTTCTTTCTTTCTTTCTTTCTTTCTTTCTTTCTTTCTTTCTTTCTTTCTTTCTTTCTTTCTTTCTTTCTTTCTTTCTTTCTCTTTCTCTCTCTCTCTCTCTCTCTTTCTTTCTCTCTGTCTTTTCTTTTTGCTTTCTTTTTTTTTTTTTTTTTTTTTTCTTTTTTCCCCCGGGAAGTCACATCCTCTTTGTTGATGAAGTCAGAACTCTGCTAGAACAGCCTTCTGCCAACTGACAGATTTTAACCCAACTTCCATCTCACCCTCTTTTTTTTTTTTTTTTTCCCAGCAACTCTTAAGCAAAACATCAATGTTTAGTCTGGAAAGTAAAGTATCCTCTATTGGGAAGCTGAAAACAAACAAATAAACAAACAAAATGACAGAAAAACTCCACCTAATCTTGAATTATTTTCAAGGCAAATGTGTTAATTTCAGAAGGCTCTTCTTACAAAACTTTCTAAAATTTAGAATAAATCTGATCTGTTGAATGTTTAGCATCATCTGGTTTCATCACAAGTAATACCTTTTTTTTTTTTTTTTCCTTTTTCTTTTTCTTTTTTCTTTTTTTTTTGTTTTTTTCTATGTGCCCACAGATAGCTCAGTATTTTGGGTGATAATGGAATTGTTTCAAAGAACACATAGGACAGCTGCTCAAAGTCTATGCCTGGTTGCTGAAATGCTTCTGAATTTTCATTACCAGCAAGTGCAGCTTTCAGTGTGATTTCTGGCAGTGTGCCCAGGTGGCCAAGAGGATCAACAGCATCCTGGCTTGTATCAGGAATAGGGCAGCCAGCAGGACCAGGGAGGTGATCGTTTCACTGTAGTCGGCTCTGGTGAGGCCACATCTCGAGTAATGTGTTCAGTTTTGGGCCCCTCACTACAAGAAGGACATCAAGGCCATCCTGGAACATTCAGAGAAGGACTACGAAGCTAGTGAAGGGTCTGGAACACAAGTCCTGTCAGGAGTGGCTGAGGGAATGGGGGTTGTTTAGTCTGGAGAAGAGGAGGCTCAGGGGAGACCTTATTGCTCTCTACAACTGCCTGAAAGGAAGGTGTGGGGAGCTGGGGGTCAGCCTCTTCTCACAGATAACTAGTGATAGGACTAGATGGAATGGTCTCAAGTTGCACCAGGGGAGGTTCAGGTAGGAAATCAGGAGACATTTCTTCTCAGAAAGAACAGTCAAGCATTGGAACAGGTTGCCCAGGGAAGTGGTGGCATCACCATCCCTGGTGGTGTTCAAGGAAATGTTGGATGTGGCACTTAGGGACATGGTTTAGTGGGTGACATTGGTGGTAGGGTGATGGTTGGACCAGATGATCTTGGAGGTCTTTTCCAACCTTAATGATTCTAAGATTCTTGCTCAGTGCATTCTCACTGATAGTAGACTGAAAGACCATAAGAATGTAAAAGAGTGAGTTCTAGATTAGTAATAAGGAGCTAAGAATGTGAGCAGGCACAATATCAATGTTGACCAGTATATAAAAGTTCTGTACAGGTGATATAGAAACTTATCGTTCTCTAATGCAGAATGATTTTTTTCAAAATCTGCCTAGGTGAAATAAATGCCAATGATTCTGTTGGAGTTGCAATGAATTTGAGTGTTTTTAAACTGGGATTAGCAGAAGTTATTTCACCAAAAAAAAAAAAAAAAAAAAAAATCTGCTTGCGATTGGTGGACAAATAAGATTTTTTCCCTCTGATTGTTTCTGGTGGATTTTATATCATCAGCGTGCTTGGCAACAAGTCAATTTTCTTTCAACTGAGTGGTAAATGCTGCTCTTCACTATTGTGGTTTTGGGTAGCTAGGGTTTGGTAGGGGAGGAGTGCCATGACAGTGAGAGAGTGAAAAAGTCTTTCCAAAAATGATAGTTATAGCAAGTGAATAGATTTTTTCCCCTTCTAGCTTTGGCAGTGTAAAGGACACCAATATGCTTGTCTTCAGTGAGAATGTCATCTGCACATATATGTTGTCCTTCTTGGCTGGGCAAAGAGCATCACAAGGTAGCAATAGATGGCTCCTTATCAAACCCTGTTTTGTGAGTTTGAAAGAATCAGGTGAAGGATACAGGAGACAGCACTTTACAAAATCCTCAGGAATCCAAATAGGAAGCAGTATTTTAATAGCCATCTGCAAAACAATAGAAGCTTTGCCAGAGTCAGTCCTTAGTCTTAAGACTTGAAGTCTAAAGATATTATAAAAGCAGGACTATTTCTGAGCACCTGATGCAATTTCTGTACACTGACTGTGAAGGAAAATAGAAGGACATTCTATTCTGAAGATTCTGAAGGACATTCTTAAATGAATTGTGTAGAGGAAGCCTGGAGAAAAAATAACAGTACTTCATTAAAACATTGCTTTTTAAAATCTGTCCATTTTTAAAAGTTTAATCTAAACAGGAAGAGCAGGGATTACATGTTTAATAACTGTAGGGTCTGAATTTCAATTGTAATTAGTGAAGATCTAGTCAATTTGGTTTAAAGTGTGATTTATCTGATTGACACTATGGGTTTACCTTAAGGTGCGATGAGTCTCTATCTAATTTGACTCCTCAAGTATATATAGTACAATTTCTGTTGTCAATGCTTCAATATCTGATCAGGAATATTTAGACAAATTAGCAATCAGATGACAATACATAAGGAAATAAGTAATAAGCTCTTAAGCATCTACAACTTTATTTTATTTTTTCTGTGTTATGCTTTGCCAGTTTTCTTGAAAGAATTATAATGGTTAAGAAATATAGCTTATCTTTTATAATACAGCAAGATTTCTTCCTAGAAATATTCAGGATACATATACATTGTTTTCACACTAAAAGATAAATCATCTGTTTCAAACCTTGGTCTCACAGCTGTTATTCATCACAATTACTGTGATTCATCACTGACCTGACCATTACCCCAGAAAGAAGTTATGTCATATGTGTAATGAAATATCAGCTCCTGATCAGTATTTTGAATTTTTCCACGCAGTCCAAAAGCTTTAAAAGGAAAATCTCAGAACAGTATAAATTCCTAGATATTTCAGCTATTTCTGGTATGATTTGGAAAATGTGTATAATCTCTCTATACCTCAGTTCCTCACTCAGAAAAGATTAGGTCTGTTTTTATTATTATTATTATTTTTCCCCATATTTCCCTCCTTTTTCTCTCCCATATTAAAAGTAGTGCATATTCTATAGTAAGTGTTAAATTGATCTAATTTAGTCTAAGCATCTGCCATGGAGATACTGGCAATACTATCAGTACTGCCTTTTAATTGAAATCTTTCACTGCTTCTTTCTAATTAGCTGAGAACAAGCATGTCTATATAATGCTATGCTTTTTTAAAAGGCTCATTCCCACATCAATGCAAAGTCAGTTTATCGTAGAGCACATCCCAAACCCATACTTTGGTCTCTGATAAATCTCTACATGTAGGACTTGACTGTAATAGATATTAACCTGCACAGATGTAGAAAAAAACAGAGAAAAAAAATGTATCAAGTTTGCTTTTATGGTCAACAGATGGCTATTAGCTGTAGCTGACAATTTTTGGAAAGCAAAGAGATATCTTCTCCAAGAAATCACTTTCTCTGGTTAACGTATTATTGTATATACATGTTCATCTATCTATTTTGAAAAGCATTACAAAAATATTTGACAACAAAAGAAACATTACATTTTAAGATCACAGATTCAGTGTAGAAGGCCTTATGTACAGTTGCCGTCTCTATTATGTGAAACAGAAACATAAAATTAGCTGCAAAACAGCATTAAAAACCCAAAGGTTTGTATTTTAGTCACTGCAGTAGAAACCTGTGATGCCAACATTCCCTTCTGCTAACAAGAACATATGCATTCAGGACACTCCCTTTATCTTAGTGATATCCTTTCAGCTTGTCTCACTATTCCTTTGTAGTTTAACGTTTCCTTTTCAGTGGCACAAATCTTAGAAATGTAATTTTCCCTGCAGTGCAAAGAAAAATATGAGATTTTCCCCTCTTCCTCTATTGGTGTAAACAGAGCTGGAATTAAAGAGTATCTCAAATGCCCCTAGCATGATTACAAGCATTAGTTGCTCTAATACAACATAAAACACTTAAGGGAATGTGAGAAAGGAAAACCCATATCCTGTAGCCACATGAATCTTCACTGGAACTGTCTCAGCACAGTGCTTAGATGACCACAAAACAAATGATTGCTAACTACTGAATACATACATAGATCATATGTACATACATAGATGCATAGATCGCTGGTTTTACAGAGTTAGCAGTCATTCCTTTTAACAGGCAGCTAAATGCTGGGTGATGTACTGTTCAGTGAATTGGCTTTATGGATTTTTTTAGTTATATGACATGCCATTTTGATCAGCCCAAATACATATGTGGTTTCAATGAAACACATTTATAATCTATTACTGAGTTCAGTGTAAGAGTGTGCTAAAATGGAAAATGTGATGAATTCTCATCATTCTTACTTTTCTGAGTACAGTTAAAACTGTATGATTATTAAAAATAAATAAAAAAAAAAATCCCTGAGGCGTAGCTTTCTTCCTTTTCATCTTTAATTACTTTAAATTATGAGAAAACTCCAGAAAACATACTACTACTAGGTAATGAATGTTTTCTCTGAAGTCAGCAATGGGAGCATTTTATTGGTGTAAGCAATGTGCTGCAATTACTAATGTGCAGACATCAACTCAGTGAATAAACTGCTTTTAAACCAGATAAAACTTACATTTTACTAATATGCAGAAGACACAACGGGAAAATAAGTTTTTTATATTTTAAAAATAAAGTACTAAGCCTGTGGCCAGGTTTGCTACTGTTATAATTGGATTTGAGATTCTAAGTCACACTCTTCTCACTTAAATGCAACGTGCCTCTAAATTTAGTTGAAGATGTCAAGAATCATTTACCTTACTTTATGTAGTACATTTCTATAGATGAGAGGTTTTTTTTCTGCATACACGTGTCTTAAGCTTGGGTCTGATACATACCAAAACAAAGGAGCAGTAAGAAATAAAAGCTGTTCTTTAATTACATAGTATAATTACATTACAGCAATTATACAATAATTGTATATTATTTTTATTATTTAAATGTATATTATTTAATTGCATATTATTTTTACTAATTTATTTATTTGTATTAAATTTATTTATATTACAAAAACAAAAATAATTGTAGAAATGGTGTATAATTACATTAACTCATTTAAAAAGTAAAATAACATGTGGACCTAAACACATTATTTACTAATCTAAAGCCAAGATTAGCTTACTAAATCTATGTGTAAGAAAAATATAGATACAAAACAGTCCCAGTAATCATAGCAAAAAAAAAAACATTATTAGAAGAAAGAGATACATGGTGCAAAGCACCAGGTTTTGAGGCTTTAATAATAAGAATTTGGAACACAGTATTGAGCTTTTGTATGACATCTGGTTTTGTTTGTTTATTTTAATGTTAACTTTTGTGTTTTTAACATGGATAACAAAGTACAAAAAAGGTTTCTATTCTTACCCCTTAAAATTTGTGCCTTTTCAACTCTTCTTCAACCAACCTCTTCAACTGAGTTGAAAATCTTTAGGTCTCTACCATTTCACCTAACAACCTGTCAAAGTGAGGGAAGGCATAGGATCCTTCCTCCATCAGCATTTATCCACTGTGTGTCTGGAAGCTAAAAAAGGAGAAAAGCAAAGCAGAAGAGCCAGTTTCTATGGTCTGGAGGGGAGCACAACAGCTAGTAAATGAAAGAAGATATATACTTTGATCTGTTCAGCAGTTGTGAAATGAGACTTTTAAGAAGTCCTTTTTTTTTTTTTTTTTAAGGTTTTTAGTTTAAAAAAAAAAAAAAATGCAGCAAATGGCAGCAAATAATTCATTTTTGACACCTTAGGCTCATTTCAAACCTTTGCACCAAAACCTGAACTATTTCAGATGTTCAGTTAATAAACTTCTTAACATGAAGAAGAGGCATATCTGTTCCAAACCACATTCCCAGAGAGACATGAGTGAGTATATCCATAATTCTCCCATCAAATTCAGCTTAAGGTGGAAAGCTGGAATACAAAATATCAGCTTGCATGAATAAAATTAAAAGTTAATATCAAACCTATGTATTATCAAGGCTTCTCCAGAACTCCACTCACAACACTTCAGTATGGCAGCAATAACTGGAAATTAAACCCATTTGCTAAGCAAGTTAAAGGAGGAGACTTTCAGATGCTCTGCTGGGCAAAGTTTCTGAGATGAAGAGTAAAACAAACAGTGACACTTTTCCAAAAGTTAAGATTCTTTTGTTCTTTTCTTTTTTCTTCCATTATTTCTGGGATTTTTATCTGTCTGGCAATTTGTTTATTTTTAGCTTTAACCCATTAATTCATTTTAATTTAGTGTGAAGTGACAGATATATATTAGCCATCACAAAAACAGAACAGCAGCAAGGAGGTTATCTTTTGGGAATGTTGATCTCGTAGTCACCACTTGCCCTACACAATTAAATTTCTTCTGTAATCTGACTTTTTCTTAAAACATCAAAGATCATTGCAATATCTAAAATGTTTGGAAATATTTCTCTTTCATATGAGTAGAGAAAAAAATACATCATCTCTCACCACTGGGGTTAGTCATAGAGAGGTGCGCCTTTTCAAATTATTTTTGAAGAATTTGGCTAAGGTTCCATGTATTAAGAGGTGTGTTTTGGTCCCATAGGAGGAAGCAACAGTGGCAACGGGCTTTTCTGAGGTGGCATATTGAGAAAAAGGGAAGTCTCTTGAATCGGTTTCTCAATATAGTCTTAAATCAAGACATTTGATTCTGTGATTCTGTGATTCTCCAGTGCTGACCTTGCCATTGTCTCAGCCCAAATGATGCTGCATTTAACATGCATTAAAAAGAAGGTAAGTTTTGAAAAAAACAAATGTAAATAGTAGTGCTATTTTAACTATCTACCCAGACATTTAAAATGTATTTGTTGTATGTTGTTCATGTCATTATTCCTCAGTCAATATCAACATTGTGTACTATCACATATAAGGACTTTGAAATATATGAATTCTCAGCCTTAAATGAAGTGTAAGTTTTAGATATATGTATGTCTTAATAAGACACATGGTCTTAGTGACGCCCCTTATCTAAGACTGCTTTGTAAATTGGATTTGAGTTTAAGAATGCAAGATTTTATTGCTTAATGACTGAATTTATGCTGTAAATTATGCATAATATAGTTTTTTTTTTCTAATGCAATCGAATACTTTTTGAACAATTTTATTATTTTCTCAATCAAAATATAAAAAGTGATGTTCCTCATTTATTATTATTATTATTATTATTATTACTATTATTACTATTATTATTGCTTTTGTATTTAAGAGTAGTCACATAATCAGATCCACAAAGGTTTCAGAAATGCCTTTCTTCAGATGCATGGCCAGTGCACACGTCTACATTTCAGGAAATTCTCTAGTCTCTTGAATTCTTAAAATTAAGCAGTTCATTTTCCCTACACTAAAAGTAACTGCTCTAAGTTTTGCTTAGATTGGTTTCACTACTTTAATTTTCTGGCCCTAACCGTCTATTTCCCAGATTTGCCAGGTGGGTTTTGCACAATCACTATGTTCTCCACAGCTGTTCTGGTATATGGTGGGCAGCTTCTCATTTGTTACCACCCCTTAACATTACTCCATCCACCCACTGTTGCAGAACAAAAGCATTGCTGGGCAGCAACCAGCAGGCACAATGGCTATAGTTGAAGTTCAACGGTGAAAACAAGGGGACAAACAAAACAAAACAAAGCCAAAGAAACAAACAAACCAAAGACATATAAGCATAGTGACATTCTTTAATTATTAAGAATACTTTTGTAATAAGTGATTTTTTTTTTTTTTTTTTTTTAGATTATTTGTATTATCTATGTATTTTCTATCCCATTAAAATCTTTCTTTAAGTACATTTGACTAGAATTTATTTCTTCAGGGGAGAAATAAAGGACTAGAGAGTTCTTTAAAAAAAAAAAATCATGCAATTAATTTTATTTTGCACCTCATGGACTAAATTTTGGCACCATATGCTAACATAAAGCCCTTTGTAACAACACTACAAGCACAGAGTCTTGTCTGCTTATGTCTGAGAAAAAATGTTCTGGTACTCTGCTCATCTATGGTGGCATAAATGAAAATATGCTTTCTTTGACAAGTAGTGTATCGAAAAGCCTTTTACATATGGATGGCTTTTTGTTTCCTTGTGATCACCTTGGGTGTTCTTATTTTACCATGTTTTGCCTTTGCTGTGTTCTGGGGACTAATGCATTGTGTATAAACATAAGAGATGTCCTGTGGGGTCAGCCCAGTGGTGCACCTCCTATTCTGTCTGCAGCAATGGCAACAGGAGGTACCACTGGGATATATTCCACAACTTTGGCCACCTCTTGCAACCCAGAATTCACAGTTGCTAAATTAGAGATGTCAGAAGCTACTTTCATGCCTAATACTTTTTGGAACCTTTTCATAAACCTGCTTTCTGCCAGTTTGCCCAGTCCTATTCTCAGCCTGCTGATATTGTCTGCCATCACACTTCCTGTGGCTTCAAGGTGCAGGAGTTCATTATGCACTGAATAGAGATTGCCTTCAGTGCTGTACAAAAGGTACTCCTAGGAACACGCCGCCTTTGGGAAACAGCAGTGATCTCTCCTGAAATGTCTTTCTTTGACTCAAACCGTCTTTTTTTTTTTTTTTTTTTTTTCCCTAAGTTTATTCAGACTTTTAAAATCTTTTCTCTGCCCCTGTGTTTTCTCTCTCCATTTGAATGCAGTCAGTTATATTGCCACACAGATGATTTGTATTTTTGTTTCTAACACTGGAAGCATTTGTTATTTTAAAATTTATTTTGTTCCCTTTAGGGGACAAAATAGGGGGACTATTTTAAGTCCCTCTTCACTTGTGTTTTCCATAATTGTCACGTTACTGACAGCTACAAATATTTCAGTTTTAACTTGTTTAGTGTTTTCCACCCTCATTTTTCCCTTTCTACTGATTTAAATACATACATGTTCCTAAGACTACTTTTCGTGGCTTCACCATGGGAATGGATGAGATCTTTATAACCACTACATGTTGGGTTATAAACCCATGAAACCTTGTTTTCATTTTACATTTTCCCTGACTTTCACTCTTGCTACAAACAATACCATTCCAAGGGTATCATTAAAGAGCAGCGAGAGCAAGCATAGCTTATCCTTTCCCTCTCTGGGCAATCAGAACTGTCTTATTTCCCAGGCACACCAAGCAGAGAAAAATACTTTTTTATTTGCTGTGCACATGGTCAAATGCCCTGATTTTGCACACACACTGCAGCTGTTGCTGCTGCCATAGCTGAGACAAATACCAGAGAGAACCAGGTGGGGGAATCTCTATCTTAAAGCATTTTGTCATGATTTTTCATAGCACTTCATAAACAACGTCAACCTGAGAACTCTACAACTCATTAAATGACCTCTTGCTCACTGCATTGCACCAAAATAACTTTATAAATGTATGCATATGTGCATGTGTATATGCATATATATATATATATAATTATTTTTTTTCCCCAGGTTACCTTATTGTAAACTTTTTTGGGGTGTGCTGAACACATTTTCCTGTACATGGCCACTGCCTCCTTTTAGGCAGCAGCTCCAGAGGTCTTTTTGCTGATTCCTGGATAAAACAAAAGCATGCATGAGTGTGGATTTAGTACTGAAAACATTCAAAGCTATGGTAATTCGTAGTTGTTGAGTGAAAAGCACAGAACACAGAAGCTTATTAATTCTGTGGAGAACTGTTTGAGAGGTCGTCTTACAGCAAGAGAACTGCCTTTGAATGAACAGTCAGCCATCAGAGAAGCATCAATGTGTATATCTTTCTAAAAACAACTTCGACCAGTGTGTTATCTGTTTGCTCACTCTATCCCAAAGTTTGCAAATGTGGCATATTCTTACTGATACTCACTTTTGAAAATGGCAGGATTCATTTATCTTCTCCTCAGATAGTTACCATTCATTTTATCCTAAAGTAGACACCTAAAACAGGTAATGTGAATCACAACCTAGAAGTGACAGTTGCTCTACTGCCACTAGAGGCTAGAGGACTCCCACAGATAGAGCTGATGTTTCTGTATCCATCTAAAGTTATCTTGGATGATTCCCACCCAAGCTGTCTGCTACCAGGCACTATCAGTAGTGTCGTTTCTGTGATCTTGCCATGCAAATTAAGCAGCGCCCCAATTCAAAACCAGCTCAGTATGGCACATGCATCATCCTTGGCCCTGGCACACAGTTAAAGACTAGGTTTAAATACAAACATCCTGATAATAGAAGACACAGACCAACAAGACCCATTGACAAAGAGTTATTTCATGCTTACTTCCTATATTTTGAACATAATTTAAGTGGTTAAGTTACTGTTTCATATTATTTCACAGATGCAAAACGAAAACATCATGTTCTAAGAGTTTTTCCAGCCAAACTTGCAACTAGAGAGTCTCAATTTCTGCAGACCTGTGGCCCAAAGCATTTGCTATGGCACATGTTACATTTGTTCCTGTCGTGCTGATACTAACTTTATTACAGCATAAAACACTGTTTTCCACTGGCCTGGCAAATGGACAACCAGACGTAGTGGGTAAGTAACATATTCAGTGACAGTTCATCCTATGTTAACCATCCCAGATGTCTGATTAGAACTTCTTGCCAAAGTTCCCATCCCAGATGTCTGATCAGAACTTCTTTTCGAGGCTCTTTCTACAGCCAGTGGATAGACATAGAGATCAAACCCATAGGAAAATTCTCCAGGATAGTTAAAAGTGAATCACCTGACATTTTGGGAGCTATAGATAAGTAAATGTAAATCTCACGTTAAAGTCACATTACTGAATATGACAACCTGCTCCATGTGAGAACAGAGCTCTCAGGGATCTGATGAATGTGCAAGCCTTACTGGAAGCAAAATCCTTTGTCTATGCAGTTGGGGTTAGGTCTTCCACTGTGTAATGTCATTATAATTGCAGATGAACTTGGGCTACATAATGATCTTCAGATTACCAAATATGATTCCAGAGTTATTCTGTCCTGGAACAATAACCTGACAGAAGAAGAGACAAAGAAGTACCGTGTGAAGTATATTTTGAGTTACACATTCTTCAATACCTCTTATGAAAGGAAAGTAAGTTCCACAGTTACACACAGTTTAAAGTGAAATCACACATTTGGTAACTGAATTTGCATCATTTTCCTTTCAGTACTTAGTACTGTCTGTCCTTCCCTCCTTAGGAAAGACTACAGGAAAAGAAAAAGATAATACGTCTTGAGTTACATTCCGGTTTTAACGCTAAAGTTAAAACACAGCTTTTTGCAAAAGAAACTGAAGAGCTAATTAAGGAAAGTGGCTGGACAGAATGTACTTACAAGGCTCCTCCAGGTCTGTTATTTCTTGCATGTTGTTAAGACATAAAAGCACTCATGATAATATTCTGTCTTGGAGTCATATTGCTTCTAAAACCCCATTTATGACATTTTTTTGGTATGGATATAGAAAAATGACTCGTAGCATCTTGAAATATTATGGAATTATTTTAGGCATGTTCAGATTCAGAAAACACTAGCCCCGCTGCATGAGATGTCAGAACAACCCAAGCACTCCCTCCATCTTCCCTGACAGCTCCTATGTCTGTTGAGATTGCTTTCTGTATTACCTGGCTTCAAGAAAACTTAAAAGAGTAGAGACCTTCAGCTAGTATTCCAGATATTTTATTTTATTTTATTTTATTTTATTTTATTTTATTTTATTTTATTTTATTTTATTTATTTATTTATTTTATCTTTAACTGTGTTAACTATGTTTAACTGTGCTTTTGGTGGTAGCCAAAGTGCTTCTCAGTTATCATGTCCTCAAAAGCTGAAAGATCCATTTGTTCTCATCCACCAGTTATCCTCCAGAAATAAGGATATCTGATGGGTTTGTAAAGGCATCCATCATGTTGTTATTAGAAAATTCATATAAAATAAACATCATATTTTCACTTATTTTTTTTTCTGATTTCTTTGTTTCAGTATATATTCAGAATCTTTCATGTATCATATATAATATTTCTTTCTTCAATTGCACCTGGCATGTTAAAGCAGAAGCTCCTGCCGATATCCAGATTTTTTTTTCATACAGGTAAAGACCTTGTGCAAAATAAGTATAAAACCGTTTTTTTTTTTGTTTGTTTGTTTGGTTGGTTGGTTTGTTTTGTATACTTGCTTAACCCAACTCTATTATACCTTGTCTAAGGTTTCTTGTAACTTCATCTACAACACTCATATTTTCTTCCGACAGACAGACAGGAAAAGATTTTGAATGCCAGCAATATATAAAAAATGCAAGGAAGAAAAATATTGGATGCCACATGAAAGACATATATTTCCAGCCATCAAGAAAAATCAAATTAAATATATCTGTAACAGATCTGAAAAATAATTCAAGAGGACTTTCTTATTACAAAGCTCTTCTACCTCAGAAAATAGGTAAGTATTGTCCATTATTGCCAGTTATGAAAAGTTCATTTATTAATTATTTTGTTGGTCTTGAAGCAAAGAAATAAAAGAGGGAAGTGTGAAAAATTCAAATATTATTTCTAACTTTCTATGCATTTATATCTCTGAGAATTTAACACAAAAATTAAAGAAAAGTAACTGTGGCTCAGAGGCTTTTATTTATTTTTCTCTGAAGTAATACAATTGTTTATCTATAATTGTCTTTTAAAAATGACATAAAATCACAATAAAATGTGATAAATGAAAATGTCATAAAAATCACAATATTGTGAGAAAATGTTTTAAAGGTTTCATTCCATGCAATTTGAAAAAAAAAAAAATCTCTGCTTTTCTCCAGTTCTTCTCTTTTCTATCATTTTTTCTTTTATAGTTCTGAGGAAAGGGATAAAGAAAAAGGAATATAAACCCACAAAAGTCTCACTAATAACTGATCTGAGAATATGAGTGTTCTCAAATACCAGTAACATTTCTATTTATCTATGAAGGCATTTTTCAGTTAAAATTATTTTTGCCAGTGATTTTTAACTACTGGCAGTCCTGAATGATCAGATTACTTTATTTTTCTTTACTTCATCGTGATGTTTAAATTAATCCCACTAGTGAGAAATTCTTCTGAGTTTTAGCACAGATTATAGACTCAAATACTTTAAATCATGAAAGTATTGATCATATTTCAAACCTGTGACTTGGGAATTGGGGATAACTCAAATAAAAGCAAAAACTCATTAAAAACTATCAAATCTATCCTGAGCTAGGTCTCTTTTATTCTTATACAGTATTCTCTTTTGTTCTCATACTTTATAATTATTGGTTTTACCAAAATAATTATACTGCAGTCAGAATCAGCTAAAAGCAATATGTTCTGCTTTCGCACAACGACATATTTTCAAGGAAATACATGTAAGTTCTTCCACCCTCCCCCCCCAAAAGAAAAAATCTGCAGGACACTGTGTTAGGTGTTTCATAGCTGAACTGGGAGGAGCTCACTTCCAAATTGTCTGCATTACAATCTCCTCCCTCCTGTTTAGAGCTATATCACTGCCTCCCCTTTGCTGAGGCTAGGCCACCAGCACTTCCTCCCAGCCCATCCTGACATTTCCATTGAGTCATAAGCATGGCTGCATGCCAGCCACAGCTGGTTCAGCCAACAGCTTCCCCTCCTGTCCCAGTGTAGAGCACAAATCTACCTTGCTCCTAAAATCCATTGCCAAAGTTTGGTAGCGTGCAGCAACCCCAAGGGTGTTTGCAGGTGATGCTTTTCCACACATTACAAATCATGGCATTGCCCTTGCAAGGCTAGTGTTGCAAGTCAGTGCTGCCCTCTCCACCTGAGAAGCCAGTTGCACCCTTTGTACCACACTCATCAGAAAGGCTCTTTTGTGCTTGGCTTCCCTTCTTCAACTGGAGCACACCCCACTGGGCTTCAGCCAACCTTGTCCTGTCACTCTCCTGGAGGTGCTGTGGGGTGCCAGCCCTTGCAAGCCCAGTTCTTGTCACATACCATGACATGCTTCCTGACTAAGCAGGACTTGTGCTTGCCCTGTGCTGCACACAGCCCAAGATAACTCAGCCCTAGCTGCCAATGTGGCTGAAGAAATTTCCTTCTTTAGGGTTGCATTCCTACTCTTGGTACACTCACAGCAGGGTGAGATGCTCTGGAAATAATATCTCAGAGGTGGAAACATTTTTTTACCACTGCCAAACACAAAATAGCTGCTGTTCACCTTCCTCACCTTTCATGGCTGGGGTACACCTCGACCCTTAAGGCTGGTCTGTGCCAATAGGGTCAGTTTCAGGGGCAGGCGGAAGAGAACAGCTTTACAAGCCTGAGGTTGCGAAAGAAGCTTTTGCTAACTTTGTGGAGCCTGCCTCAGGCTCAGAGAGGAGACTTCTCAAGATGGGGAACAAAAAAGAAAAGCCAAACAGGAAACCTTAACATGATACAAACTCTTGTAGAGGTTCATGCAGCTGCAGCTGCAGGAAAACACACGCAGCTGCTTTATGGGGGAGCAGTGTTGCCACTCTCCCTCTTTCCTTCTGCATCTCTGTCTTCTTAGTGCCATGCTGCAGCCATGCCAGTCTCAGGCCTTACCATCTCTGTCCCCACAGCCCTGTGGTGAATACATGCCTCTGCTGGAAGAGCTTTTTTGGAGGACTGCAGCTGTGGTTCCTCCCTTTGTGGCAATGCAACAGCAACTGCAGAGGGGTCATGCTGCTTGAGCGCTCCAGCACACACCTGTACCTGACTGAGATCAGTGCCCCAGCACTCGCCATGCTAGAAATTGGTTATCTAAACCAAATGCTAAAATCCATGGAAGCAAAACATCCCTTGCTACCAACCCTGCCCACCTTCCCTGCACAGAACACATGGCCTCTGCAGGCCTTGCAGTTCATGATGAGACGTGGTGGGGTGGGGAATTATTCTTTTATTGTTTATATTTCCTAAGCCTGTCTTGCTCCAAAGGAAAACATTTCCTCCATAGCAAGTGCTCATGTGCTCATTTGAAAAAGAAATAGAAGTTTTAAGCATGTGTAGCAGAACTCATAAAGTGAATAATACTTGCCAGAAGCTGCTACACGTCAGTGAGAACTGAAACTCCACTTTTTCAAAGTTAAACCACTGGACTCATAGACAGACGTAGGGTATCCCACAAGACACGGTGGAAATAATCCTAAACCACCTAAAGCCTACTCCGAGGTCTTCTTGACACCCTCCAAAACTCGGTGAACACAAAGGGCCTGCTCCTCCTGCCTGGAAAGTTATATGAGAAAAAACTGCTTCCCTTTATTTTGAGGCGCAAATGGATACCACTTAGTGAGCAGCACTTTTAAAGAAATCATCTTGTTCACTGAGTGCTTGCTCTGCCTGTGGGAAACTCCAGTTCAAACAGGCAGTTGTCTATTATAAAGACCAATGTACTGTGTTGTTGTTGTTTTGCATCAGCAGAAATATGAGAAACAACATGAGGTACAGAAGAAATTTCTGTGCTTATTTTCAGAGAAACTCAACCCGCCGATCAACGTCTCAGTTTCCCTGGAAAACAGAAGTATTAAAATTCACTGGAAACCCCCGCCTACCGTTGGTTCAGCAAGTAACAACTGCTTCATGTATCAAGTGAAAATAACGGACCATAAGGTAATCATTCTGGGGGCAATGTACTTACTCCCCATAGCATAATTTATATAAAAATGAGGCATACTTTGAGCTTAAAGGAATTAAAACTCAAACAACTTTAAAGAAACCTTAAGATCATTCTTAAATAGCCCAGCATTTTTTGTCTTTCTGGTCAAAAAGAAAATTTTAGGAAGTTTTTTCAGATTCATTTTTGCTTTCAAGTGGACTGCTTTTTTGTTTTGTTTTGCTTGTTTTATTTTTTACCTTTCATCTTGAATTCCAATTGTACATTAACATCACTCAGATTAATGACTTTTTGCTATTGATAAAAAGACATCAATTTGTGAAAACTGAGAAACAGAAGAAAGGGTAAAAACCTTTATTTCAGAAAGGTAGTTTTCAGCCAGAAGAATATGTTATTGAAAGATGCTGAATATCACTGTTCCCATATCTTTTCCATCCAAAGATTAGACTTGCATATTTTACCTTTTTTTTTTTTTTTTTTTTTTTTTTTTCATACAAGGAAAAACTGGATGGCTACAGTTGCACTGTAAAGATACTGTATGGTGTGTTTTTCCATCAGTTTGTTCACTAATATGTATTGGTCAGGCTCCAGCTTATCTCATTTGTTCTGGAACTGCAACTATCTTCTATTCTACAGAAGTAGTATACAGATTTATTCACTCTTAGCAGCTCTTTTCCATGTATAAATATTCAAAGCTATTTTCAGAGTTTTTCTGAAGGATGTTAAACATTTTTAAATGTTATTTAAAAACATTGAAACACTTTATATCTTTTGTTTAGTGTTTGTTGAGATGTTCCTAGTTAAATTAAGTTTTTGAATCTAAACTATGTATTGCTTAAAAAAAAAAAAAAGATGCTAAATGTGAAAAGTAGGAAAACACTTTTACGAATTCAAGATGATGATTATGAAGATGAAAGGACTGGAGCACCTCTCCTATGAGGAAAGGCTAAGAGAGCTGGGAATCTTCAGCCTGGAGAAGAGGAAGCTAAGGGGGATCTCTTCAATATCTATAAACACCTGAAGGAAGGGTGCAAAGAAGACAGGGCCAGGTTCTCTTCAGTGATGCCCAGTGCCAGGACCAGAGGCCCTGGGCACAAACAGGCCCACAGGAGGCTTCCCTTGAGCACCAGGCAGTGCTCCTGTGCTGGGTGATGGAACCCTGGCACAGGCTGCCCAGAGAGGCTGTGGGGTCTCCTCCTTGGAGGCCTTCAAAAGCCACCTGGAGATGGGCCTGGCCTCCAGAGGCCAGACAGCCTCACCTGTTCTGTGGCTTTTTGAAATTACACTTTTTTTTTTTTTTTTTTTTTTTTTTCTTTAAATAAGCTGAGTGTAAATAAGATTCTATCATACACCAAGAATTTTGAATCGGTTTCTGCCTGGATAACATCTGTGTCTTCTTGATGTTCCACCTGAATCTTAAGATAATATGTATAAGTATTTTGTTTGAAAAACGCTTGTAGATATTTCAAAACACTCCCCCACCTAGACAGAAACTGAACATGTATTTGTTTTGAAGTGTAGCTGCAAAATGTTGCATTTTAACATGGAATTAATTACTTGTAGAAAGGCACTATTCATAGAATGATAGAATCATATAATCATAGAATCACAGAATCACAGAATGGTATGGGTTTGAGGGGAACTTAAAGATCGCCCAGTTCCTTCCCCCTGCCCTGGGCAGAGACACCTCCCACTAGACCAGGTTGCCCAAAGCCCCATCCAGCCTGGCCTTGAACACCTCCAGAGATGGGGCATCCACAGCTTCTCTGGACAACCTGTTCCAGAACCCCACCACCCTCAGAGTAAAGAATTTCTTCTTAATATCTAATCTAAACCTACCCTCTTTTAGTTTAAAGCCATTCCCCCTTGACCTGTCACTCCACCCCCTGACAAAGAGTCTCTCCCTGACAGCTTTCCTGTAGGCCCCCTTTATGTACTGGAAGGCCACTGTAAGGTCTTCCCAGAGCTTTCTCTTCTCCAAGCTGAACAACCACAACTCCCTCAGCCTGTCCTCACAGGAGAGGTGCTACAGCCCCTTAATAATCTTTGGAGCCCTCCTCTGGACTCATT
Source organism: Aythya marila (assembly GCF_965140915.1). Taxonomy (NCBI): domain Eukaryota; kingdom Metazoa; phylum Chordata; class Aves; order Anseriformes; family Anatidae; genus Aythya; species Aythya marila. Next base: position 71,522,998 of record NC_139042.1, on the reverse strand, counting down.
CTAATACTTCCATGTTTCCCCAAAGCTGAACACATTACTCCACGTGGGGTCTTATAAGAGCAGAGGGGAAGAATCACCTCCCTCTCCCTGCTGCTGGCCATGTTGCTTTTGATGCAGCCCAGGGCACAGTTGGCTTTCTGGGCTGCAAGCACACACTGCTGGCTCATGTTGAACTTCTCATTAACCAACAACCACAGGTCCTTCTTTTCAGAGCTGTTTTCAATCCATTCTCCACCCAGCCTGTATTTGTGCTTGGCATTGCTCTTACCCAGGTGTAGGGCCTTGGATTGGCCTTGACGAACTGTGTAAAGTTCTCACAGGTCCACATCTCAAGCCTCAGAAACTCACAAGTTCCTCTGGATGGTATCCCTTCCGCCCTGTGCTCTGAAGCTGTAGATTAAAAGCATATGATTTCCTGCCATCAGAATAACACTATGTTGACTCTCAATGTACTCCTCAAAACTAAACCAGCTTTGCTAATTTAAATTGCAATATTAATTTGTTGCTAAAATTTGTAATTAGGTTTCACCCTTGCAAAGTTTTTCTCTCATACTTAATTCATGTTATATTCAGTGAATTATTCATGTGAAATACATGTGAATCCTTGCAGGATGGTGCTCACAATTTACATGTCAATGTTGTTATTTCTAGATACATCACTAAAATAATCACTTCTGTTGTTTACATACTTTATTATATATTTAATGATCATTCATGTTGTATCAGCAGCTTCTCTTAGTTTTAACACTAAAAAATAGAACAATGTTATAGTTTTGCTTATGCAGCATGGTGACAATATGGTGGCATTGCCAGCTGGTGGTTTAAAAGTACATAGCAGTAAGAGCTGAAATGTTTTCAGGCAGATTCTCATTTGCACTCCCAAAGAGTTGAAGGCCAAGCACTTAACTCAACATATGATACTAAAAAACTCAGATATGTGTTTGAATGTGAATTTTCTGAATCTTTGGTGTTTTCATTCAAGGTCTCTTTTAAGCTGTGTGTTTCTTCAAGAACCTAAATCTTAGCTAAGATGCCTGAATGCGCAGTATTGTAGCAATAAAAGGCTTATCTAAGCTAATGATACTATTCAAGTCTGAAAGAACAAGTTAATATATATCCCATTCTTCGTTAGACACAGTAGAAAGGAAAAATAAAATAAGGTAGGCAAATTACTGGACACATAACATTATTTTCATATATTACATCAGGGTTTATTAGTTCAGATGTTTGGTTTATTAGCTAATTCTGATAAACAGCTTCCAGAGCTGCATTGGATCTTCTCATATTCACATATGCCCCCACTGCAGCACATGGAAAAGGTGTTTGGGTCTGTATGTGGATATTGGACCTCTCAGTTCTTTTTTTTTTTTCTTTTTTTTTTTTTTCCCCAGAATAAAGACAGCTAGTCTCCTTCTAGGCCACCTCAGCACATAGTTATCATCTCCTTAACCATTCCCTAGTATAACACTTCAAAACTCATGCTAGATGCATCTGCGGGCTTTCTCCTGCCCTTTCACTAAACTCCTAATCTTTAACAGCTGGAAGCAGAGTGAGCAAGGGAGGTTCATGCTGGATCCTTGGTATGCTGCTCAGAAATGTGCTGGAGCACTTCTGATCCTTTCCTGCCAATGCAGGCAGGTTACTTTGCCATTTCAAGACACAGAGCAAGTGAAGTAGAAGCAGGGAGGGCCAGGAGTAAGAGGTCCTTTGTCAGCCCAGGGCTAGGATGTGCCTGAGTTGAGTAGCAGGGTTCTGCTCTTTATAGTTTGCTGCTGCTGCCCCTTTCCAGCTTCCTAACACCTCCGGCCCTCTGGAAGGAAATGTCAAATGCATTAAATTTTCCAGCATCTTTATTTACATGGAGTAAACCTATTCTATTTTTCTTTTCTTACACAGTTGTTCCTCTGTTTTCTACACATATGCAGGATATAAACAAAGCAAAGGAAACAAAAGGAAAATTGGGGTGCTGGTGGAAGAGAATAAACACCTACATCAGCGGAAAATTGTTGAGCTTTTTTTTTTTTTTTTCATAGATTAGATGGTTGGGGAGATAGGAGAGAGTCAACCAACAACAAAGCGTAACATGTGAGGGCACCAGCTAAGTGAAGGATCTTTGAGGCAGATTTGAGGAGAATCAGGATAAAGGGTAGTAATGGTTGAAAGGTAGTTACCTAGCAAAGTAGCACAAAATTGAGACACAAAGGTAAGGAAAAAAACTGCAGCAGTGTTACAGGAGACATGGGAGAGAGATGAGTGGAGCAAGACTGAGGTTCTGTTTCCTGGTCAAATCCAGGTATTAATTATTTTCAGATAGACTTAATTACTTGAGGTATTAGGGTATTCCATAAACAGGGTTGTGGATATTTGTTTGATATTTATCCACCTAAGAGGATAATGATTAAAATATGAAAGTCTATATTTATTTATTCTGAATACTAGAAGAGATGACCTGCTGAATACTCATGTGTACAGACAATATTATTGTGATACAAACAGATAAATCTTAAAATTAGATAGTTAAGTCTACAGGTGACTGAAAGCTAGGAAGGGTTAACAAGCGGTATGGAGAATAAAATCTGAATTTGAAATTTTGGGTAAGTTTGAAATCAACAAGGCAAAGTTAAGTAATAGGGAAAATCCTACGATTAGGATGTATAGGTCAAATCTGCAAAAAAATAATTTTTTTTTTTTTTTTTTAAAAAAGAGGAATTAATGTGAAGGCAACAAAGCTGAAGAAAAAAGGTCTGTGGATTACATTGAACCACAAACTGAGTCAATAATTTTACGTTATTACACAAAGGTCAAAAGTTATTAAAGTATATATGATAGGCATGTCACATGTAGGTCATGACTAATTCTTCCTTCTAGATGCTAAGTTTCACCTGGAGTCTCAAATTGTGCTTTGGGCACCACCACAAAATATAAATATATTGTAAAAAGGTTCAGAGAACATTTACCCTAAACCTGTCCTTCAGTCTCCACCACCTGGAGCATGTTTTCAAAACTTCTGCTCATTTTGTCAACATTTTACAAGCAGAAGCTTTGAAGACATGCTCTAGGAGGACACCGTCTAGAGTAAAGGAGTGTCAGTAACTTGTGTGAACCCTCCTCTGGTACATAAAAGGATATTAATGAGAGCATAGGTATCATACTTACTCATGACTACTTGTGAGTAAGATAAATAGCGATTAGCTAAATTTAAAGCAAGAAAAACAGGCTAAAAGTTAGGACAAGTGTTCTAATTCCAAGGAAACTCTAGCAAGGCAACAGGTTTTCAAGCCTGCTTGGGGTGACTCTTATTGAGTTACAGATAGTAGGTTAGGCAAGAATCCTCCAAGAATGGTCTGGGTGTAGCAACATTTGGTCTACCATTTTTTGGTCTCACTGACATAAGATGGCCTACATAATTTTACAAGATGTCTTTCATTCTAGCACTTTGGTAATTTCTTACAATGACATTACTTTATTATTGTCTCCTTAGGAACAAATGGTCAGGCACAGAATGTAGTGAGCACTAAAACATCGTACGTGTAGTTTGCTGTTGAAAGTCCTCATATCACACATGTTTACTTACTTTGAAAACCTTAGCATGTATGCTTTTGGATCTGTTTCTGGCAACAGATCTGGAAACAGGGTCACAAAGAGTGAAGGAAGAGAAAGAAGTTGGGTGATACATAGCCAAATCCATACTGTGATCAATATAAGGAAAGCAGTAGGTCACCTTTTCTTAAAGTTGCCCTAATTATGCTTTCCTAACCCCAACGATGCAAAGATTCTGTGCTCATTTATTTCTGAGATGTGTATTCAGAAATACTATTATTCTTTGCAAATTCCTAACATTAATGCCGATTTTTTTTTCTGAGCAGAAGCTTCTTGTCTTTTTACTTTTTTTTTTTTTTTAATTTAATTTATTTTTTTTATTCTTTTCTTGATTTTTTAGCATTGTTTGTTTATTTTACCTAGCTCCAGTTTTCAAAGTTGGTAAATGATTTTGAGAACCCTCTGTTATAGACTGTAGTGAACCTTGCATATGTTTAATCTTTTGAAGTGACATGCTTTCATTTATAGACACAATTAAGGATGTTTCAAAATAGTCACTAAAATAATGGAGAACCCTCACCATTAGACAGTTGAAAACTGAAAGCTTTTTTTCTAGCAGAAAACTAAAAACAGCACACCACCCACTACAAAAGCTTTGAAACTTGTGGATTCATTATTACTGTATTCATCCTATGTTTGGCGTGAGAAAAAAAAAAAGGGAATAGGTGCTTTCAGATTCTGACCATTCACACAGCTGATACTTCCTTCCATCTTTTTAGTTTTAACCTCCTGATCTTTAACCTGAGTTGAGTTTTAATACATGCCAGCTAAAAGACAGATTGTGTCAGATATAAACACTTTTTTTTTTTCTGAAAATCTCTTTTTATTAGGTAAGTGACATTGTAGTTAAGTAGTATTTGACATCCATAGAATTTTATCTGTTTCAATTGCAATGTGAAATCACCTAAAATAACCCCTTAAACCTGTCTTGATAGATTGTAAATGTTGCTGCAGAGAAATATGAGTATCCACTTCATAGGCCAGCAAAGAAATATACAGCACAAGTGAGGGCAAAGAAAGAGGTATGCATAAGAAACAAGATATGGAGTGACTGGAGTGAACCAGTGATTATTCATGATGGTAAGTTATCATGTATTTATCATTCATAACTCTTATCATTATATATTAGTATAATTTAGCATATTTACTTTCTGTTCTCTTTGCTGTACTGTATTATTATTACTGTACTGTAGCAGTATGTGGAAGTCCATGCCATGCACCAGGTCACACAGTTCTACATGCTGTGGGGAAATGTACCGTTTGATCTAATAGGTTAGATCTAATGGGTTAATAGCACAGGACTGTTCTCCCGGTGTGATTTTTGGCAGCCTTTAGAAAACAAAAATGGTCAGCAGCTGCATGGCTCACAACATCCCCCTGCCTGTTCTGCAATGGACATCTTTATGAATGCTTTCAGCTGAAGACAGTAAGCCAAGAAACACATGAATGTCATAAAGCTCATCAAATCATGTAGTCCTCAAGGACTAAATTTAACATATTTCTGTTACTGTATCAGGAGAATAATCTCTCATCTGACAGAGATAGGAAGTAGTTACGCTCACATTCAAATATATGTGCTCTGGCTCTCACAGTTTGCTTTAGTACAAATTAAACAAGAACCATGTTTTTTCCTTGACCTCCTATGACAAGATTTTAACGTTCATATGCTAACAAGTGACTCTTGTGCTTTCCATGGTTAGGAAAATGCCTCCACGTACAGCAGCTTCATAATGTCAGGTTGGGTAAAGGGGAAGTTGGATAATAGAATGAGTGACACTCAATATCTACACAGAGGAATGTACAGACTTGTCTCTGCATGTTAACATGAAAAACTGTTGAATGCTATTGTTAATAACATGATTCAAGATAAATATTTAATGTATCAGACTGTATTTTTGGCATATGTCTTTTTGATTCATTGAGTTTCAAATACATGTTTATCTGAGGATACAGGAAACACAAGGCCAGACATTAATATTTTTGCAATGGATTGAAGGTAAATTCACTCAGAGGGTTTATATGATGCAGTCTGTCTACTCCACCAAATGCCTTACCACATCCCACTATTCTGTTGGCACCTCTCAGCTACCATCTCTGCAGTCCAGATTCATTCACTTCATTTCAGAAGCATTTCACTTCTTAAATAGTCAGAGAGAGGAGCTTCATGTGCTCACTATGGTGAAGGAGAGGACACATTTCAGCCCATCAGAAACTTGAATTGCCTTTCGGAAATGCTTCTTTCTTCTCATTGAAGAGAGTGTGAGCTTTGGACATTAACATGCAGAGAGGTCTTCCTGGTGCCTCATGTCAGGCTGATAGTCAGTGGAGGGAGGGGAAATTAGAAGGGCTTTTCCTAGTAGGGAAATGTAGGTTTACTCATTCTCTGCCATCCCCTCACTAGAAAAAGGAAATGGAGTTGAGCAGTTATCCACCCTGATTCCAGCCTACCAAACCTTTCAGCAGCTGCAGCTGTCTGACTTTTCAACACCGTTGGTTTCCCAACTTCCTCTACAGCTGTTGTTGGAGCTTAACAACCACAGCTTGTTTCCTTTCCTTCAGAAAAGTTTGTGGAAGACAAGACTGCAATTGCATATAATATGTCATATCTCCATGTGTTCAGTGCAGCAAGTTGATTTACCTATGGCGCATACTGCACATATGCACAAGTTCATGTAATATGCCTATTTCCCTTCTTCCTTCCTGTATTCAGAGAGGATTAGTGGTTTTTGTAAAACAAATCTATGGAATATATTACACTGAGGGATCGCATGCTCAGGCAAACTTCTTTAGGCATCTATTTTGATACCTAGAAAGAGTTTTCTGTCCATTTTATTTTGTATTCTGTTGAAATGATTTTGGCTGTTTTTAATTGGGAATACATATAATAAATAGACTTTATGTAGTGCATTTTAATGCTGTCTAGATTTTATTTATTTATATTAAAAAATATGTTATTATTAGTATCATTCATGATAATTTCATGCAAGTCACATACTTAATTTCACAGACACAGTTATTTTTAAAATATTGAGACTTACCATGTAGTAACTTGAAATGAAAAACATCCATTCAGTATTTTATTTTGGAATGTGTCATTTTTTCTGCTGAAAGTTTTGAAGCAATGTGGACTGACCTGCTTTTTGTTTACTTCCACATGACGTTCTGATGTTTCATCTGGAAGTTAAGTTACATTTCTTTAAGAATGCATTTTTAAGAGGCATTTTATCCTCTACTTAAAAAAGCTGAAACATCAAAATGAAATAACATAATTCAAGACATAACTAAAATATTTGTTCTAAAATGTTCATTTGACATGAAAAGAATTTGTTAGTTTTCTCATGGGAAACACATTTGTTTTCCATCAAAATTAGCATATGCCCTTGAAAAATAAAACAATTTAAACTGAACTGTTCAGTATAGAAACTTTCTGCTGAAAGAGAAATGTTTGATCAGCTTTATTCATATATAGAAACTTGAAATAATTGGTCTAATTTTTAGAGCTTCTGAGCATTCATAGATCACTTTGAAGTTAATAGTAATTCAGAGGTGTTCTGAATTTTGCAGGCCAAGCCACTGTTGTATGTGACTAAATTTATACATTTGCATTTGAAAAAAAAAAGACAAAAAACAAAATAGCAAAACAAAATCAATCAATCAATAAAAAAAAATAACAACAACAACAACAAAACTTTAAAAGGTCTATCTCAAAGAATAAGTGCTTCTTTTTCTTTCACCTTTTCAAAATGTATGAGTTAAGAAAGCAAGAAGACCGAACCTCTTTGTGGTTTGGTTTGTATAAAGACCACTGCTTCCTCTTCTCTTGAGTGTGTACGTGATACAGGGTTAGCAACAGAATGTTGCAGAACAATCACCTCAAAATAAAGAATTAATGTTACACAGTCCAGAAAGTGTTCCAAACTTATTTTCTGAGCACTCAAAAGACAAGGGGAAAACTCTTGTCTTCAACTTAAAATGAATAAAGAATAGGTTAGTATTTTAGTAGAACATAAAGGTTGTTCTTACACTTAGTTCTATACAGAGGTTTGAGAGCTTTTTCATGGTTTTACATCAAATTTGTGGAAATTCATTTCCTTGGTTTTAACTGCAGGTGGATTCAAACCAGGAACTTTTATTCAAATCTTTTGTTCTTTGAATTTGATCTAGATTGGTCCTAAAACCATTGTTTAACTGGCCTAGGACCACTAACATTTTAAGAACTGTTCCTACGTGTTTTTCTTCAAAGTACTTAGTTCAAAGGAATCCAAAATAGTCATGGTTCTAAAGCTAGGTATCAAACAAAAATAAAATTTGCCAAAAAAATGCATTTTTAAGTCTATCAAAGACTTTTGTATTTTGGTATTTGGGGTATTTTAGAGGAGTGAATGCAAGGTAAAAAACCAATATTTTCTGAACAGTATAAATATGTATTTCAAAATGTTTACTTGCATTTCTTTAGGACTTTGCCTAACACGGTTTAAAAAGGTAAGTATAATGAAGAACAAATGTTGCTTCTTGAGTCAGAGAGAATATTTTGTTTGACAAAAAGCTTTTATTTTCATTTTACCTTAAACCAGTTACAGCTGTGAAGGGGTGAGGAGGCAGCAGCATGAGTCTTATGGTGTGTGGAGATGGGAGGTGGCAACATCAGGAATCCAGGAGCAGCTGGGGCAGCAGGAGTGTCAATGACAGATGAAAAAATGGAGCTGATATCCAGAGAAATCAGGGCTCAATGGAAACATGCAGTGAAAGGACAGGCCATGCACAGCGTGAGAGAAATCCAGGGAAAGGAAGGGATGGAGTCCATTTATGCAGAGGAACATGGGGATTGAGACAGCAGCAAAAGCTGAGGGCTAAAAGGAGGAGAAAAAAACAATGCTGAATGCAGAAGCCCTTGTTCCATCTAAAAAGCTTGGTGAAATATTTGTTTAAATCTTTAGCAGTACAGGAATGGTGCAATATTTATGAGTCATTAATATATAATTCATTCATTTATGAAATATCCTTTCCCACATTATTAACATTATCTTTCTTCTTTCTAAGGAAAGACAGTGGACATCATGCTGCTAAGCCTCACATTGCTTTGCCTTCTAATTTTCCTTGGAGGTTTGCTGATATGTGCGTGTAGAAGGTAATATACATTTCTGGAAGGTAATATAAACTGTTGGTATGAGAGCGGTCAGGGAAAAAGAGAGATGAAGGTAAGGGTCAGCAAACCATACTCAATGGAGTAAAGTCAAACACCAGTCTTCTCAGATGAATTATTGTTTACAAGAAACAGATAATTGTGCATTACCAGCTGTTGTTTTAACAAAGGTGTGCTAGATGTAAGACCACATCTACTACTGAGCAGTATCTCACAGATCCCATCACAGTCCCTGGAGCTCCAGTCTCACACCTAGATCTTAGCCATATCTCTGCCTCTGTAGACGACATTTTTCCACCTTAGTCTGACTTCTGTCTCTCACTGTGATTTTGCCCCATGGTCTTGTGGGTTCTGCTTTCAGGCCACCAGCACTAATCACACCAAAGACAAATTTCATTTCCCGTGTTGCCCAAGTTCATTTCATAATTTATGGGTATTGCCTACAATATTCTTTTCCTCTAAACTGAACAGATTACCAAAAAAAAAAAAAAAACAAAAAAAAAAAAAACAAAAGTGAAAGTCATTCTGACAGAAGGAATTTTCATTGCTGTACCATTAGTGGCCCTCCAACCATCACTAATAAATGCAGACAACTGACTTGACACCACTACTTTTCTTTTCAGTTACACATTGTTCCTATTGGCATAACAGAGCAGGCTTTCTGAGAAAAAAAAAACAAAAAACAAAACAAAACAAAAAAACAAAAACAAACAAACAAAAAAAGTTCAGGAAGGTAAGGTAACTCAAGATACCTTAGTATTTGTAACATGTAATATTTAAATGGAACCAGTGTTAAAAGTAAAATAATTAATTAATGACTAAAATAACTGCTGATTAAATGCTGATTAGGATAAAAGAGGTTACCATACATTCTACTTTCTTTTAATAAACAAAAACTCAAGAAACTGTGGCTATGAAAGAGTTAACATTAAAATACAATATCAAACGTTTCCCTGTGTGCAAGTAAAACATGTAATTGAGAGCCATCTGCATCTAAACATAAAAAAAATATTCTGGTCAAATAATGAGGATTGCTTTTGGTCTCAAGAGAGTAATTCAGCTGGTAGATCTCTTCTGTGATAAATTTGCATAGCATTGAAAACCAACAGATAATCCTTTGTGATGGCACAAAATGTGTTCATGAACTCTATGCAAACACCACTCACACTCAAGTTGAATTGTGCTAGACTTCAAATGAGTTAAAAGACATCTCTGATGTAATGCCTGTCCCTGTCCTTTATGTTTCTTTCTTTGATTAAAATATTTTACAGGTAATATTTTAAATTATTAAAATAGGAGTATTTTTTGTACTTGTCATAGTAGTATGCCATAAGCTCTTGCTTTTCTTGGAAGTCAAATGTGTGTGCATATCTATAGAGTCCTTTTAAATCTCTAGCTCTAGTTAAAACCAGTGAGGCAGAGGAAAAGCTGGAAAAATGCTGAGCAAAATGTCAGTAATGAAACAAAAAAACAAAATGTGTTATAGCTTTAGAAATGGTTAATGTCTGTTTAATTTAAATGTCTAAATCATGAACAATTTTTTGACACCTATGGAAACAATCTCCCCCAAAGTACTCAAGTTCCCTTTCTAGTCAGTGTAAAGAATTCAGAATCTCTGAAAGATGTTAGGCAGTTCCTAACCACCTCAATTTAGATGTGTTCCTTAGATTAATAATTTATTTCATGTGGGTCACAGACCATGCTCCACTTGTCTGATTATCTCCTCTCTGTGTTTAAGTTTCTTACTCAGTTAAACTGTTATCCAGTGTCCATTGCAGGTGCACCTATTGCAAAGTATTGCTTAATTCCTGCAGACATTTTAGAGTTGCATGTCTGTATCACTCTCTTGTAGGTATAGATGCCTGGAAGTTATAACCATGCCTGTTCCACATCCTACAGATAATATCATAACTTGGTTAGCTGCAGATGAGACTCACCACCAGGTAGAGTGTATCTGTACTTTTTCTCTCACTACACTGACACGCATGATATTACTTGCAATCAGAGTGGCACAGCATTGCATTTGGAACAGCAGGTCAGTATTAAGAAAAACTGGGAAAACGGTATGCAGAGTTCTTGTAATGAAGCCAAAACAAAAACAAAACAAACAAACAAACAAAAAAACACCAAAAAAGAAAAAAAAAACAAACAAACAAACAACAAAAAAAAAACATAGAGTGCTTGTGCAGGTTACAGGACAATGATTTCCATACAAACGATGGAGAAAGTCCTCAAGAGAATATTATGTCAAGTGTGCCTCAGAGAGGGCTTCAGCATAACCACACTCAATGGACCAATGTTTTAAGCAGCAATCACTATGACTCCCTGCAGAATAGGCATTATTACATGTATAAGCATGTGGGCAAGTTATCAAAGGAAAGAGTTTTGTGGCGAAGTGTAAATCATTGGCTATTTCATAATAAGCGTATACATACAGCAAGAGGAAGCTTAGCAATGCATGAAGTATATGCTACCTCAAGAGTACACCTGCTCCAAGGTAAATCATGGCCAGAGATATTTACTCTGGAAAATATTCCATTCTGCTAATGGAAGTTCAGTTGCTAGCTTATCTCACAGGAGATTAAAAATTTTCAGTCAACTGGACAAAACAGAAAATAAGTATTTCCAATATTTGTGTGACTGTAATTAATGCAGCTCCTTGGCTGGCACATTCAAGTCTTTTTATTACTGCCTGTGATTGTGTGAGTTAGAGGAAAAATGCGTTAGTCAGACAGTAGTCTAGATCTCTATAATTTTGGTGAAGCTACACAGTAAACTGTGCTATAGGAAGCACAGTAAGATTGTCTCTTATCTGGTTCTTCTGCAACACATGATGGAAAGGTGTGCCTTAACAGTGTGTTTTGGGAACATACCATTGAAATAGAAAACTGTTATGAGGAATTTCTCCATCCTGTGTTCAAAACATTTGTTTCAGTGCCTTTTTTTTTTTTTAATTTTTTTTTGATTTGTTTCATTCATTTTACTCTGTCCTATTCAACTCTGTTGCTGTACAGTACCTTGAAGATTTCTATTAGTGCGTTCAGGAATGTAACTGACAATTGCTAATGTAAGCTTCTATGCCACCTTCTTTTCTTCCAGGGGAAAAAAAAAAAAAAGTGTGCCTTTCAATGCTTTGTTGTTGTTGTTGTTTTTAATTAATTAATTAATTAATTAACTTAAATGTAAATATACAAGCATAACTACAAACCCTGATAGAAATTGTGGACCATCTAAATTCATGAATCACAACTAGATTGTAAGACAAGGGAAGTGAGTCCCCTCCCCTCCCATCGTGTCCCATCCCCTCCCCTCCTGTACCCTCCCTTCCACTAACCTCCTCTCTCGAAGGCAAACTTATAAATAAATTGTTGTCTATATGCCTAATGATATCAGAAATGACAAGACCGATGGCATGTGTTTTAAACTCACACCTGGAGTTCGTTCCACAAGCCTCAGCCTGGCTCCCAAGAGCAATCTGTGCTCCTCTACTTTATAGTCTCAGAAAAGAGAAGCCCAAGAGAGCTCCAGAACTATACTCAAGTCAAATCTTTCATTCTCAAGATTCAAAGTCATTTCTATGATATTTATGGCCAAAATTATTTTATTGAATTTGATCTAAAGGTGTCATATTTGCTACTTCTTCTATGCAAAAATCCTTTGGCACACTTTTCACGAGCAATGGCGTGCAAATTAACTAAAAATACCCCTTGTGATTATCACATATGAACTACCAGAATATAAAGACAAAATTATCATCAAACATATATTCTGTGTCTCCCACAAACATTGAACTGCATGCACTACTCTTCAGACATCTTTTGTATTCACTATATAAAACAAAAAATACAACAAATAATGACCACCACAAAAAATATATCAAATATTACTAACTGAGAAAGAAGACATCTCTGTCCCCAAACTATTACAAAACACCACACACTTTTGACAGGAAGACCTCAGCATATCTATGTAATTGTTGTCTAGATGATTACTACAAGTGGCTGAGATGTGTGTTGATGGCACATCTAGGAAAGAGAAATTGAATAAAACATATGGAACAGATCAGTACCTCAGATACTGCTGACACCCGAAATAGCAGTGACATTGGCTTTGGACATAATGTAAGAGTAAAGAAGATTGCAAAGAATGGTGCTGAGATAATCTGTTTTACCAACACATAAATACAACCACTGAAAGCTAGAGTGTGACTTTGACATAAACTCTAGGTATACGGTTATATCATCCTTCAAGGCAACAAGCAACAAAATAAAGGCTCAGAACAGTGAAGCAAATTTGTTTATGATCACCTATTACAGGGAGAGATCTCTGTAACTCAGTTATCATAACAGACGAAGTAATCTGTACTAACCCCAGATAAATCAAATAGCTTGTAATAAAATTCAAGCAGAATTTGTAGTACCATTCAATGCAGATGTTGTGCATAACAATTTTTTTTTTTTTTTATCCAACAGAAACAAATTTCAATGCAAATGGAAATGCACTCAGAGGTTGTTCTGGGAATACTAGAAGAGAATGGAGACAACATTCACCAACAGGGACATTTGAAGGATTTTGAATTAGAAGACCTGTAGGAGTGATATACCTTCTTTATTTACATGCAAGAGTTAACTTTCTGTTAGCTGGATGATATTCTGACAGATCTAAGAAAGGCTGATATTGGAGTTTGTCTGATACAAATAGTCTCTTACATTGTGCAACTCTTAAAATGAGCTCAAGAAAACACTGCCTTGTAGTTTATCTCTAACTACTACTGATCTTCAGCCCAGTAAAATTACAGCAGCCGAAACAGTATGATTGAATATTGGAGTCCACTTGGGTCAAGACAGAATCAGAATTTCTCTCCTATAATGCTGCAATAGTTTCCAAATAATGTCCAATAAACTACTGCCTTTGGACTGGTTCTTCATACAAATTCCATGCTAACTATTCAATGTCTGATTGCAGATATAAGAAATGATGGAAACAAGAAACATTTCTGGAAACAGCAGCAGAAGCTCACAAGGGTTCTTTAAAGTTCCAAAAATAAATTTCTGAGGTACTACATTGTACGAGTAGACATTAACTAGAAACAGTCATGTGAGATGACATAAGGTTTTTAAATGCGATGGACTTAATCCTTTGTAGTTAACAAAAGCAGAAAATCTTTGACAAGGTAAAGAAAACAATATTGTTGATGTATCATAACTGTTTGAATAAATATAACTCAGAGAATTAAAAGTTCAGAACTGTCTAACTATTGCTATTTTTTTCCCCTATTTTTGAAGAAATTGTTCTAATTCCATGAAACAGTATCCATGAAAATTCATTATGAGGTACATAACTGGGGCAGACTCTTTGAACTGATACCTAAGACAGTGTTTGTTTGACTACAAAAGAAGGGATATAGGGCCTTGATCTTGCAAGGAAGACATATTTCTGTAGACTTTTTCTGTAGGAGGGCAATACAAGTAAATGTATTGACTTAAGTTAATGATGAACTTAATTTTCTGGAGGGCTAGGAAGCAACATGAAAAATCCTTGTTTTCTTTTCTGGTAAAATTTCTTCTTGTTCAAAGCAATTTTGGTTGAAGGCAATATTTAATTTCACTTGATATAACAACTTTTGTGTTACTTTAGGGACAAATACAAAAATTTTGTGAAATTTTTTGAAACATTTAGTAACTAAAGTGTTGGACTCAATGATCCTTATGGGTCCCTTCCAACTCACGATATTCTATGATTCTGTGACTAAATTAGATTCTAAATTTCTAAATTAGATAGTATATCATAGTATTGATATAGTATTGATTCAAATGAATATGATGTGAATATGATGAATATGCTTTTTTTTTTTTTTTTTTTTTTTCCTCCGGCAAGATGTCTCTCTCATTACAGTGGAGAAGACGAGAAGACTGCACTCTTTCTCCTTTCTTTCCAAGGAGGATCTCAAAAGCCCAAGCTAGAAAAACATGAGCAATGAAAATACTTTCATTGACTGTTTTTGCCATAAGAACAGGTTCATAAATTCAGGGGGAAAAAAAAACAAACAAACAAATGAAAAAAACTTTACTAAGTAGTATTACCTTTCTTGACACAGTGTCGTGTTTTTGTTTGTTTTTCTTTTTTGTGTTTTGTTTTTCACAGAAGGTAAGGGTCACCTTACCTATGAACATCAATGCTCTTCCCCCGGTAAATGTTAGTCTGATAAGTAGGCAAATCAGCAGGGAGAAGATGAATGGTAGATAGGAGGTACTGAATCAGGTTTCAGTAATGTCTGCTCCTGTAATGACAACTCCTTCTCTGACTTGAGTGCAAAGGGAAAAACAACAATCAGCATACTTATTTTTCTCCTGGATGGTCAGACACCTTCTCTGTGCATAGACAAGGCACTTCAGCCCATCAGTCATGGTCCAGACCCATTTCCACAAAAAGGACAGGAAGAATTACTACTTCAGCTAAAAGTCATTACAGAAGGCATTTAGGAAACAAGTATTGTGAATTTACAAATTCCTTTTTTGGTGAGGATATAGAACTGGTATAATGAAAGAATCAGAACATATGTTTGCTGAGTGAGGTGGAGAAGTACCACACATTAGCTGAACACATCTGGAATCCAGATTTCATATAGTGAATATTACATTGTTCCTTAAAATAAATTTTATGTACACGCATTTTATATAGTTTTGGCTTGCAGTGCTTGAAGCCCAAAACCAGTACAAGTATTTAAAGTAAAATAGAGAACTTCTAGATTAAAGTAACTTTATCCAAAAATAGAATAATTCTTTTAAATCAAAATTGCTTTGCTTACAAGAGACCTCAGTTTTGGTTGATACACACAGTTTACCCACATACACATGGCAAATTCCAGAGACAGACCACATAAAACACAAAAATTACAATATTAGTTACATGGTATCCTAAAGTGCAAATTTTGAAATGAAAAATAATAACAAAATCAGTATCTAGACCTTTATGGGAAATATTTGACCAATGCATCTACAAAGCAACATAAGAATTCCTTAAAACAAGAACATAATTCTAAACCTAACCCAGACCTATTAATCCAACCATGGATTAATTTGCAATATTTACACAATTAAATATAATTATCTGAAATCAAAACTGTACAATCTTTAGTTTGGCGATGAACATTTAAGTATTTAAAAAATCTCACTCATCTTACCTGGTTTGCTCCTGTGAATGAAGTGGTTACCTTCACAACACTGCATCTTCTGGTATTCATGTGGCACAACCTGATGAGTCACTGAACAATATATTGAACAGAGAGAGATTTCTTTTTCTCTGCACTTTGTATGTGCATAGGGTAATGGAATCTAAATCACTTTTTTTTTTTTTTTTTTTTTTCTTTTTCTGTCTGATTCATAACACCCTAGCACAAGTAGCTATTATCATGCTTTCAACTCCAAGTGTGTACTTCCGCCATATACATATAGCACATAAGGATTTAGAGCTAAAAGTATTACTAAACATTTACGTCCCTTCCTAAACATTAGTTGACTATGTAGATATGGTTGACAAGAAACTTGCTGTGAGCTGGCAATGTGCTCTTGCAGCCCTGAAGGCCAACCATATCCTGCACTCCATCAAAAGACATGTGGCTGGCAGGTCAAGGGAGGTGATTCTTCCCCTCTGCTCTGCTTTTATAAGACCCCACCTGAAGTACTTCATTCAGCTCTGGGGCACACAGCAAAAGAAGGACGTGGAGGTATCAGAATGAGTCCAGAGGAGGGCTCCAAAGATGATCAAGTGGCTGGAGTACCTCTCCTGTGAAGACAAGCTGAGGGAGTTGGGGTTGTTCAGCCTGAAAAAGAGAAGGCTCTGGGGAGGCCTTCCAGTACATAAAGGGAGCCTACAGGAAAGCCAGGGTGGGTATTTTTTGTTAGAGACTTTATTAATAGGTCAAGGGGTAATGGCTTTAAACTAAAAAAGGGGGGATTTAGATTAAATATTACGAAGAAATTGTTTACTCTTAGGGTGGAGAGGTCCTGGAACAGGCTGCCCAGGAAGCTGTGGATGCCCCATCCCTGGAAGTGTTCAAGGCAAGGTTGGATGGGGTTTTGAGCAACCTGCTACGATGGGAGGTGTCCCTGCCCAAGGCAGGGGAGTTGGAATCAGATGGTCTTTAAGGTCCTTCCCAACCCAGACCATTCTATGATTCTATGATATTAGGTTTACCTTACCATAGCTTCTGAAGTCACAATAGCTCTTTCTCTCTGTTTTAAAAAGATAGTTGCAAGAGGATAAAAGGAATAAGCAAAACAACACTGATACCTAGGACTCTGCATGAAGGCTGACCAGCTTGTCTATTACTGCCACCTACAGTACACACAACCTACTTTTAATGAGAAATATTTGTGGTTTTCAAACTGTTTTAACTCACAGTAGGTCTTCTGCTTTATCTGTTTAACTCAGGGCAGGTCTTCTGCTTTATCTGCACTAATATAATTGAATTCATGCACCTCCCTCTCTATCTTGAAGACCTGGTCTTTATTATGGACAGAATATATTTCCCTTATTTTTAGCTTCTTCAAATTTAAGCATTTAATCAAACATATCTGGCTGGGGACCTGAGATACTGAGAGAAGACCTCCAGGGAGCACTTAATTCCAATCTTAAACAGATGTCCAAGACAGGATGAATCCTCCCTTTAGAGATGACTGTCTCTTTCTCAACAAATCCCAAATGGTCAGACTCAGATTAGACACGTACACTGGCAAAACATACTTTTTTCGACCTATTCTTTTCTGGATATCCCTGCTCTGGAAAAAGGAGATACTTTGGCCAAAGAGCAGCTTGTCAGGTATAGCTTAAACTTTGTGTGTCTTTCTGTCACTTAAAGAAGTCACAATCATATTTCAAACCAGATTATTATACCAGCAACAGTAGTTTAGGTCAGAAACAGCCTTGATCAAGAAGGGCGGACAAGCCTGGCCTTCAGTATTTAGGTCAAATGTTGAGTCCACATTTTCAGTCTTTCATTATGAGGTGGAGAGACTGGAGGACACAAAGTACACTTACATATAAGTGTACCCTCTTATAGGTTTCACCGAAGTGAAATGTATCAATTAGTTAAAGTTTGTGAGTGTGATGTGTGTGTACTTATGCATATGGAAGGAACATCGTCAAGAGAATGTTTCTGTATTTTTTCAATTTTATCGGAGCCAAGTATACAGTGCATGCTGTATTCTTAGCATACTGCCTCTATTTATCAGTTACTACTCTATACGTTATCTTGCTGGCATTTGAATTGCCAGTGCTAACTGACTGGTACAGCTTAATCTGCTTATATCAAAAGGAACCAGATGGCACCTACAATGTAAATGATTCTAAAGATAAAAATGATGTTGAGAAGATAAAAATGCTTTGGTGCCTGGTGCAGCACTGGGTTGCACTGTGTTGTATCTCTGCATCTTATCAGAATATTGTCTCCCTGTACTCAGCTCTGGTGAGGCCACACTTTGAGTACTGTGTATTGGGCCCCTCACCACAAGAGGGACATCAAGGCCCTGGAGCGTGTCCAGAGAAGGGCTATAAAGCTGATGAGGGGCCTGGAACACAAGTCCTATGAGGAGCAGCTGAGGGAATGGGGGTTGTTTAGTCTGGAGAAGGGGAGGATCAGGGGAGATATTATTGCTCTCTACAACTGCCTGAAAGGAAAGTGTGGGGAGCTGGGGGTCTGCCTCTTCTCACAGGTAACTAGTGATAGGACTAGTACTAGAGGGAATGTTCTCAAGTTGCACCAAGGGAGGTTTAAATTGGAAACTAGGACACATTTTTTCTCAGAAAGACCAGTCAAACATTGGAATGGGTTGCCCTGGGAGTTGGTGGAGTCACTATCCCTTGAGGTGTTTAAGGAAAGGTTGAACCTGGCGCTTAGGGACATGGTTTAGTGGGTGACTTTGGTGGTGGGGTGATGGTTGGACCAGATGATCTTGGAGGTCTTTTCCAACCTTAATGATTCTATGATTCTATGATTCTAGTCACGTCAACATCTTTTTGTTAATCTCCTTGGAAAAAGCCAGGTGAAAAACAGAGTTTTGAGTGTAAATTGTTTATAAACCCTGTATCCATGCCTCTGGTTCTTCTGACATCTGACAGGCAATCAGTGACAAACTCCAACCATGGGGCTTTGGACAAATCATTTGATAATATGTTTTTGGTCTTTAGTTCAGATCATCTGGAGTGATACAAACCCAGAGAACCAGTGAACACCTGTGTCTAAACTATCATGGCTTTACTCAGACTTCTTATTACCACCCTCCAGTTCTGTAAAATCTTCTAAAAACACAGTGATACTTAGCTAGCTGCTGTAAATCCAAAAGTTATGAACATAAAAAAAAAAAAAAAAAAAAAAAAAAGAAAGAAAATAAAGCATTTATAATGCATAAGCAAAACAAAACTTTAACGAAGAAAGAAAGAAGAGATGGAAGCTGAGGGAAAGAATGAAAGAATTAGTATTTCAGTTCACTCAACAATATTTTTATGTTATTACTGTTTTGCACAGATTAATCTGGGTCTAGCAAGCTACCACTTCACATTTATATAAATGAAAAATAATCGTATTTGGGCTTGTTTGGGCTTCTGTTTTTTATTTTTATTTTTATTTTTTTTAACGGTATGGAAAATGAGAAATATGGTGATTATGTAAATATTCTAGATCATGCTAGCTATCTGATAATCTTTTCATCCTTGATTTTGTTCAAGAGGCCACTATGTGGGGAAATCTTTATCTGCATTTTAAGCTATAGGACTGCTTGCCACAGGATGTTGAAAATGTACATGGGTTCAAAAAGAACTTAGTCCATACCATGAAAAAATATCTATTAAAGACCTGCTAGACGCAAAGACAACTCTTCTGTTTCATGTGGTTCTCCATGCAAGACACAGTACATCTGACCTCTTACATTCTTTCCTGCCACCTGCTACTGCCACTATCAGAGCCAAAACGGGCCACTGGTCAGCCTTAGGACTGATCCATTATGACCATATTTATAGAGCAGCTGGAGAAACTGCTGAGGTATGTGTTTACTGAATGACTAATATGTTCATTACCAATATCAAAACCAACTGTATGACCTCTGTGTTCAAGTGAACAGCAATTCATTCTGTTCATCTAACATCTAAACACAAAAACACTCAGATAACCAGAGGGAACTTTGAAAATACTTCTAAAAGTCACCCAGTTCATCTTTACTGTGTTAATGTGGGGAAACTTTATTAAACCTGGAGTTCCAGTGATGGTATGAAGAGGGGATTTATCCACTTACATCATTTCAGTAGCTTCTTGAACCATAGGGTGTTCACAAAATATTTAATTTAAAATATATTGAATGGGAAGGCTTTATCTCTAACCCCTTTTGGACATTTAATAAAAAGAAAAACATGGTGTATATACCATGAACAATTCCAACATCTGGCAAAAATAGAAAGATGAGGATACAAGCAAAATTTGCCCACTTTTAACAGTCTGCAGAGAATTTACAGTAACATGTATTCATTATATTGTGAATGTAGTCAGCTTTGATGCATTGTAAAGCTGTCCTACTTGACTAAAGAGTTTCTGAACTATATATGAGGAATTCAGAGTTATATAAAAACTGTAAATTATTGGCATCTTTACATTTCTCAATTTATTTCTTTATGAAAACTAATAAAGAATAAAATACCAGAATACCTGTCCCATATGTAGCATGTATTTTGGATTCCTTTAGGTAGTAGACTGTGTGTTAAAGGGAAAGGCTCTTCTGAGCCTGGTGAGCAATTGTTAGTCTTGGCAATTTAAAATCAAGAGGTTTCAAGATAACCTGCTTGGGAAATGTATGTTGCTCTTCTCCTGCCATATTGCTAGGACACAGAATTTTACTAAATATGGTGAGGAACTGCTTTCCCAGCAGTGGGAACTGGGACAGTGTTGGACTTTGCGATGCCCTGGAACCTCCTAGTCACAGAGGTGCTAAGGCCACCTCACAGGAGAATGACAGGTTACTTCTCTACCAGATCTAGAACCACAAGTTAATCTTAATGGCACAGAAAGGTCTGAGGTAGAGGCAGTACAGTTCAGAAGATTAAGTTAAAAACACAGTGATTATCAAGCCTGATTAGGTAACACAGTATATCCTGTTATCTCTTTAATGCTTCTTTTCTAGGACACCTCAGCCCTCAACCTGAAGCACTGTTGATGGGGTGGTATTTTCAAATGACTGGGAGCTCTTTCTTTTGTTTCCATTGTTTTTCTACACACTTTTTTTTTTTTTTTTTTTTTCCTTTTCTTAAACTTGAATAGACTTTAAACACTAGATGTCAGTCAGTCACCTCACAACAGCAAATTCTTAAGCCATAGCACATTTATCTTTGGTAGCAAACATTTTTAAAGAGAACATTAACAATAAAGTAGACATTAAATAATAACTGCAGTAATGCCAAAGCCAGTTGCAGCAGTTATCCCACAGGGCTGTTTAGCAGACAGAAAGGTCCTAGAGACAGGGAATGTGGAGAAAAACATTTTGTAGAAAGACTCTTGCATACACAGTGGTGAGAATTCATATTGTCTCTGTGAAATCCTTGTTAAACTGTTGTCTAAAGCTACAGATGACTAATTCTTCTGGTAAACTGTTCATTTTATTCCAGCTTCTGGAGTACTTGCAGAAACTCATGTTTCAAAAGAAAGGACTCTCATCAGCTAAGATGAAAAACTGGAGCTCAAGAAGCACTCTTTTCTGTATTTTCTGCTCGCTAAGTTAGGACAATGGCAAAAGGTCATACAACTTAATTTGGAGAACTTATGGGCCCCTCTTTTTCTGATCTTTGGAGGCTGCTCTGCACAGAGCTGCACTGGCATACAGAGACTTAGGCCTGCAGCCAAGCTACATCAACTATGATTTTGACTACTGAGGGCTGTTTCAGCAAAATGTCCGCATTGACAATAGAGTTTAAAGTTTGCTTCTTTTGCCGGACCTCCAGTGGAGAGGCAGTGCAGTTGACTGGTGGTGAACCACTGCAACAAATGTCCTTGGACTTCTTGAGTCAGGCCCCTCGGGCAGCTCAGCTCTGTGGGTCTTTAGTTTTGTGGATCTGGCTTTTAGTGTTCTGGTACCAAAAGTGATTCAAAGATACTCAAACTGTCTCCATGCATTAATGATATACAAGGGGAGCTGTTTACTTAAGCACTGCCATGTGACTACAGGCAGATGTTCTGCCTCAGGACCCAAACTACTATGTTCTCATTGAGCTCCCAGAATGGATATGTGGGGTGGGATCCTGCTGCCTCTCTGCTATGTGACTTGGGCACCCAGCTTTCTGTTCAGGTTGTGTCATGGATCTGTCTAAAATGTTCACAGCCTTACTGGATGTCAGGGCATATGCATCCTCTGTGGCATCTAGCCAATGTCTTAAATCTGTGTTTATAACTGTGGAGTTTTTTTTTTTGTTTGTTTGTTTTTTTTTTTTTTTTTTTTATCATTTATATTTATAATTTTGAGCACTCGATTAGTTTTAAGACAATACCACTGCGTATCTTGAATGGAAACCTACTCCAGAGTGCATGAAGAAATGTATTCTACAATTCTGATCTCTACACATTTATAGATATATTAAAACTATATATTTAAAATTACTGCATCTCAATTGTGAGACTTTGAGGAGAAACATATTTTATCAGAGTCTGACTGCAAAATAGACATTTTTTTCAGCTAGTGTATGAGGTATCAGAGTCCTGGATTTACGATGATTTTGACTATGTAATCCTATGGTAACACAGGTTGGATTAGCACAGTTCTCTCCAAAAGTCAGCGCACAGGATGAAAGAAATCCTAAGATATGTCATCCGAGGCGGCAGGTAACAGCTTTCAGGCTAAATAACAGAGTTGAATTTTTCACTGCTCTGTACTTTGTGAGGCAGAATATAGCCATGTGCCGGACTACCCCATGAAAGCAGTTGTATTTACACCTACTCCACACTCATCTTGCCCGAGCATAGGTCACTGCAAAAGGCAAGAGGACTGGAAACCAGTCCCTTTGATCTCCAGAAGATCACTGCATTTGGATCTTTTTTATATTATTTACTTTGTTTGATCTCACATCAGTGCTTTAGTACTTTTTTTTTTTTTTCTTTTTTTTTTTCCCCTGGTGAAGAAACAGCTGTGAATTAGTTCCTCATCTTTGTACCTGTCTTCGTGCTGTGATCACTTGGCCATCCTTTCTTGTTTCCTTTTCTTCATGGTAGTTTTGCACTTGCACATCATCATGATGGCTGACAGGCCATCAAACCAATAAAATTTAGACATACTTGTATGGCTAGCCTCTTACCAAGATAAAGGCTGACTTGTGTGGAGCAATACGGAAACGCCTGTGCCCAAATTCATACCATTTAAATGAGGTGCCTTTGTTAGAAAACCAGAAAGACTCTGCAGCCCATGGAGAAAGACAAACACCTTCAAAACCAGGTTCATTTTACCTGAGGATGTCTGTTTGCATTTACTTTTCTCCTTTGACTGTAGAGGGATCACGGTCTTGCCACAAGAGCTCTAGCTCAACACATTAAGTTAGTTGGAATGAAGTAAGGGAAAGACATTAGCAATATCAAAGATGGAAAACATAGTTAAAAGTTGAAAATTTGAAAGACTGTGAAAAGTAGTGTAGTGGTGAATAGGAAAATGTCTCTCAAGGTGTCATGCTTCCTCAGACCTGTCATTGGAATGTGCCCTGTCTTGGACATATAAAGACCTGCTAGTTTGAAACTTCTGTCATTTTCATAATTCTTTTGAGAAGACACAAGACTGATCAATGTTATCAAAATGTCTTCCAGATTGCTTGAAATATACATTTATGATTCCTTCTAAAGCTAACTCAGAAAAGTGGGATGAATTTTGGATTTGTCTGTATGAAATCTAAGGTTGACCTGGTGTCGTGACTACTATCTCAGAATAGGAGCTAAGAACATGATATTAAACTGATTGATTCTGTGAGATATAGCCAGAAGCAAAAAATTATATCCTTCCAAATTATCATGTGGACCTTTTGTTCCAAACTAGCCATGTGAAGTTAAATTTGGTGTTTTAATGCTAGAGAAAAATGAATGAGCACTGTAATAAAAGCGCTCTACATCATTTGCCTATGGGGATTCTTTGATGGCTCTGAAGGTTGAATGAATTGGCTTGACAAAGGCTTTGCCCTCTGCCTTAATGACAACTTCTTCAATGTTTGTGAACACTGAATATTTAACTGTCTTTTACCTTTGGTCAAAATCTGGCTAAAGCTTGCTAACAGAATTAAAAGAAAAAAGAGGTGACTGATAGACACACCTCCATATACACACAGATTGATCAATCAAGCCTTATTTTCCAATAAATCAGGCTCAAATTTCTTGAAGACATTAATATTCTGAAAAATGAAATTATCAAAATGCTAATATATTATGTATAAGATCAGACCTTTAATGAGGTTAAACAAACTTATTGACCTTAATTAAATCAATACTTCCTAAGTCTCAGAAATATTAAAAATCTTCAGCAAATGAGTTTATTGGTGTTGTTCGCACTTAATAATAATTTTAAAAAATAAATTATATTTTTATGATCAATAGGGCAGAAAAGAACTCAAAGACTCAAAAAGCTGAAACTTTTTTTGTCTCTGCAAAAGAAGATCTTCTATTATGTGAAGCTGAGTTAAAGGGCTGTGTGAAAAAAAAACTTTTACAATGCATGTAAAAGCATGACACTATTTGTCAAAGAAACAAAGTGAGATAAACACTGAGCTCCTTGTAAATAGTATGGGTTTATTAATTATCTGATTTCCAAAGCATGCAACCCATTATTGTGGTTACACACATACTAAAGATGTGTTCGGCTCTCTCAGTCACTGAAATACAATTCTTGCACTTGTGGTGAATGCAAGTCAAACTATCACGTAAACTTTATGTGGGCACACCAATCTTTCTCCAACTGAAATTAATAAAAAAATTCTCACTGAGTACATGGATTATTTATTTATTTCACTGAAACTATGAGAAATATGTGAAATTACTGCACAAAGCCTGGCTGCTCAGCACAGCAAGGCAGCGTCTGATTTTGGAGTCCAACATCATCTATACAAAGAAGGAGAGGAAGACACCACCAGAGTATCAACTCAGCATGAAGGTATATCTTCCCTGGCTTGAAGAGGAAGTATAATTGTGCAAGCAGGACGTATTTCATAACAAATTTGATGCTCCTGAGACAAATGTTATTTCAATATTGCAAACATCACATCAGAGAAAAAACTAAAAAATTAAAAAAATAGTTTTTGTTTAGCTAGCTGGGGTTGGCTGGCTGGGGTTTTGTTTTTGTTTTGTTCCATATTTTTGTCAAAGTTAGATGATACTTGATATAAAGCTGCAACTTGATCTGTTGAATCATATCACAAACATCCTGTTAAGACAGAATGATGATCTATCTAGTTTTTTCCTGTATAGGGTGTGGGTATACTTTTCACCTACTTTTTGACTGGTTTTAAGAATGTTTGGAATTAATAGGAATGTAAGAAAGAGCAAACCAGAAAATATAATATTATAAAAAATCAGGGTGCATCAGTGGCTCAAAAAAATCACGCAGTTATGGTTGTCTCATCTAAAAAGAATATAACAAATGTAGGAAGAGAGAGAGAACAGTGGTGGAAGGTGCGAAATAGCTTGCATCTGAGAATGAACGAGGTAGACTAGGATCCTTCTGCCTGGAACAGAGATAGCTGAGGGTAAGTAGGATGTAAATTTAACAAGTCAGATACACCTCTTCCAACAACATACGTTGCTAAGTTGTAAAAATCTTTGCCAAGGAGTACTGTGGATGATGAAGGTCAGTATGGCTGCAAAAAGTGATTTTAAATAAAATAAATAAAAAAATAAAATAACTGTTGATTCAAGAAGAACTATTAAGCACACCTCTGAGCTCAGGGGCTTACTGAGCTACAGACAGCCAGAAAAGGGGAGGTTACTCACTGTGCTGGTTCCCTTCTTACAGCTTTCCCTTGGCCCTTGTGTGACCCACAGCTGGAGGTGTGGTTGTGTCAGTGGTACTTGGTACCCTCCCCACCTGCATCAAGGACATCCTTGGCATGGTGTCCTCCAGGCTGGTTTCCTGAGTACCGAAGGACTGGGGCTTACAACCTTCTGCAGGCCCTTTCTAATGGCCATTCTGGATGGACTGTAATGACCAGGCCACAGGTGCAAGCACAGCATTACTACAGAGGTTCCCATTTCTGCATGAGGACACATGCCAAGCAAAAGTCTCTCACCTAAAGCTGGTGGGCATATTTCATATTTTGGCTCACTTCTCTGCCTTCTTCTTCTTCTCCCTTACTGCAAAGAAAAATATTTGCCCAAATTAGCTGCCTGAACATGGACTTGGGGTAGAGAGAATCATTTTTGTTCAAAAAAAAAAATAAAAAATTAAACTTGCTCAGTTTAACTTGCTCTGCTATCTCTGCATTGTTGCTTGATGAAAGAGATAATGAATTGGAGATAAGAGGAAAAGGAAAAAAAGTCCTATCTTGATCTTTTTTTTTTTTTTTTTTTTTTTTTTTTCCCTTCTTGGTACTCTGTGTTAGGTGTCACCAAACTTTGTTTGTATTTTTTAATGTGGCATTGACTTCAGCAGAAATTGCTAGTCCCTTTTATCATTTGTCCAGTTTGTCATCCCCATGGGATGTATTCATCCTAATCAAAGTTTGCATTTCAGTGTGGCATTGGGCCAGAATGTGAGCCTCATTGATCCTTTCCATGGTGAGAGGGATGCCAGGGACTGGCTGCAGCCTGGGCTGGCTCTGCTGGCACAGATGCCAGCCTTTAGTTCTAACAGCATGAGGTGGGCTTATCCCTGAGTGAAGGAGAGAGTAAAATCTGTTATTTCACATTTTCATGACTGGTAACTGATCGATGGGGAAAAAGGCTGAAAACTTTCACTTGCAGGTGTGCACTTGAGGTAGCAAGGGAAAACAAGATAAGATCAGGTCATTCTCTTACAGCATTGTATGCTCAAGCAGAACTGCGAATCAAGGTATGTGTTAAAAGGTGCTGAGCATTCAGGCTGGCCACCTCTTAGCTGAGAGTGATGCTTTCCCAGTTTGCCGTCTAAGTGAACCAAGAAGGTTTCTGCTATGAGAGCCCTGCAGTTACAGTGACATAAATGGATTTGTCTGGGAGTGAAGCAGCGCACAGTGGGAGCAGTGGAGTTGGGAAGCTTGTGTTTATTGCTTCTTAATCATTTAAAGGTATTTTTTTCTCCCTTTAGAAGTAAAGTTGAGACTTTTCATCAGAAATTCAAATGTAATTGTCACATACTAATCTTTTGTGAGTATGTGCACTTTTTACTTAGATTCTCCAAGACTAGATTTTGTGACTACTGTATATCACTGAATCACTTTCTAGTGTAAGGTTGTAACTGAGGCTGGGCAAGAATTTGGCTCAAACCTTATTTTGCTGTAATTATCCATTGACTGTTGAAGCTGAAGCTGAATGATTTCAGGGAAAAAAAAAAAAAAAAAAAAAAAGTTTGTAATATAAATAGCTTTGATATATTACTGCATCATGAAAAGTACTCTGCTTACGTTCTTATGCACTCAGGCTCTGTCATACCCAAACAACAAATCAAAGGAGAACATTTTCAGGGAAAGCAGATATAATTTTTCTGCATGATTTTCCATAAGAGTAGTTAATACATAAGAGTATTTTAAACTGTAATAAAAAGAAAAGGACATCTTGAAAAGATGTTTGTTTAACAAATGCAGAGTCCTCCTTTCCAGCCCAAAAGCAATATGATTTTTCCATCAGCCTTCCCAGCCTTTATTTGCCCTTTCCAGATTGTTTTCTAAAGAAAACTAAGAAAAAAAAAAAGACCCCAAATACACGTTCTTCCATTTTAGATCTAATTTGATAAAAGCTGCCACCCTCCATTCCCCAAATGCCTGCCGGTCATGGCCATCACAAAGTTAATACTGTTACCAGAAATGAGCTTAACTTAACTCAAAACATATGTTTGCCTGTACAATGACATTTTAGAAAACATTGCTTATATTTCTCCATCCTTAACTTTTCTATGGTTTGTTTGTTTGAAAACAACATTAGAAATTCAATTACATTTACTGCAATTCTGAGAAGGGCCCCAACTTCCTGCTTTTTTCTTAAAAAAAAAAAATAAAGGAGGGGAAAACAAAATGGGGACTGTCAAGAAAAAGACCAAGCTGTTGCTGGTGCAAGAGACAGACTCTTTGGCTGGCTTCCCCTCCCCATTCATTTTTTGGACAGATTTTTTAATATTTAAGTATATTATATATACATACCTATCTTCCAATTAGTTTTGTACTGAAAGATCATTTCAGCAGACAGTAATGATTGTGGCTGGATCATATGGTAACAAAGGAAGAAGATGTCCTGGGTGAAGATTCCCCCCCAAACCAGAATTAACTTCAGGTCAAAAAATGGCAGCAGAACTGGTGTAATCATCAGAGTCTTATGTTCTGTCACCTTGGGATCCTGTTTGAGGATCAGCATCTCTTTAGGAGAAATGGGATGCAACTTCACTAAGTGGGGAAAAGATATATTTAATGATAGGATGGCTGACCTCATATGGAGGCCTTTAACTAGAAAGGAGAGGGCAGAGAGCAGGTAACCAGCAGCCCTGTGAAGGAATGACACATAGGGCTGCTGAACAAAGGGCATGAGGTTACATGGTAGGGAGTGGTCCAGCACCTGCAGATTAGCAAGGAAATGCCTAAAGGAAATATTACAGAATCATAGAATCATAGAATCATTAAGGTTGGAAAAGACCTTCAAGATCATCTGGTCCAGCTATCCCCCTACCACCAATATCACCCACTAAACTGTGTCCCTAAGCACTATGTCCAACCTTTCCTTAAACACCCCCAGGGACAGTGATGCCACCACCTCCCTGGGCAACCCATTCCAATGCCTGACTACTCTTTCTGAGAAAAAATGTGTCCTAATTTCCACCCTAAACCTCCCGTGGAACAACTTGAGGCTGTTCCCTCTAGTCCTATCACTAGTTACGTGTGAGAAGAGGCCAAACCCCAGCTCTCCACACCTTCCTTTCAGGCAGCTGTAGAGAGCAATAATATCTCTCCTGAGACTCCTCTTCTCCGTACTAAACAACCCCCATTCCCTCAGCTACTCCTCATAGCACATGCGTTTCAGACCCCTCACCAGCTTTATAGCCCTTCTCTGGACATGCTCCAGGGCCTTGATGTCCTTCTTGTAGTGAGGGGCACAAACCTGAACACAGTATTCAAGGTGCGGCCTCACCAGAGCTGACTACATGGGGACGATCACCTCCCTGGTCCTGCTGGCTACACTACTCACAGTAGAAGCCAGGATGCCATTTGTCTTCTTGGCCACCTGAGCACACTGCTGGCTCATGTTTAGGTGAGTGCTGACCAACACCCCCAGATCCTTTTCCTCTGCACAGCTTTCCAGCCACTCTGCCACAAGCCTGTAGTGCTGCATGGAGTTTTTGTGACCAAAGAGCAGGACATGGCACTTAGCCATGTTGAACCTCATCCCATTGGCCTCTGCCCATTGACCCATCAAGTCCAAGTTGCTCTGCAGAGCCTTCCCACCCTCCGGCATATCAACACTTCCCCCCACCTTGGTGCTGCTTGCAAACTTACTGAAAGTGCACTCTATTCCCTGAACTAAATCATCAATAAAGATATTAAAGAGGATGGGCCCCAACACTGAACCCTGGGGTACACCACTCATGACCAGTTGCCAGCTGGATTTAACTCCATTCACCACCACTCTCTGGGCTCAGCCATCCAACCAGTTTTTAACCCAGCAAAGAGTGTATCTGCCCAAGCCATGGGCTGCCAGCTTCTTCAGGAGAATGTTGTGGGAGACTGTGTCAAAGGCTTTGCTGATGTCTAGGTACTGATGTCTCATGTACTAGGAGAGTCATCCAGTCATAGAAGGAGATTAGGTTGGTCAGGCAGGACTTGCCTTTCATGAACCCATGTTGACTGGGCCTGATCCTCCAGTTGTCCCACATATGCTGTGTGATTACATTCAAGATGACCTGGTGGATAAGGAGACAGTAATAGATTTTCTTTATCTGGACTTCAGTAAGGCCTTTAACACTGTCCCCCATAAAATCATCACAGAGAAGCTGTTGGGATATGGACTGGATGAGCAGACAGTGCCATTGATCAAAAAGTGGTTGAATAGCCAGGCCCAAAGGATAACGGTCATCAGAGCAAAGTCTACTTGGAGTGCAGTAATAAGTGGAGTACCCCAGGGGTCAGAACTGGGCCCCGTCTTGTTTAACATCATCATTACACTAATGATCTGCATGATGGGGTAGAGTAACCCCTCAGTAAATTCTCAAACGACATGAAACTGTGGGGACTATCATATTCACCAGAGGGCCATGCTGCCATCCAAAGGGACTGCAACAGGCTGGAGAGGTGGGCTGACAAGAATCTCATTAAGTTGAGAAGGGAGAAATGCAGAGTCCTGCACCTGGGAAGAAACAACCCCAGGAACTAGTACATGCTGGAGACCACCCACCCGAAAAGCATCTTTGCAGAAATGGACCAGGTTGAGCATGAGCCAGCAATGTGCCCTTTCCAATAAGAATGTTAACAGTACTCTTGGCTGTATTAGCTAAAGTATCAGCAGTCAGCCAAGAGAGGTAGTCTTTCTGCTCTACTCAACTCTGGTGAGGCTGCACCTGGAGTAGCGCATCCAGTTCTCAGCTCCCCAGTACAAGAGAGTCCTAGACATACTGGAAAGAGTATAAAGTAGGGCCACCAAGATCCTGAAAGGACTGAAGCACCTATCCTATGAAGAAAGGCTGAGAGAGCTGGGAATCTTCAGCCTGGAGGAGGCTCAGGGGGGATGCAAAGACGATGAAGCCAGGCTCTCTTCAGTAGTGCCCATTTCCAGGACAAGAAGCAATAGGCACAAACTGGAACACAGGAGGTTCCCTTGAACACCAGGAAGCACTTCCGTGCTGTTCAGGTGGTGGATTGTCCAGAGAGGCTGTGAGGTTTCTGTCTCTTTGGAAATGTTCAAAAGCTGCCTGGAGATAGTCCTAGGCAGACTGCTCTGGGTGGCCCTGCTTGAGCAAGGAGTTGGACCAGGTGACTTCCAAAGGTCCCTGCCAGCTCAATCATGCTGTGATTCTCTGTGATTCTGTGAGCTGGTATTTGTGGAACAAACAAACAAACAAACAAAAGCAGACAAAGAGTCAAACTGTACCTAGACATTGTGACATAAGCTATCAAGCTTCTTTGATGACACAGTTCTCTTTTAGATAATTTTTGCATAATTGTCCTATTGTCCTTTCTAAGGACAATAAAGGGATTCTTCAGTCTAAAATGGCACAAGAATATTTTGTTGTTAAAAGTTCACACAGCAAAAGGTAAAGTACACGAACTGCATTCCCAGATGCAGAACCTTCTTCCCTGAGGGCAAAGATTTGCTAGACCTCCAGAGACTAGAAATGTATCTCCTACCCCTTGACTGCAGGAACATCAGCTACAGAGTGATTAAATAAATTTCCTTAACTGTCCTCCATACATGAGCAGTTTTTCCCCCAAGACTTGCTTCAAATCTGCAGCGTTACTTGGGGCACAAATAACAGTAACAAAACCACTGCTGTATGAAATTTTACTTTCTCATAGTTTTTCAGAAACACAGGTAAATTGGGGCCTGAGGGAGCAGAAGCATCTTTAGCCAGCCTTATGGTGGGCAGCAATTTGGTCACTGCGAGGGAGTATCATTAAATGTTTATTTATCCCTGCCGTCTTTGCCATTATAGAGTCTTCCACAGGTGCAAAAAGAGTGCAAGCTTTCCTCAAGTTAATATATCCTATTCAGGTTTAAGCTAATGGCAGGCGAGATAAAAAGCTTTGACTAAGTGTCCAGCATTGTCTGTTGAGCATTGAGACAGAATTGCTCATATGGAGACCCCAAAATTCCACTTGGGGTTAAACATAGTATAGGAGTTATTAGTAAGATATGTCTAGTCAAATTTAGGTGTTTCCACTGTGCTATTAATTATGATTAACAAAACAAATCTTTATAACTATTTGAAATATATATATGTTTCAGAATAATTAAAATATTATGCATAAAACACAAATAAATTTCATTATAGGATCTACTGTAAAAGATTAATGTAGGATTACTATCACTTTTATTATAATGGAGAAAAAAGCTAGTATATAAAAAAAGAACGTGGTGTTGAATTTTCATCATGTTTTTCTTCTGAAAATATCTGAATTTTGTTATTATGGACTAAAAAAAAACCAAACACACAAAAACAAACAAACAAAAAAATACAAACCACAAGCAAATAGTTCAGGTTAAAATTAGTCTTTTTTGTTGTTGTTGTCATTCAGAACTCAAACCAGAAAGATGGAATGAGTGAAGTTAATTTTCCTTTTGCAATTTTATTTTCATAAACTTTTGCATGTATAGGTTCACTTGAGAACAGATGAAAGAAGTGGGAAAACACCACAAAACAGACATGAATCAGGACAAATCTGCATCAGCTGGTAGTATGCAAAAGAAATGTCTGGGATTTACAAAACCTCAAGATACTGAAAAACTTAGGTTTTTCTAAATATTCAAATTATTATTATTATTATTAATTATTTCATTTGTCATTTTACCACAGGAAAAGCAAGAAAAATGGCAGTTACCCCCTCAGCCGCCAAAAACAAACAAACAAACAACAAAACATCATATTCTTAATTTTAATAGGAACACTTTAATATTAAAAATGATCAGTACGGTCCATGCAGAAATATACGGTGAAACAAGGTTTGTCAGGAAAGATGTGTTTTATGAAATCAACTCACAAGCAAATGTGAGGAAAACAGAGAGAAGATTTTAAGCACACAAACTTTTTAAAAGTCTGAAGTGGATGCAGCAATCCTACAGCTACACAGAGGTTGTGAACAATCAATATGTTTTTTTACATAAATGTGTTCATCAGAAAGTTACAATGAAAAATGGTTATTGCATGAATAATACAAAGGCATGTATCACAGGAGGAAGGGATAAGGTCTTTAGCCTTGTCACAGAGAGAAATTATGTTATATATGTACTTCAATGGGTAAAACAGAACAACCATTGAAGGAACTCAAAATAGATGACTACTCTTTTCTGCAAGCATGGTAAACCAGGATGACTCATTGTTTCCTTTAATTTGCATTTGGAAAAAATTTTGAATTGATATAATGCAACCCAATGTGCTTTTCTCAGGGAAGTGGGAAGGGGAGAGAAGAGGAACAAAGAGGGAAGGCTAAGCTTTCTTTGGGGCAGAGGCTGCTTTGATTTGTTTTGTTTTTAAATAGAGAACTAGAATGTTTCTACATCTCTGGGAGCCCGCCAGCGTACCAAATACAATTATACAATTTGAAAACAATGCTTTAGCTTTTATCTCCCAAGTGCTGAAATACTGGAGTCTGTACTGTTGACACCTGGGGCATAATGGAAGACAGCTTAGATGATATGCTTCAGTCCTCTTCTGCTGAGTTTTCCGTGGGGTGTTGAAGGATTGAGTCCAAATCCTTCAGTCTTCTTTGGAATATCTATTCCAGGGAGTTCTTTCCAACATGTACTCCTGTTTTTTACAAACATGAAAAATATAAACTTCTAATAACAATTCTTCAGTTGTAATCAGGACCTCCAGGTAATTTCCTAAAGATGTGACTTATCCTCCTAACTTCCACATATAACCTTACACGTGCAAGTAGTTCAATTGAAATTAATATTTTCTCACTGGGGAAAAAAAAATATGGCCAGCTGAGTCTGGAAGAAATGCTTTGTTAGTTCTGTGGCCTTCCTATGAAAGTTCTTTAAACAGTTTGAAATTTTCAATTATATCAACTGAAATAATTCTATTGTAAGTTTTTTCTAGATCTTTCTTTATTTTGAAAACTAAAAATTATGGATACTTTAATAGCATTGGGACTACAGATAAAGCTACCACTATGAGGATTTAGATAAAATTTTTGTTTTTCAAGTTGACCAAAGTGTATTACGGCTATAAACAAATTTAGGCTTTACATATCCATGCCATTTTGAGACTTCGAAATCAATGACGAGGTCACCCAGAGCAGTCAGTGGTCAGAGAACTCTGAAGAACTCCAAATTATCTGGGAATTATCTACAGCACTACTTCGATGTCCATCTGACAGCACTTCTCAGTTTAGGCGTAAAAATGCAGTCTAGCAATATCAGGCTGCCAAACATCCAAAATTAGAAAGCATTATCCAAACCTCTGGCTAAAATTTTGGTTGCAATGTGTTGATTCTAAAAATCTGCCTTCTGAGGTGTATGCAGTTAATGGCATTTTTCACTCCCTCCTCTGCTGTGTGGTATTTGGAACTGCTTAACCTGACAGTGGAGTAACTAAATTTCAGTAGAAAATCAAGGTATGTTCACAGATAACTGTTTCCTCAAGATTTGCACACAAAACTGTAAGAGTACCAAAGAAATCCAAATGACTGTTATGTGTTTAGCTAAGCACATGTCTTATTTTACCGAGCTTGTATCGTTTTCTAAATCACTTTGGGGCATAAACTAGTATAAATGCAAGAAATTCATATAATGAAACAATAATTTTATACCTAGGAAAAATGCCAAGATACATAACTATTGCTCCAACTAAATTATACATTGCCTGATTTTCTGAATTAAGTGGTGGTAATTATGTGCCTAATATGCATTCCTAGTTAACATGGTTGTCTCTATAAATTCAGTAATTGCCTATTCAAACAATACAACAGGCATGTAACACATAATTGGCATGCACAATTAGCTGATTTGCATCAGCAGTCACAGTAATTTCATGTCACACTGAGTATGCATGAAATCAGGAGTGTATTTTTAAAACATTTGAAAAAATAAAAAAGCAGACACAGCATAATCCTCTCGTTTACTTCCCCCCCCAAAAAAAAATATTTTATTTTCATGGTGATGTTCTATATTTTTGTGCTTTTACTTTGGTTTAGTTATTTGTGCTTTTCTTAATTCATTGTCCTATAACCAAGTCTGTAGAAAACTGTGAACAAAGTTTGATGAGAGGAACAGAGCTGCTGTGACCACCTGTGTCAGCTTAAATGGTGCTTATCGTTTTCATGAATGTTCAAAGAGGCCCAGAATTTTCAGTAAGGAAAGTCTGAATCATTTTCATCCAAGCATAGCTATCTTCTGAAAAGGAAAGTTATCTCTAAATATTTGGTATTATTGATGACTATGCATTTGCTACTCCCAGTTAGTGACATTCTTATTTCTATTTTTGAATTCAAAACCATTTTTAAATGTTACTGCAATTTTGATTTATTTCTTCATTTTAAAAAATTGGAACTTTCAGGAAATTACAATTTTCAATTTTGAAATATTTAAAATTGTTCTCATATGCATTTCTTTTACAAATTGAATACATATATTAAAATAAACAAGAAAAAAAGTATAAAACTTCACTGAGGGAATAAGTAAAAGGACGCTGTGCTCTGTTTTTCAGTGTAGAACATGATGCAGGGGGAAGCAGAGCATTAGAGTAATTTAACAAGGTTAAACACAGGTAGCCGTAGCCTTGCCGATGTCTTCAGAATGGGACAGCTGAAGCTGATTTGGCTGTTTCAGTGCCTGTGACTGGCTATATAACAGTTCTCAGCTCAGGTTTTCATGGGAGGTGAACTTAAACAGTTTTAAAATTTATCTGGTTTTCAGTTTTTCAGTTACTCAGACATTCAAAACCATTTTACTTCCCTGTATTTCCCAGAATATCCTCACTTTAGATTCATGAAGCTACTACTCATTAAACCTTAACTAGTGACAGCAGAGTGGTAACTTCAGTAGACACCAATTTTTCTTAAGAAATCTGTGCAGGACTTCACCCCCAAGCAGTTCATCCCCATGTCATGCTTGAAAAAGCACATTCAAATGTATGTGTCCTCCTGAAGAAGATATCATTCAAAGCCAGAGTGTAGAGTTATAGAGTTAGAACTCTAAGCTGCTCCTGGCCCCACATGAGATGGGGTCCAAAGGAAAGATACACGAAGTGTTTTCTTTCCTTCTTGCCTGTGACCGAGTTGTAGAGAGTCATATGGAAACTGCTGGCTACTGGATAGCAGCTTTGAAATATATTTCTCACAACTATTCATTTTTAAGGAGAGATTTATTCTGTCAGCAGCTGATTATTGCTGAGTGTTCACTGAACAGGCAATTGCCCATGAAAAAACTGCTTTCTATTGCCATATAGAGGGAGGTCGGGGTGGGCAAAAATACCAAGACAATGAAATGTGGCATGCACCACTCTATTATGACAGCAAGTTCCAGCTGTAGGTTGTAGGAAGCTGCCTAAAAGCCTTAGCATGAGCTGTCCTATCTTCTCAAAGAGAAAAGCCGAATAACACTGGAAATTGTAATTACCAACAGAGGAGTTTCATCTTCATTGTATGATCCTCAGGGCTATGCATGACTGGATGTGTCACCTGCAGCTGCATGATTGTACAGAACAGCTCAAGCAGCCTCACTTACCAACAGATACCTTCAGTGCTATATGTGCCTGCATTTCATCCCATTAAATGCTCTCTAATGCTTGATTTTTCCCTGTGCTAAGTTATAAAGCGAGTAATGGAGTACTGCAATCTGGGACTACTATTAAATGAAAAGCAAGAAAATAACTACCCTGTAGGTGAAAAAGATGAAAAAAAATAATATCAGTTGTATTACTGGGATACTTTACTAATAAGAAAAACATAAGGAGATAAGACTTAAAGGAGGAGCGTCAAGAAAACTACCAAATAAAAGTTTCATTTTCTTCTTGTCACTGTAATTGTTTCTATGGAGCACCTTGATTTCTCTTTTTAATTAATTTTAGCTACTTTCACTAACTACATCGACTACTTTTTTGACCAAAAATATATTAAGTGAAAATTTTGAGACTATATATTCGTCTTTTAATGTCTGGTAAACTCTGTTCCTTGGCTGCCAAATATTTTTGAGTTTTCTCTTTGATTTCAGGTGCTTCTGAGAAGACAGTTCTTCATTTTATAATACTCTTATATTACAGAATATGGTCACCTGGTACCCATCTTTTCTCATTTTTATTACTGCAGAGTAATGGGTGTACTGGAAGAGCAATTCTTGAAACTGAAGAAACAGGCTAGGCAGTAACACAGACCAAAGCCAGATGACAACATCAGCTGGTCTTTCACCTTGTGCTGAATCAGGCTACACTGCAGGACACAAATGGCATTATTTTGCATATCTGCAAATGAAAAACTTCCTTGTCCCCAACGCACTATGGAGTTATGCGTGAGCAATATGTGATGAAAACATTAAAACAGATAATATTTTAACATATACGGAACACAGTTACTTTTATAAAAAGTTTTCATTTTACAAGTTTCTTTTTGTGAAAATTAGATAATCTTACTTTTAGTATTTGTTTAGATCAAACCTGGATGACTTGTGAACCAAGTTTTCAAGAGTTCTTACTTCTTAAAAACAGTTTGAGATCCATCAAAGTACAACCATGTTTCTATTCAGCATGACAAATGCTAGAAGCTCTCCTGGCCATTGCTTGTCAGGATGTCCTGGTTTCAGTTAGAACAGAATTAATTTTCTTCCTAGTAGCTGGTGGAATGCTGTGTTTTGGCTTAGGATGAGAAGAGTGCTGATAACACCCCGATGTTTTAATTGTTGCAGAGCAGTGCTTATACCAAGCCAAGGACACCTCAGACTTTTGCTCTGTCCTGCCAACAGGCAGGCTGGGGGTACAGTAAGAGCTGGGAGGGGACAGACCCAGGACAGGTGACCCGAACTAGCCAAAGGGGTATTCCATACCATCTGACGTCATGCTAAACAATATATAGGGGTGGCTAGCCGGGGGGAGGGGGCCGGACTGCTCGGGGTTAGGCTGGGCATCGGTCAGCGGGTGGTGAGCAATTGCATTGTGCATCACATGTTTGTACATATTATTAGTAGTAGTACTATTATCATCATTGTATTATTATTATTATTATTATTATTATTATTATTTTCCTGTCTTATTAAACTGTCTTTATCTCAACTCACGAGCTTCACTTTCCATTTCTCTCCCCCGTCCCAGAGAGGGAGGGGGGAGGGTGAGCGAACGGCTGCGTGGTGTTTAGCTGCCAGCCGGGTTAAACCACGACAGTCTTTTTGGCGCCCAACGTGGGGCACGAAAGGTTGAGATAACGGCAGATCTGACCAGAGTGTGTTAAACTAAAATTGGTATAAGTATTAGACCTGCTTAATAGTCACTTGTCATAATGCTGATTGCTTTAATCTCAACTGTGCTGCGCCTGTTTTCCAAATTGAGTATTATAGCACGTTATTTTCCGTATGTGCTCTCTGTCATGTTGTTTATCCTCTCCGGGCCCTGGTTTCAGACCATTATGGTACTGTGTGTTGTATCAGTGGCTTATGAGATGATGAAATATCTGGCCATGACTCTAACCTGGTATTTGTACTCAGTAACATCTTCGATTCTATACTTTGGAAACTGTATTTTGGAAACTATTAGCAATTGTATCTGTTGCCATTTTTCATTAGGGAGTCAATCTGTGGAGGGGAAAGGGGAAGATAATTTTTCTTACTTGATCACTCTCCCTTTCTCCTTCACCACCCCTGTACCCTCCTTGATCACTCTCCCTTCCTCCTTCACCACCCTCTTATCGTCCGAGTTTATTACAATAGCTCTCCAAGATATCGAATATCCTTGGGATACTCAGACCAGCATAGTCCTGTTGTTCTGCCTCCTGAATGCACTTCAGGTTCTGCTTAAAGTTAAACAACTACTTAGGAAGCTCATCCGGAGATCTGCCCGGAGGCAGTATAGTTGTGGGTGGCAGGGAGTATGGGAGGATATGGGCAGGCATCTAGACCAGTTGGCACCCCCAGTGTTTTGGAAATTCACCCCTGAACAAGTGCAAAATCCTCAAAAACTGGCAGAATGCTTGAATAAAAGGTGTCGCGATTCGGGAAGTTCCAAAGTAACACAAATCATTGTAACATGCTGGGGCCTGGCTCATGCCTATCGAGCTGCCATGGATACTGCTATCAACTTAGTGACAGACCCTGCGGCCACTCCAAGTCCCGTGACAGATCCAACGGCCACTGTGACCCCTACGGTGGACTCTGCAGCCGCTCCAGTCCCAGCTTCTGCAGATGCTCCAATCCCAGCTCCTGCAGCCACTCCAGTCCCAGTTCCTGCAGCCGCTCCAGTCCCAGCTCCTGAAGCTGCTCCAGTCCCAGCTCCTGCAGCCGCTCCAGTCCCAACTCCTGAAGCCACTCCAGTCCCAGCTCCTGCAGCCGCTCCAGTCCCAGCTCCTGAAGCCGCCCCAGTCCCAGCTCCTGAAGCCGCCCCAGTCCCAGTTCCTGCAGCCGCTCCAGCTCCAGTTCCTGCAGCCGCTCCAGCTCTGGTTCCTGCAGCTGCTCCAGTCCCAGCCCCTGCAGCTGCTCCAGCTCCGGTTCCTGCAGCCGCTCCAGCTCCGGTTCCTGCAGCCGCTCCAGCTCCAGTTCCTGCAGCCGCTCCAGTTCCAGCTCCTGCAGCCGCTCCAGCTCCGGTTCCTGCAGCTGCTCCAGTTCAAACTCCTGCAGCCGCACCAGTTCCAGCTCCTGCAGCTGCTCCAGCTCCGGTTCCTGCAGCTGCTTCAGCTCCTGCAGCCGCTCCAGCTCCTGTAGCTGGGTCAGAGAAACGAGCTGTAGCAGTGCAAGTTGACCCTGCAGAGGGTATTCCAACCTCTGTGGCAGACCCTGTAACAAGGTCAGAGAAACGAGCAGTAGCAGTGCAAGCTGCCCCTGTAGAGAAGGTGAAAAAATGGTATAGAGATTCAGGTCGTTTAGAACGCAGAGAGTCTTCTGCCAAATCTAGGTATAGAGACGATGGAGACGACGACGACGCTGGGCCATCAAGGGTTCAGGAGGAGGAAGATGAGGATGCCGAAAAATCAACAGTAACTACCCGAAGCCTAAACGAGCGTGAGTTACGAGATGTGCGAAAAGATTTTGGTCGCTGTATAGGTGAGCAGCTTGTCACCTGGCTGCTCCGATGCTGGGACACTGGAGCCAATTGTGTGGAATTAGATGGCAGGGAAGCCAAGCGACTGGGATCCCTTGCTAGAGATGCAGGCATTGACAAAGCAATTGCAGATGGAGCACAATCTCACAGCCTCTGGAGGCGTCTCCTCTCAGCTGTGAGGGAAAGGTATCCCTTCAAGGAAGAACTTTTATGTCTACCAGGCAAGTGGACCACTATGGAGAAGGGAATCCAGTATCTGAGGGAATTAGCCGTACGGGAAGTGATTTATGAGGATCCAGACCTCAGACAAACATCCAAAGATCCAGATGAAGTCAGGTGTACGCGACCCATGTGGCGGAAGTTTGTACGGAGTGCACCATCATCATATGCCAGCTCATTGGCAATAATGGCCTGGAAAGAGGATGAGGAACCCACAGTGGATGAAGTGGCTAAACAACTCCGGCAGTACGAAGAAAGTCTCTCCTCTTCCTTACAGGCCTGCGTCTCAGCTGTGGAG
This sequence comes from Aythya marila, assembly GCF_965140915.1. Classification (NCBI taxonomy): domain Eukaryota; kingdom Metazoa; phylum Chordata; class Aves; order Anseriformes; family Anatidae; genus Aythya; species Aythya marila. The sequence continues at coordinate 71,482,668 of NC_139042.1, read as the reverse complement.
AAACTTTCTGAAGAGTTCCACCAACTTAAAGAGAATCTATCTTCATCCCCACCTGAACCAACCAGTGTCCACCGACCAAAAGAGAACACTGTGGAGAAACTTTCTGAAAAGGTTCACCAACTTGAAGAGAGATTATTCTCCTCCGTACCTGTACAGAGCAGTGTCTCAGCTATCAGGGGTAGTCGTTCATCCACACAAGGAAGACGATATGGTGGGTACTCACCCCGTGCTACCCTGTGGTTTTACTTACGAGACCATGGAGAGGACATGAGAAAATGGGATGGAAAATCTACCGCGACCCTAGAGGCACGGGTACGTGAGTTGCAAAAGAAAACAATCAGGAAGAAGGGATTCTCTGAAAAGTTTGCTGCTCCAACTTCCAGCAGACAGTCCTTCAAACACAGAAACGAAGAAGATTCCGACCAGGATTAGGGAGGCCCTGCCTCCAGCCAGGGGGAGGAAAGGGATAATCGAGTTTATTGGACTGTGTGGATTCGATGGCCTGGCACATCAGATGCACAGAAGTATAAGGCTTTAGTAGACACCGGTGCACAATGCACTATAATGCCATCGAGCTATAAAGGACCAGAGCCCATCTATATTTGTGGAGTGACAGGGGGATCTCAGCAGTTGACTGTATTGGAGGCTGAAGTGAGTCTGACTGGGAATGAGTGGGAAAAGTACCGTATTGTGACTGGCCCGGATGCTCCATGTATCCTTGGCATAGACTATCTCAGAAGAGGATATTGCAAGGACCCAAAAGGGTTCCGGTGGGCTTTTGGTATAGCTGCCTTAGAGACAGAGGGCATTAAACAATTATCTACCTTGCCTGGTCTCTCAGAGGACCCCTCTGTTGTGGGGTTGCTGAGGGTCGAAGAACAGCAAGTGCCAATTGCTACCACAACTGTGCACCGGCGGCAATATCGCACTAACCGAGACTCCCTGATTCCCATCCATAAGCTAATTCGTCAATTGGAGAGCCAAGGAGTGATCAGCAGGACTCATTCACCTTTCAATAGTCCCATATGGCCAGTGCGAAAGTCTAATGGCGAGTGGAGACTAACAGTGGACTATCGCGGCCTGAACGAAGTCACGCCACCACTGAGTGCTGCAGTGCCGGACATGCTGGAACTTCAGTACGAACTTGAATCGAAGGCAGCCAAGTGGTACGCCACAATTGATATCGCTAATGCATTTTTCTCCATCCCTCTAGCAGCAGAGTGCAGGCCACAGTTTGCTTTCACTTGGAGGGGAGTCCAATATACTTGGAATCGACTGCCCCAGGGGTGGAAACACAGCCCTACCATTTGCCATGGGCTGATCCAGTCTGCACTGGAGCAGGGGGAAGCTCCTGAACACCTGCAGTACATCGATGACATTATTGTGTGGGGTGACACAGCAGAGGAAGTTTTCGAGAAAGGGAAGAAAATAGTCCAAATCCTTCTGAAAGCCGGTTTTGCCATAAAACAAAATAAAGTCAAAGGACCTGCACGAGAGATCCAGTTTTTAGGAATAAAATGGCAAGATGGACGTCGTCAAATCCCAATGGATGTGATCAACAAAATAACAGCTATGTCTCCACCAACTAACAAAAAAGAAACACAGACTTTCCTAGGTGTTGTGGGGTTTTGGAGAATGCACATCCCAAATTACAGTCTGATTGTAAACCCGCTCTACCAAGTAACCCGTAAGAAGAATGAGTTTGAATGGGGCCCTGAACAACGACAAGCCTTTGAACAAATTAAGCAGGAAATAGTCCATGCAGTAGCCCTTGGGCCAGTTCGAACAGGACCAGATGTAAAGAATGTGCTCTACACTGCAGCCGGGGAGAATGGCCCCACCTGGAGCCTCTGGCAGAAAGAACCTGGGGAAACTCGAGGTCGGCCCCTGGGGTTTTGGAGCCGGGGATACAGAGGGTCTGAGGCCCGCTATACTCCAACTGAAAAGGAGATACTGGCAGCATATGAAGGAGTTCGATCTGCTTCAGAGGTGGTCGGTACTGAAGCGCAGCTCCTCCTAGCACCCCGATTGCCGGTACTAGGCTGGATGTTCAAGGGAAGGGTCTCTTCTACGCATCATGCAACTGATGCTACATGGAGCAAGTGGATTGCACTAATTACTCAGCGGGCTCGAATAGGAAACCCCAGTCGCCCAGGAATATTGGAAGTGATTATGGACTGGCCAGAAGGTAAATACTTTGGGATATCATCAGAGGAGGAGGTGGGTCGTGCTGAAGAAGCCCCACTGTACAACCAGTTACCAGAAAATGAAAAGAAATATGCCCTGTTCACTGATGGGTCCTGTCGTATTGTGGGGAAACATCGAAGATGGAAGGCTGCTGTATGGAGTCCTACACGACGAGTTGCAGAAGCTGCTGAGGGAGAAGGTGAATCGAGTCAGTTTGCAGAAGTGAAGGCCATTCAGCTGGCTTTAGACATTGCTGAACGAGAAAAATGGCCAGTTCTCTATCTCTACACCGATTCATGGATGGTAGCAAATGCCCTGTGGGGATGGTTACAGCAATGGAAGCAAAACAACTGGCAGCGTAGGGGCAAACCCATCTGGGCTGCTGCATTGTGGCAAGATATTGCTGCTCGGGTAGAGAACCTGGCTGTGAAAGTACGTCACGTAGATGCTCATGTGCCCAAGAATAGGGCTACTGAAGAACATCAGAACAACCAGCAGGTGGATCAGGCTGCTAAGATTGAAGTAGCTCAGGTGGATCTGGATTGGCAGCATAAAGGTGAATTATTTATAGCCCGATGGGCCCATGACACCTCAGGCCATCAAGGTAGAGATGCAACATACAGATGGGCTCGTGATCGAGGGGTGGACCTGACCATGGACGCTATAGCACAGGTTATTCATGACTGTGAAACATGTGCTGCAATCAAGCAAGCCAAACGGTCAAAGCCTCTTTGGTATGGAGGACGATGGCTGAAATATAAATATGGAGAGGCCTGGCAGATTGATTACATCACACTCCCTCAAACTCGCAATGGCAAGCACCACGTACTTACAATGGTGGAAGCAACCACCGGATGGCTGGAAACATACCCTGTGCCTCATGCCACCGCCCGGAACACTATCCTGGGCCTTGAAAAGCAAGTCCTATGGCGACATGGTACCCCAGAAAGAATAGAGTCAGACAATGGGACTCATTTCCGAAACAACCTTATAGACACTTGGGCCAAAGAGCATGGTATTGAGTGGGTGTATCACATCCCCGATCATGCACCAGCCTCCGGGAAAGTTGAACGATACAATGGACTGTTAAAGACTACATTGAAAGCAATGGGCGCTGGGACATTCAAAAACTGGGATACGCATTTGGCAAAGGCCACCTGGCTAGTCAATACTAGGGGATCTGCCAACCGAGCTGGACCTGCCCAATCAAACCTGTTACGTACTGTAGATGGGGATAAAGTTCCTGTAGTGCATGTAAAAAATATGCTGGGTAAAACAGTCTGGGCTACTCCTGCCTCAGGAAAAGGCAAACCCATTCGTGGAATTGTTTTCGCTCAGGGACCTGGATACACTTGGTGGGTGATGCAAAAGAACAGAGAGGTCCGGTGTGTACCTCAAGGAGATTTAATACTGGGTGAGAATAGCCCATGAACTGAATTGTACCATCTTAATTGCTATATAATACTGTATGTTACCACTACCATGACTACTATAGGTGACTAATTAGAACGTATGGAAAAGAGTGTAACCTGAGCATGACATAAATGGTATGGAATAAGGGGTGGATAGATGTCCTGGTTTCAGTTAGAACAGAATTAATTTTCTTCCTAGTAGCTGGTGGAATGCTGTGTTTTGGCTTAGGATGAGAAGAGTGCTGATAACACCCCGATGTTTTAATTGTTGCAGAGCAGTGCTTATACCAAGCCAAGGACACCTCAGACTTTTGCTCTGTCCTGCCAACAGGCAGGCTGGGGGTACAGTAAGAGCTGGGAGGGGACAGACCCAGGACAGGTGACCCGAACTAGCCAAAGGGGTATTCCATACCATCTGACGTCATGCTAAACAATATATAGGGGTGGCTAGCCGGGGGGAGGGGGCCGGACTGCTCGGGGTTAGGCTGGGCATCGGTCAGCGGGTGGTGAGCAATTGCATTGTGCATCACTTGTTTATACATATTATTAGTAGTAGTACTATTATCATCATTGTATTATTATTATTATTATTATTATTATTATTATTATTTTCCTGTCTTATTAAACTGTCTTTATCTCAACTCACGAGCTTCACTTTCCATTTCTCTCCCCCGTCCCAGAGAGGGAGGGGGGAGGGTGAGCGAACGGCTGCGTGGTGTTTAGCTGCCAGCCGGGTTAAACCACGACACAGGAAGAGACGATTTCTCCTGATCCATGAAATGCCAGCTCTCATGCCAGCCGTCTGCTATAGAAGGGCACTCTGAAACTGTCTCAAGCACTGCTTCAGAAAGCATGGCACTTCCTAGGGTGGGAGAAGAACTTGCTAACTGGGAGAACTAAAGAAAATAAACAATACAATCTTCCTAGAGAAAGCACAAAACTTAGAGTCTTTGTTTTTTCCTCTTTTCAGCTGACATGTTGTATGTGTCTTCTTGGCCTGTGAGACCAGGGATCTATGCTCACTGCTTGCTGCTCCTAGAAGACGATGCTCTTCGAAGCAAACCCTTTTGTGACAAAACACTCATTTTTACAGCGAATTTAGCTTTTCTCAGGGTCTTCCAAAGTTTTAGCGTGATTCTATTCCTCTTCCCAAAGCTTAGCAAAAGCCAGTAAAGTTTAGAATGCTGGAAAACTAAGGACTGCTGCTTTCTGTAGGAGTGTAAATGTTACTTGTGCACTGCAGGTGCTATAACATAACACGATCTGTTTGTGTTTCCTTGGCACATTGAGATGTGCAAAACCACCACTGTGAGAAGTGAGATTATTTTCCTGGTGGCAACATCAACGCTAGAAGATTTTGTTCCCTACATATTTCATGGCCCCCTGCTCTCAGATTCAGATTCCTTCACTGCCCTATAGCTGACCTAAATTCTTTGCTGACTTGAAACTTCTTTTAAATTAACTCAATACCTGACTTTAAGGTCATGTGAAAACTGTTCAAAATATCTTTGGTGTTATCAGATTTTCTGCAAGATTTGAACTTGAGAACACTGAAATACATTCAAACAATAATTGCAGTCTGGAATATTTTTAGGAAAGTGCCGCCATTAATGGCAAAATGTGAGAGTTTTCAGAAACAGTAAGTTCAACTGGTTTATGAGAAGTTTATCAGCTATGATAACTTGAATGAGCAGTTCAGTGAACAAGTCCACAGAGCTGAATTTCAAATACTGGTGTTGCAGTTCTTTCTGTGACTGAATTTAGCCATGTTAGAAATAAAAAATGCTAATTCTGAGTCAATATCCATGTGGAAAAAAAGAAATTTACTGATTTGGGAAAGCAGCTACAAATTCTCAAAAAGAAAATACCAACAGAGATCAGTTCCAATTCTGGAAATAAAATCCTATATTCCTGAAATTCCTTGCTCAGTAGTTTCAGAGGAATTAAATTGTTATGCTGAAGTTTTTGGATGGTTTGTTCTTGTGAAAAGTTAATCTTGCGTAAAAAAGAACTGTAAAAGCAAATGCAGTAAACATCCCAATGAATTAAATGAGCATGGTACTTGTGTCTTTCAAAACACATACTTGACAAAAGGATTACAACATTTTCCAAAGATAAGAATTTGCAGTCATCTCAGTACATCCTGTGATTACAGACTACTGATTCTAACATTATTTAACACTGATAAGTGCTTTTTTTTTTTTTTTTTTTTGGTGTGTGTGTGTGTGTGTGTTTGTTTTTCTCCCTCAATGGAAAATTGTTGCATGTTGTAAATGTAGCCCGTTCCTTGAAATGTACTTGTAGCACAGGATTTGCTATTGCTCTAGCTCGCATCTTTGCAGTAATAGAAGATGCAGTAGAAAACACCTGTCACTTGGTCTTTTCTAATGAAAAACTCTAATGACTGTAAACAATAAAACAGACCTATTTCATTAATATAATTTGACTCAGAATGTTAGCTTTGGTTTAGTTTTGCTCTGCTAGGAGCAGAAAAATCCAACAACTACATTTTGTTGCGATGCATGAAAGCAACTGCATTCATAAGAACTTGAAAGTAACATGGAAAAAATCATTCTTAACGTTCTTATCTCAGTTTCAGTATCTCCTATGCAACTGTATGTGCAGATACTTCTCCGGAAGAGCTCTTAAACTGTGTCCTTATCTTGTCTCCATCAGTGTCTGTATCAGTGGAGGGAGGAGGGGGATGAAAGTGTGCTGGAAATTCTAGGGTGCATTTCTTGGAGTTTCCCAGCTCCTGTGGACCCACCAGTATGCACAGGAGCCTGTAATGCTTTATGAGAACCTTGGCTTGAAACCAATGTCTACCCAATGCCTGTCTTCTTTTTCCCTACCAGCAAGCTGCATAAAGCAGGCAAAATGCTCTTGACTGTCAACTCAAACTGTCAGCAGTTTCATCCCTCACCCAAAACCTGTGGAAATGTGTGCCTGTTCTTTACAAATGAAAAAGCAAATCAAGAATAAACCTTATTCTTTCTCTCCCTTATCCTTGCTAACAACTTTCATTAAATTTAATTTTCACATGATCTAGCTAAACGAGAACCAGATATCGTTATGGGCTCCAGAAGCTGAAACTCTGACAGTGAATCTCTGCACTAAACATGTCAATGCACAGTTTCCTCATGTGTGGGAAAGAAAAGTTTATATTCAGAACCAATAATATTTCTCTCACTATTTAAGACAGGCTAGGTTTTTGGTACTGCAGCCTCAGCTAGTGAGTGACTTATGGGAGAGACTAAGAATCAGCGAGACCTCTCTTCCTTGAAACAACTGTTTGACTCCCATCTACTCTAATTTCCTGTGATTTCTAATGGGCATTTCACCACTGTGCCTTGCAAGTATTTTTGGATCTATCCCTAAGTAGTTCAACTTTTAGAAGATGAAATAATGCTCTGACCTATTCCCAGTCCCCTGCCCATGGTATGCAGCCAGTGAGGACATGCAAAGTACCAAGATACATGCGATGAAGCAGCTATTAAGGGGAATAAGGAAAGATTTATGTTTTTGTATCAGCTCCCAACTTACCCTTTCTTTTTAGTAGTGGAAAAACTTGTGGCTAGTTTTGGACTACTTATTTTCTCTCTTTTTTTTTTTTTTTTTTAATTTTTATGTATGTATTTATTTATTTAAACGTGGGGAAGGTATGCAGAGAGAAGGATACAGTCACTTTAATAAAATGTGTTTTCTGCCACGTTGCAAATAACTGTTTAGGTATTTAGGTACACAATTACTCTTCCGTCCTCTACAGATTTATAGACTGTATGGTAAAACTTGCCTTGACATCTTTTTAGTTTAGATGTAGGACTAGGGCAGTGTTTTGACTTGTAGTTGAAAGACCCCACACATGTTGTTACTGTAAGTAGATGAGAAAATATAAATATAATAGAAATGCAACTGATTGTCCAGTGTGCATTTGATACAAAATACTCCAACAATACAAGAGAACTAGGTTCAGTTGCACCTCTGAACTTATAATTCTATTCTCGTCTTTCCCAGAAAATAAAAACATTATAAGAACAACAACAAAAAAAGTACCTATTACATATATTTTTAAAGAAATGCATAGCAAGTATGAAATTTAACAAATGATAGAGTAAAAATTAAGCTTTCACTACTGAGTAGAGTTATGAAAAGATTTTTTCTAAATTACGCTGGTAACCCCTGCTAATATACGAATTGTTCAACGCTTCTCATTTTATTTTGTTTATACTGTTTCACAGCTTTATAGCTTAAACTGCTTTTAGATAAGAACTTGGAAATTTTATTGGAAATTAAGAACTTCCAGTCATGGCAGTCAAGACATCCTCTTTATTTCTGTAGCACCTAGCTTTGTTCCAAGTATAATTTCCATGTTCTTTAGCATATCAAGTAGCATCCAATACATGAAAGAATCCTTTATGATCTAGTTTCGATCTATTCAAAAAATAGTTTCTTTCTGCCTGACGGACTCATTTCTCTGTGGTTGTGTGCAGGAAGCACAAAAAAGGAGCTGAATAAAGGGTTCATCCTATAAATCATTATTCTGTCTTTGGGATAATTCAATTTCCAAGCCTAATATTGATCTTCTGAAATTTCAGTTTATTTATTTATTTATTTTTATAATACAGATTTATCTTCCAATGAACTACCTACGGAGTCTACTTCAATGTAATACTTTTCTTGGTATAGGTGTGGTTGCCAGCAGCAAGTGAGCATGGGACAGGTATAAGGCAGTGCTAAATAATGATTGCACTGGTACAAATGACTGTGGATCAGGCTTTTATTCACTGCTCTCTGCAATACTTTTGGTGAGTTCACAGTTTTGACTACATGTTTTCTGTGGCTACTAGTAGCCGACAAGCAGTGCCTGAGAATGAATGAAAGCTTAGAGTTTCCAACAAGTACAGAAGGAAGTGTTGTTCAGCAGATTGTAATGATATCTTACAAATGAATGCAAAGCAGCAGGAAACTTTCAGTGCTCTTCAGTGATAAACCCCTGTACAACAATCATGTATATAATCTATAATGATGCTTACTTGCATTTTAATGCTGGAAAGGCAATGTACATGCACACACAAAGCTTAATCATTGCTTCATTTAGAACAACCTCTACTTTCCTACTTCAGAGCACCCTGTGACTAGTGGTATTCCTCAGGGGTCAGTGCTGGGTCTGGTCTTGTTCAACATCTTAATTGATGACCTTGATGAGGGAATAGCGTCCACCCTCAGCAATGATACAAAGCTGGGAGGAGTGGCCAACATACCAGAAGGCTGTGCTGCCATTCAGCGAGACCTGGACAGGCTGAAGAGATGGGCAGGAAAAAAAACAAATGAGGTTTAACATGAGCAAGAGTAGAGTCTTGCACCTGGGAAGGAACAACTACATGTATCAGTACAGGATTGGGGATGACCTGCTGGAGAGGAGCTCTGTGGAGAAGGACCTGAGGGTCCTGGTGGATGACAGGTTGACCTTGAGCCAGCAGTGTGCCTTGGTGGCCAAGAAGGCCAATTGGATCCTGGCATGCATAAAAAGGAGTGTGGCCAGCAGGTCAAGGAAGGTGATCCTCCCCCTATACTCTGTCCTGGTCAGGCCTCACCTGGAATACTGTGTCCAATTCTGGGTTCCCCAGTACAAAAAAAGACAGGGGTATCCTGGAAAGAGTCCAGTGGAGGGTCACAAAGAAGATACGGGGCCTAGAGCATCTTCCCTATGAGGAAAGGCTGAGAGACCTGGGTCTGTTCAGCCTTGAGAAGAAAAGACTGAGAGGGGATCTTATCAATGTTTACAAATATCTTAAGTGTGGGAGACAGTGGGATTTGGCCAACCTCTTTTTGGTGGTTAGTGGGGACGGGACAAGGAGCAATGGTCAAAAAATGGAGCACAGGAAGTTCCGCACCAATATGCGAAAGAACAACTTCACGGTAAGGGTGACGGAGCACTGGAACAGGATGCCCAGGGTGGTTGTGGAGTCTCCTCTGGAGATATTCAAAGTCCGTCTGGATGCATACCTGGGCAACCTGCTGTAGGGAACCTGCTTTGGCAGGGGGGTTGGACCTAATGATCTCTCGCGGTCCCTTCCAACCCCTATAATTCTGTGATTCCGTGAAATCGCTTCAACAAACATCAACCAGATAATTGAAAAGAGACAGATTTTACTCCCTACACAGAATGCTTCAGTGTAACTGTTGCATAACTGTCCAGAGAAAGAAATAGAATCATAGAATCATTCATTAAGATTGGAAAAGACCTCCAAGATCATCTGGTCCAACCATCCCCCTACCACCCTACCACCAATATCACCCACTAAACCATGTCCCTAAACACCATGTCCAACCTTTCCTTAAACACATATGTAAACATTAAATATGTAAATATTTGTTCAGTTTTAGTCATTGAATATGCCCACATTGCCAGCACAGGATTTATGAAATAAAATTGACTGCTATTTTCATACGTAAGAAGTCAGATCTCTTGATCATGATCTGATATTCCACACTTTGTCCATTTTGTTCCTCTTTCTTATCTGTACTAACAGAAACTTCAGGTCCCTGAGCATCCTTCCTCCGGCCATGTCAGGTCCTCTTTCCTGTGAACTGTCAACGTATTTATCTCTTTCCTCTGTTGTAGACAGACCTACTGTCAGACTTTCCTCTGGGTAGACAGACCCACTGTCTTCTTACTCTTATTTTGTGCTTACTGTTGCTGTCTGTATTGGCATTCCTAGATCCACCATAAATACAGTATCAGTTGCCAAACTGCAAGTTGCTCACTATAGAACACAGTCTGTTCTTCGAAGGTATATTTTCATGAATAATATTACTTGATATTTGTTATAATCTTGGTGCCTCATAACTTCATTTGTCAGGAAGCCCCACATTGTAAGAAAAGTCATGCCTTCATTACCATCCCATTATTCATAAACTTCAAGACCTATATCAGTTCTTCTCCCAGTTGTCTTTTCTATAAGTTCCAAAGCACCAGCCTCGTCAGTTTTAACTCTACAGTTCTGCTTGCTGCTGCTGCTTTTCTCTCTGCTTTCTAGCTCTACTACATCCTTGGAAAATGGGGAAGAGGAAGGTACCAGAACTGCTTCACTATTTCAGATGTGAAAATGAAAAGAGGTGTGACATTTCCTTCATTGTTACAATACCAGACTGGTTGAGGTTGGAAGTGAACCCCTTTGAAATCATTTAGCTCAGCACTCCGCTCAAGCAGGGTTAGATACAGTCGGTTGCCCAAGACTATGTCCAATTGGGCTTTGAGTACCTCCAAAGACTTGTCTCTGTTTTTGACAACCCTCACAATACAAAATGTTTTCTTATGTTCAGATTGATTTTCACATATATATATATATATTATTCTAGTTCAAGCCCATTGCCTCGTATCCTGTCACTGGTCACCATCAAGAAGAGTCTGGCTCCAACTTCTTTACTCCTCCCATAAGCTATTTATACACATGGCTATGATCCCTCTGAGCCCTCTCCACATTGAACAGTCCCAGCTCTAAGCCCTTCTTTGTATGCAAGGTGATCCACTCCCTTGATTATATTTTCAGACCTGCACTGGACTTACTCCACAAGGTTCATATCTTCCTTGTAACTGGTGAGCTCAGAACTGAACCCATTACTCCAGATGTGCCTCACCAGGTATGAGAAAAGGGGAAAGATCACCTCCCTCATCCTGCTGGCAATGCTCTGCCTAATGCAGTCCAGGAGTTTGTTGACGATTGCTGTGAAGGTGCATTGCTGGTTCATGTTCATCTTCTTGCCCACCAGGACCCCCAGACTGCTGCTCTGCAGAAGTGATTTCCAGCTGGCCAGTTCTCAGCATGTACTGGTTCATAGGGTTACATGTCCTGAGATGAAGGACTTTGAATTTAGTCTTCCTGAACTTCATGAGGGTTTTCTCTACACAATTTTTCATCCTTCTCTCAGATCCCTCTGCACAACTATCTGGTGTACCAGTAACTCCTCCCAGTTTTACATGGTCTGTAAACTTGCTGAGAGTGAAGTCTGTTCTAGCATCTAGGTCATTAATGCAGACGCTAATCTGTATTGGCCACAGGCTACACCATTAGATCCCTAGGCTACACCATTAGCTGCTGGCCTCCAGCTGGATTTCACACCATGGATCACAACCTTCTGAGCCTGCTAGTTCAGCCAGTTTTCAGTCCTCTTCACCTTTTATCTAGCCTGTACTTTGTTTACTTGTCTATGAGGACATTATGGGAGACACTATCTTAAGGCCTCACTAAAGTCAAGGTAAGCAGCATCTACTGCTTTTCCCTCATCCATCAAACTAGTCATCTTGTAGCAGAATGCCATCAGGTTGGTTTATCATGATTTCATGTATTTGGAAATGGAATTTCCAGGATTAGTTGCTCTACCATCTTCCTAGCCTGTAGTTCCCAATGCTCCTACATGTTCTTCTTGAACACAGGAATGATGTTTTCTGGTTCTTCTGGTTCTCAGGAATCTCTCACACCTGCCAGCTCTCTCAGCACTCATGGATTTATGTATGTTTATGTATTTTGGTATGTTCAGTTTTTTAAAGTGCTCACTAACCATGTCTTCCTCCACAGGGTGAATGTTCCTTGCTCCAGACTTTCCCTCTGATCTCAGGGACTTTGGATTTCTGAAGGCTGGCCTTGTTAATAAAGATTGAAGCAAAGGAGACATTGAGTACCTCAGCATTTTCTATGTATTTTCATTAAGTCCTCTCTCCCCCTTATCAGGGGCCCAAGGTTTTGCTTAATCTTCCTTTTGCTGTTTATGTACTTGTAGAATCCTTTCTTGTTGCTCTTCACCTCCTTCACCAGACTCTACTACAGGTCAACTCTGGCTTTTGTAACGCTGTTCCTGTGAGATCAGAGAACACATCTACGTTCCTGGATCACCTGCCCCTGCTTCCACTGCTTGTACACTTCCTTTTCATGCCTGAGTTCAGATAGTAGGTACTTGCTCCTCCATTCAAACCATCTTGCTATCATTTCTTTTTATTTCTTTTTATTATTTTTTCCCCTGTATTACTTTCCTGTCACTCACAAAGAAGGCTGGACAGACCAAGCCATGGTGATATGATGGAAGAACAAATGACACTTTCCAAAGTGATTGTATAGGAGTTAGAATGTCGGGGATCCTTGAGGTTTAATTCTCTAAGCTTTGCCCACGAGTAGAATATGATCTCCAAAAAAGCACAGGAGAGACCACTATACATGCACTTGGCAGCAAATTACCAAAGGGAGCCATATTCTGCTATCAGAACAAAGGACTGAACTAACTAGCTGACTGAACTGATTGGCCATGGAGCAATGGGACTATTTTCTATAAATGAGTCAATGTTCTTTTTATTCCACACATTCTAACCATGCTTAAATAACTTCCTGATAATGTTTAAAAATACAAGGAATCATCATTACAAAAGAAAAAAATACTATCTATATCTTTTTGTGAACCATTTTGTGGAGCCTTAGCAAGGCCATGAGTGATAAGTAACATTCGGTGAAAATTGCTCACAGGCTATTGTTTGATTAGGTTCTAGGTGAAGGAAGAAATAATTTTCTTCCAATTTGTTTTGCTTCACTATGAGTTGATCAGAGACCCACTTCACTCCACTGATGACATAATAAGGGGTTACAAAATGGAGGAAGGAAGCTGATGAAAGTCATAGAGGGTGCTGGAAGTTGCAGCTGACAATTGAAGCCACCTCTAAGAGCTGTTGCCATGGGTGGAGGAGTTGGCAGAGGGACAAGAGCTGTGAGGTCCAAAGTGCAAAATGAAGTGAAAAAAGATTTGGTTGGATTGCAGATATTTTAGGTCAAGTCATACAGTAAAAAGCACCATCCTCATTCTCTGGTTATCTTGTTAGAAGTTGTCTTTATTGGCAGTCAAAATCACTAACCCCAGATGCAAATTATCAGTTCACTCTCACTCTTTCCTTGTTGCTGAGTGAAATTGCAGTAGTAGGATGGTTCTTGTTTGCTCAGGCCAAACATGCCAATTCTGCATTGTGCATGAGCTATGAGGAGAGTTCATATTGTTGTGCAACATGGCCTTGTCAGCATGGGATCCATGACCAGGAGGATGTGGGAAAGTTAATGTTTCCAACACATTTTCAGACAGGCAGAAAACCATTTGGGTTACAACCGATCACAGGCAACTGTTCAGTTCACATATTGGGATCATCTGTATTTGGAAAAAATCAAACTGGATAATCAGAGGTAGTTTTGAGAAAATAGAATATGAGGCAAGTGGTTGAGCAAGTGGCTGGACAAGTCTCCCTGCATGGGGGTGAACTGGGAGGTGCACGGGCCCCACTAGGTTTGGCCATCAAATACCAAATTTGCTATTTGTCAACAGCAGTAAAAGTAGCTCAACAGTCTGTCATCTTTATGTAACTAATTTGTTTGACCTAGTTGCTGTTTTTTTTTTTGTTTGTTTGTTTATTTTATTTTATTTTATTTTATTTTATTTTATTTTATTTTATTTTATTTTATTTTATTTTATTTTATTTTATTTTATTCCCCTAGTTTATGATAGTTTTTTATTTTTATTATTGTGTTAATTTATTTATTTAGTATTTTCCAGGACGTTGGCCCTAGATTTTATTTCAAAAGTAGTTAGAGTAATTTTGTTTGACCTCAAGAGGACTACAGTGTTTTAAAAGGAAGTAGAGATTAGTGAGAGGGACAATTTTTTTAGGTCCCAAAATACATGGAAGGAGGAAAAGGTCAGTTAAAATGGGTTGTTGTCATCTGATAATTAGACTTTGGTTTCACATATAGAGTCTCAAAATATTTCCAGAAAAATTATAAGCCAGAATGTATGTTAGATACTTTTTCTTTGCGTATTTTCTCCCCACAACTCTTTGCTTCAAAGAATGAACTGTCTTAAGAAGACTTCAATCAAGTGTGTTTCACATGTATAAGAAGCATACAGGGACAAATTTGTATCTGTTACCCTCTGCTGAAGACTAGACACATGTCTGGGGAAGAAAATGTCATTTTAACTCAAATGGTTACATGGGAGTTGCTCTGTCCTGAGGAACAGTTTGTCCTGAGATAGGTTTTCCTCTATGTCTTCATTTGCTTATCACACTGGCTTCTGCAATGCTTACTGTAGAAAGAGTAAGAGATTCTAACTTTCCATGAAATATAATCATCCATGACCCAGCTTAGTGTTTCAATTCTCTGTTGCTTGTTATTTTCATTTCAAGAATTAATGCCCACCTAGAAGAACTTGGTCAAAGAAGGGACTAGACAGGCAGCAGAATATTGTATGTGTGTCAGACACTGACAGTGAGGTTTCCAAGACTCTCTGAAATTTGAATAGGTCTTCCTGGATGTATAATGGGTAAGTGAGTGGAAGAAGCTAATCCAAGAAAAGTGAATAACCAGATCAAAACTGGAATGACATCATCTGGTTGGAGACTTTCCTGATACAACAAAGCTGATAAGGGTCTCATCTGGCATAAGTAATGTGGGTTTAAGGATGACAGTGATAGATAAGGGTTAAGGGAGGCTCCAAGAGGAATGAAAATAAGCTTAAACAGAAATCATGGCAGCACTTCTCTGTGTATTTCCACTCATGATACAGCTCCCTATCTTGGGAGCAGTTTGGCACTAAGAGCTGTCTTCCTGAACTTTTGCTGGAGAAAGCAGGAGGGTGGAGTAACACTGTCTGGTCAATTCAGATTAGGCCTGGCTTGTGAAGTCAATCTTCCAATACTCCCTATGTTTTTCTTCACATGGAGCTGCACTGGATTCTTCTTGCATGAGTCTAACCTAGAGGATGAGATCTAGCAGGGCACCCAGTGGACTCCCTTCACTACAGGGGATTCAATTTCTGGTGCTGGACTGGTGCTAGTCTAAGGAAGTTCTCCCTCTGCCCCTTCCCCATATACATTGCATGGCTCTTAGGTCCTCAGTGCTGACTGCTTCACTCCACTGCTTCATCACTCCTGCTTGCTACACTGCTGTATGGATGTAACCTGACCCCAGTTTAATCCAGACCTACGGACAATTGGCCTCTTTAGACATGCTGACTGTAATTATTACAATTTCTTGAAGTTCTACTTATTTCCAAAGTATATTTAATATCAGGTAAAGCACTATTCCCCATTTTCTATGTATAATTTTAGGTATATGGATATATAAATATAGAAGCCAGAGCAGCATACAGCATACATAATTCATTCTAATGTTACCTCTTGTGTAATAGCCTACCTACCCCTGGCAGATCTTTCTGCCACAAAAGGCCTTCTTACATCTGCCTTTGATCTGGGGGACAGAGGTGGGCCAAGCCTTCTGACCTGCACCAGGCATGTGGACGGGCAGTATAAATGTCTGCTGACAGCTCCCAGTTAGTAAGTGGGGAGGAGATAGACTGCTTGTACTTCACCTATCATCTGGTTACTGGGTAGTTTGTGGTCAGTGTGTTCATGTTTATGATGTGGTCACAGCTCCCCACAGCTACATGATCCTTGTTTGTATCATGGCTATTGTCACCTCTGGTACAATTATGAAAAGATAAAGCAAGGCTAGTACTGACATGGAAGATATTCTGGAAGTTTCTTATTCTTTTCTTGTTCTTATTCTTTTCTTGTTCTTGTTCTTAATTATAATTATTATATTTTCTTATTCTATTACATAGTAGAAATAAAGCATGCACTCTAAAGACCTGCATTTCTAATTTGTTTATTGCTAGAGATATGTCATTTTTTAATTTCCTGTAGTCATTTCCTCCAGTTCCCTCCTGTCTGTGATATAAAGTGATCAAATGGTAAGTCCAGAGATAACGATTATTCATCTCTTCACAGCCTGTTGTGTGATTCCAACCATGAGACTCATCTTTCAAGCATGTTCTGTGATCTTCACACTGGGCAACCTGATGGCTTCTCAGTCACAGTCAGGTGGTAAGTTCAATAGATATTTATTTAAGTGCTTGATATACTAATTAGTAATATTTCTATGGGTACTTCATGTGTTACCTACCATATTCAGTACTTTTTTCGTGAAAAGAATCAACCAAAGAGAAATCGAAATCCAGGAGAGGTGAATGAGTATTCTTAAAACAAACAAACAAACAAACAAACAAACAAAAAAACCTACTGAAATTTTATAAATACAATTCAAGAAAGAAAATGGTAAGCTTGTGCCTATTGTTAAAGAAAGAAATATTCAAATTGTTAAGCAGGACTACTTGCTGCCTAAGACAGAGATTCTTATAGAGAGGACTGCATCAGAAAATGACTACGATCTTCCCATTGAATAAAGTTGCATAAAATGGACAAATGAATAAAACTTCAGTACTTAGTATTCTGGAAGAATGAACAAGATTGGAAAATATCCAGCAATATCTTGTGCCTGTAAAAGCAATGAGGTAAAAAGACTATTAAAGAGCAAAAATAAGAAAGGCTTTAAAGACCGGTAATTTGGCTACCTAAATATGAGAACACCTCTGTTTCACTTGTTTGTTTGCAGTGCCATTGCTTCTAGTTTCCCAAAGGCAAATAGACTGACAATCTAATCTTCACTCTTACTAATTTATCACATGGTCCCTGTCTCTATGAGAAAGAAATACTTTAAAGTTATGCCCTCTTCTTATCAACCTGTACATCAATTCTCTGTTCTGCTGTACTTACGATAAGTCCTTTTTTTTTTTTTTTTTTTTTTTTTTTTTTTTTCTGGCAATGCATAACTGATTCTCCAGTGTTAATTGCTCTTGTGAGTTGCTGTCTGTGCTGTGAAGGGACATGACTCTTTCCTGCCTTGAGATGGCTACAACCTGTAGCTATGTCATACTGATGGCATGACTTTGTGGGACAAAAAAATGAAAATTACAGTTGTGATGCTTATTTAATGTGAAGTGTGGTGATGCCTAGAGATGGTTAACTATCTTCTACTGGAAACAAAACAAAATAAACAAATTTAAAAAATCACAAAATCATCGTAATCAACAACAAAATAAACAAACAAAAAACCCTGCACCACTCAATTTGATGAGTTATGAGAAATATGCTATAAGGATATAAGGAAATATGCTTTGCCTCCAAATGTCTGTAAAAACCTTCTCTTGGTGTCCCGTTAGGTCTCTTGAAAAGAGACTTTCTACTCAGTAGTCCTGTGTGCAAGGAGTTTACCTACATGAGTTCCTATTAATGAAATGAAACAGTTCTCATAGATGAGTAGTAGTAAGAGTTATTAGACTGTAGGCCCAGGTTTGGGTATTGCACTCCCGTTGTTTCTATACAGTGTGTTGCTGCAATATGTGGAAGTTCAGCATGTGGTTACTTATCAGATTGCATCAATGTAAGAAAATCAAAAGGGTTTTTTCTTTGTTGTTTCAACGCAACTGTTCCCATACATATATGTTCCACTCTGTTATCTTTGCAGATTGACATTCTTTCTCTCCTTTTTCTCATTTCTGCTCTGTTCCATGACATTTGGGCTTTTTACAAGGTTCCCCTTCAAGCTTGAAAAGTATCTTAGAGGTGGAGTATACTTGTTCATGTTATTGCTCATGTTATTGGTTATGTCTGCATAATTTATTGCTCAAGGAAATTTCCTTTTTTTTTTTTCTGCTGTAAAAGTACTTTCTCCACACACAATAGTGGTATTTTCCATGCTTCTCTGTCCTGAGAAGAGCAGTGTTTATGATGCTAAAGTCTTGTGTGGAACCCTACCAGTTCCCCTCTGTTTTTAATGAATGTTTGGATAATTCTTTCCGAAGCTTATGTTCCAGGGTACTGGTATGCATTCTATACCACTACAAGGTACTGCCATCTACTCATCTAGCCAGGAAAGCAGGTCATCCTCAGGCAGAAAGCTTCTGTGGCTCCTCTTTCATCTGGGGCCTGCCTCTTCATTATACTTTTGACCTTTATTCTAGCTATTATCATAACAAAAAGAATAATGATAAACATTTTACTGTTGTCTGTAGGATCATGAAAATAAACATGCTTTAAATAGTTACAATTATTGTGGAAGAACTGGCATATTAGCTGAGAAAGACCCATGGTGGGTTCATAAAACTTGCATCATAAAGAACGGGAGACAAGGAAGGAAACATCATTTTGGATAACCAGTGCATACCCTCAGAGCATTTGATGTCAAATTAATACAAACTTTAAAAGTCTTACTTAAGCTTTACATCTTTTGATGTTGAAATAGCAAGGAAACATGGATAATGCAACACATATATGCTATGGTTTGAAAAGATGCACACAATTTTTTATTGCACACTTGCACAAAACGTAGCTCATGCCACATTAATAAGGTTACAAAACCCACTCAATTAGAAAGTATAGTAGAAACTTGCACTAACTAGAGGTCTGGAAAAACAACCTTTAATAAGAAAAGTTATTTTAAAGACTTTATTTGTATTATATAGCTGAATACATTTCAAAGTAATTAATTATGTTAAGGCTGATTTCTGATGAAGTTCTTAAAAACTAGAATGCGGTAAAGAATACGTATATATCACCAGACGTTTATTACAATTTCTGTTCCATTTTAATTAAATGATTCTATTTACTGTTAAGGTATTTAATAATGCATTGTCTTCCATTTCAGTTACTGGAGTTTATATATAAATATTAAAATCCCAGAGTTCTAATTCATAATATGTAGGATTATTTACTTATTTATTTATTTTACAGGAAAAGAATCTGAGTTTAGCAAGATTTATATATGGGGTTAATTTGATGTGCTCTGAGTAATCCTGCTGAAGTCAAGTGGACTATTCAGAATGTGCAAAGTTAAGTTAATCCCGAAATCACTTCAGGGCTGGAGCAAAAACCATATTCTTTTCTGTTATGCAAAAATATACCTCACCAGACCACAGAGCTAGAGTTCCATATAAATATTAGTTCCATACACTAACATTTCTATTATTTTTTATAAAACTAGTTTTATTTAATGAAGGGGAACATGCAGTTATACAGTCAAATATGTTAAACATATATTTAGCTAATTTTATAGAAAATATAACTCTAAGTAGTCATATGGGTTTAATTTACATTAACCATAACACTATATACTGCAAACACAGGCATGTAAGAATTTAGTACATAAAAATTAAAACGTGTTAGTGTATTTGTTGACCAATAGTCCACTGTAGGGCACTTTGCCATAGAATCATAAAATGATAGAATCATAGAATCATAGAATGATTTGGGTTGGAAGAGACATTAAAGATCATCTAATTCCTCACCCCTGTGTGGAAGTGGCATCTTCCACTGGACCAGGTTGCTCAAAGCCTCATCCAACCTGGCCTTAAACACTTCCTGAGATGGGGCATTCACAACTTCTCTGGCAATCTCAACTAGATCCTCATCATGCCAAAGCATAAGTAAAGAATTACTTCTTAATATCTAAGTGGCTAACATAATATTAATGGCTTCAGCTAAAGACAAGATGATCTCTTAGACTTGCTGAAGGGACTTGATATCTCTTGGGCAATCTCTTGTACAAAGGTAGAACTAACTGAGTAAATTCCATTTTATGATAGCTTATGAGGTTTTGAAGTTTTTGCTTCAGTGCATAATTGCATCGACTTCTCCATTCTTCAGAAAACCAAGATTTTCAGTTTGAGAAAGCAATATAAAACAAGCCTGCAGCCACTAGTTAGGAAACAGAGGAGTTGGGTTTAAGTACCTCTCTTGAGTAACAACAGAATCTTTATTTATTTATTTGTTTTATTATTTTATATTAGAATTCCATGAACCATGTAATAAGGATCTGCATCTAAATCTAGACAGATGCTTTTGGACTTCTGTCATATCTGTCTCTAGAGTGATTTTGAGATAACAACATATTAGAACACAATGACACCTGTACAAAAATATTTTGATTATCTGTAATTGCAGAAGTCGCAAAATCTGTAGACACAGAGATGTAGCCTTGAAAATAGTTAGGCAACACCATTATTTGAATCCAAGTTTCCACATGCTTTTCTCACATGTTTGTGTTGATTACTGAGCAAAAATATAGCAAACTTGAAGATATGTAGGCCTGATTCACTTGAACATTCAGGATCTTTATCTGTAATAAACAGTTCATCAGAAATGTTTTAAAACTTTTCCACTTTAAAATCTTCAAAAGGACAGAGTAGAATAAAATATAAATAGGAATCAGGGTCTAAATACTCTATTGTCCTGTTAGACAGCAATGCTCCTGCAGAAGTTTTTAGTGGGAGATATTTCATGTCTGGAGATTGCAGCCTGCAAATTGTACCTTCAAGAGGTTTTCTGCCAATATTCACTGTGTATTTTCCTCCTCTTTTTTTCATTCAACTAAATATAGTTTCACATCTTATAGAACTTAGAAATAAATAATTCATACTTCTTGATGGATTTCTATCATGGATTTCTAATCTTTCTGGTTTCTTATCTTCTTCATTTTTCAATTTCAGAATTATCTCCAGTGTCTAATTGTGGAATCCTGATGGACACTGAATTAAAATACCTGTGTCCTGGAAAGAGCTATAACAAGGGGGTGGTCAGAAGAAGAAAAAAATATCTGTGTGCAGTCAAAGGACATTAAATGATCTTCCTTTGAGAAAGCCTGTAAGGTGGAATTGGCCAAGACCCCATAGATTGTGGTCTATTCACCTATTGTGGTGACTAGATTTATGGTCAGTTCACCTATTTGTGCTGGTCTGCATTGGGTTCCTATAGGTGTATCTGCATTAGCCACCTGGTGGACAGTAAAAAAAAGACATCCTTGTTTTTTGTGGTAAGCATTACAGACAGTTTACACACAGGATTCATGTAGCATTAGTTCCCAAATAGTTCTCCTCAGCAGGAAATTCTTAGCAGATATTAGGGGGGAAGGTTGGTCTCAATATTTAGGTCCTATGCACAGAATACATGTGAACCAGTGTATAATTTTTGGCCCAGGGATGGTTGAACTTTCTCTGGTGTTGCTGTGCATATTTCCATTTTGCTATTTTGAAATTCTATTTTATTTTTATTTTATTTTTATTTTTATTTATTCTGTTTTCTTGTATTTTAGACATTCTTATGTCTTAGTTTTTAAGATTATCTGAGTCTACAGCAATAGCGATATCAGGTGATGTTTCTCATAAACACTGCTGAAATCATATTCTCTGTAAATGTACCTGGCAGGTCAGAAAGATGCCATCAACACCAAAATAATCAACTTCAATAACGAGAAGATGCAGATCACGTGGGCAGTAGGAGAACTATTCCCTGGCGAGAATGTGTCATTTTCTTATACGTGAGTATTAATGATGACTATTCTCTTGCAGGACTTACTTTGGAAATTTAAAATAGCTAAGTCCATTTGACTCTTCTGTGAACTATATCTGGAAATGCTTTTAACATTTTTGTAATCATCTGACATGAAACCTGTTTATATCCATACCTTGCTACAAAAGTGTACAAAAGTGTACTGCTGAATAGTCAGTCATAACAGACAATATATGAAAGCTTCATATCTTTTTTTCTTTGCTTTAAATGTTAATGTTAATTACACTGTTGAAAGTAATGGTGGTTATTTATTTATTTATTTATTTTTTATATATATTTGAGTTATAATGTATGTATATTTTACCTATGTCATTAGTTGATGTAACAGAAATTCATTGTTTTGGTTAAAGGCAGTTATAGAGCTTGATCTTCCCTGTTCTTTCTGGTATGTGAAGGAAGCAACAGTACAATATTGGAAACAGGTTCGTGAAAGCACCTGTTTGAGCAAGGCATTTTCTTATTAGAGAAACAAACAAAAAAAAAAAACACAAATGAAACTTGGTAATTTCAGACTGCACTGAATCCAAGGACTGGAAAGTCAGTGAATTCATGTGAATGAATTGCCTCACACCACTATGAAAGTTCCTGATTCAAGAAGTTCCATATGTAGACTTCTCTTGGTAGGACGACTGAAAACATACAAACAAAAAGACAGTAGCAAAAAGGAATTAACTGGTTAACTGGTAAGAGTGTTTCCATTCAACAAAGTTTTTTCATTCCTAGATTTGAAGAAGGCAAGCAGAAAGTTTGGAAGCCATGTCCCACTTATTTATTGGATCAAGGTTATAATTCCGGATGTCTTTTTAAGACAGAAGGACACACCCTTGCCTTCTCTATCATGAACAGCAATGGAAGTGAAGAGCGTTTTTCTAAAATACTAAAATCTGATTTCTACAGTAAGTATGTAAAATCACAGCTATGTCTTTTGGTAGTTTTAGTGTCTTCCCACAAGCATGAGAAGAAATCATTTAAATGTGTGTATTAAGTGCTAATAGTGTATACCAATACCAAACTATTGGTATTTGGAATTACTGATGCCAATTTTTGTCACTTGCTTTCATCAGTAGCAACGTAGGCTCTCATGGCACTGTGGTTAAAGTGGATTACACAGGACAGTCAGATTTGCCCCAAAATACAGTTTCAAATTAGAATTAAAATATTATATGGGTGTGCCTGATGTAATGTAGATCTACTCAGCATTCATACCAGGAAAATTAATACAACTTGTTAATTTCTTGTCTTAGTGCTGGCGATGTTTGTCGTATTTTAAATCTTTAAATCTTTGGCCATTTTCCATAATATATGAGGCAGCAAACTACTTCTTATCAAACAAGCTGTGGTACAAACCTAAGGGGATGTAAACAGAAGTTAGTCAAGTTGCTCTGGTATAGACCAATGTCATAAAAGAGATCTCCTCCTACTAGCAGAGATCTGATGATCCTGGTTTACTAAATCCCTCCCATATCTGTTTTTCAAATCTAGTGTGAGGTTGATTTATCAAAATTTTCTGTCATTATCCTTATTTATAATGTTTAAAATGAAGGGATTATTTTTTTTTCTGATAAAAAATCATGCGAGAAAATGTAGCAGGCAGAAATTATCTGGAAAATCATAATCTTTTAAGTATGTTGTTAGCATTTTTTATTAATGTTTTAGTAAAAGAGATCAATTAAAAACATGTCAAGACATCTAACTTTGAGAATACTTTTATGTCCCATCTGATAAACCATGGAATGTTGCAACTTAGTTCCTGAATTTTGGCTATTGAACTCCCCCTGATACCAAAATTATGTTAAAGATTGATAGATAACAATGCAGGAATAACAAGGATTGGACTTAAATTTTGAAATTCAGAAGGCAGGATCTTTATAATATGAAAAGGAATCTAGAGGAATTGAAAAAGCAAGTAACACTCTTCTCACCCATTTATTTCTTACTACTGAAGACTACCTAGCTACATAGGTCAAACCATTGCATTCTCTTTGGATCATCTGAAAATAGTGAGGGGTAGATTCAGTTGTGCACAGGTAAGCACCTTTTTTTTTTTTTTTTCTTTTTTTTTTTGCATATTCCTCACCATACCCCACGTGGTCTCCAGAAGATGAACATGTGTCCTGTAGGTTTGATGGTACTGAATTTGTCAGATCTTTTCCAATGAAGAAGCATCTTCCTTTCTCTTGACTGAAGGAGATTAGAGTCATTCTTAAAGTAGTTTCCTGCTTCTACTCTGTGCTGGTGCGGTCTCACCTTGAGTACTGTGTGCAGTTCTGGGCACCACAGTACAAAAAGGATGTAAAACTGTTGCAGAGTGTCCAGAGGAGGGCGATGGAGATGGTGAAGGGCCTAGAGGGGAAGACATATGAGGAGCGGCTGAGGTCACTTGGCCTGTTCAGCCTGGAGATGAGGAGGCTGAGGGGAGACCTCATCACAGTCTACAATTTCCTCACGAGGGGGAGTGGAGAGGCAGACGCTGACCTGTTCTCCATAATCACCAGTGATAGGACCTGCGGGAACAGTGTCAAGCTGAGGCAGGGGAAGTTTAGGCTGGACATCAGGAAGAGGTTCTTCACCGAGAGGGTGGTTGCACACTGGAACAGGCTCCCCAGTGAAGTAGTCACTGCACCAAGCCTGTCTGAATTTAAGAAGTGATTGGACTGAGCACTTAGTCACATGATCTAAACTTTTGGGTGGACCTGTACAGTGCTAGGAGTTGGACTTGATGATCCTTATGGGTCCCTTCCAACTCAGGATATTCTATGATTCTATGATTCTAGTTACAGTAGTTTTCTGAATCAAGATGATATCTACTTTTAAATGTGGCACCTCAAATTGTAAGTAGTGTCATGATGCCAAGTTATATTTTGACATTTAGTAAGGAGATCAGATGCAAAAGTGTATTATCCAAGAATGTCCACCTTCTTTACTTGCTACTCAGGGAAACATTGAGATATGGGGAAAAAAAAAAAAAAAAGTAATTTTTTTTTAAGAGTCTATTGCATGACTTTTTTCTTTTCTTCTTAGTAAAGCCCAGTCCACCAGAAAATGTGACCTTCTTCTGGAAAGATGACACCGTTACCATAACCTGTAATAAACCAAAGAGAGGTGTGAAGTGCTTGAGACTTGAGCTTCAGTACAAAAGCAAATTTGACAATGGGTGGCAAGTGAGTTGGGCATGACATTTTTAATCAACATTGGAAGGAGCTGGAAGTAGCATCTCCTTAGAAAGTGAAATGGTGTTGTTTTCAAATTACTCTCCCCTCCCATGTTTTCAGGATTGATGGTAGCAGAAAACTGTTGGATATTTTGGTTCCTAGATCCCTGCCATGCCAGAAATCATTTACTTTTTAAGCTATAACCATCTTCTATGCAAACAGCTGAGAACAATCTAAAGAAAAGGTCATACATTCAAAGTAGAAGACTTAGAAGGTAAAAGCAGAAAGCAGAGTAGAGTTAAAAGACAGAAAAAGGGAGAAACAGCATAAAATAAAATGAAAGAAAAGAAAAGATGAAACAGGATTTTTATCTATTCTGTTTTTCTGTTAAGTATATCTACATATTATTTCATTGACTTAAATCTTTCCAGTCACATACATAATATATTTTGCGGTTTTAAAGTTTTTTTCTTCTATATTGCAAATAGCAACTGTAGCATAGTATTCTATGTAATGATTGTTATGCCCTTCAGTTCACCAGCAGATGGTAAGCAATGGGCAAGAATAGGTAAAGAAGAGGAATTCTTCAAAATTCAGAGAAGTTAAATTTCACTTATGAGGTTTTGGTTTGGCCTACCCCTTATCCTAGTCATGCTCACACCTGAATGTAACATTCTGAAGCTTTGTCTTGAAAACTGGAATTAACGATGATGTGCCTTCCTTCTCAGTCCAGAACTTCTAAGTGTTGCAGAGTTGGAGAGCAAGGCTTTGATCCAAGGAAATGCTATTCTTTCCGTGTCAGACTGAAGAGGCTAGTACCCTACTGCAATGTAGTTAATTACAGCAGTGACTGGGAAGCAGAAACATTTTGGATGAATGGCACATTATTAGGTAACAGCTGTGCTACATTCATATGTTATCTAAGTGTAAATGGGTAAGGGGTGACTGCAAAAGAAGCTCAAAAGCTGTATCAGGTTCATGTTGCACTGTCACGATCCATCTTCTGTCATCAATTATCTTGGGGGTTTGGGCCAGAAGATCTCCAAAGGTTCCTTCCAACCTGTGAAAAAATGCCTGTGAAAATTTTGTGATCAGAGAAAGTTTATGTGGGTGTCTGAATGCCCACTTTTAATTCCTGTCCCCTTTGTCCTGATGATTCATAACACTACCAATTCATGCAATAATCCATAAAGCTAAAAGTGTTCTTATTTTTTTATGTTACTATAGTGTCTAGGATACCCCAATGACAGTGATGTGATACATACTGTGTACATATTGTGTATATATATATATATATGTATGCACACACATACATAAATATATGCATATTTATGTCTGTGTTTTGTATTTACATGCACATGCAGGCACTCTGGTGACAAATGATACATGGACATTAAGCCTGAGCCCTAAGAAAGACCTTTATGCCCAAATTTTAAGGCCATTTCTTTTAAAATGCATCCAGTTTAATTACAGAATCAGAAGTCATAGCTGTCTGGTGCTCATAACTGATGAATTGATTAAAACAAAGTATGGGGGAAAAAAAGTGAAATGGCAGCAAAAGCAGTATCAGCATTGTTTTCCTTCCTGGAAGACCCATTTAGATAGGCATGATTGCCTTGGACTAGATCTTTGATGGAAACTATTTTAATGGTTATCAAAACCAAGAGACAGATTTGCTGTAGTAAAGCAAAGACTGTACACCATCCAACACATTCGTATCAGCTAACCTCAGAATGCCACCCACTAGGCCTTATCAAAATGATGAAACGCCCAGATGTCCATTGCACTAAGATCTCAGTTCCCTAAAATGCAATGAGCTACTAGCTCACCCCAAAAAAATCTGTACACACACAGCTGGGCTGAAATGCTGGAATAACAATAACTATGTGCAAACTATGCACTAGTAGTAGGAATAGAAAAGCCTCCTCCACCATGCAGACTGTGAGCCTGCAAGTATGTCCTCTGCTGTGGCTGGCAATGTCTTTCAGAATACACAGTAGACAATGTACATCTCTGAGAGGTGGGTACATACAGCTCTACCTGCACCCTTTGACCAGAGGCTGCCAGCAGGCAACTACAAGCATGGAAAACACAGAAGAGACAGGCTAATTGTGCAGTTGCTTTGAGTGCCTCTGGATCAGAAATGACATTGGCACAGCCCCTTTAATGGGACAAACAACTCACTTCAGACCTTTATTGAGTTATTATTACCTCCAGATCTACCATCACAGGAAGACTTTCATAGCCTCTGAATGCTTTACTGGGTGTTCACAACTTTTCTTGTGGCTTTCTGGCAGCCACAGAGAAAGAAGTGACTCTTGAGTCCTATTTATAGAAAAGTTTACCCTTGATTAATAATTAAGTTTTCATAGTAATTATTTGGAGAGCAGAAGATCAGTAGTAGGAAGTATAGTTTTGCAGTGGCTTTACAAAAGCTGCAGAAAAAAATGCTGAGAATGCCAAAAGGTGGAAAAATATATTTGTTTATATACCTATGTGTTGGAATCTGACAATAGTTCCTTTCTGGATGTCAGCACTTGTGGTTTGCTGACTTTTTGGTATATGGGATGGGGAATTTATTTATTTATTTGTTTATTTATTTATTTATTTTGTCATTTGTTTTGTTTTGAGAAATAAGACATTTAAGCTATGTAAAAAATCCCACTTGCAGCTTTTTATCTCAGGAAAGCTTAAGCTACTTGAAAAATTGTAGGCGTAGCTTTTGTGACTGTATGTAAGATAGATCTTAGCACAGAATTGCTGCATCGCTGTCTGTGCATTGAGAGGAGCATAAGAAGCATCACTCTGAATGCTTCGACTCTTTGCACATATACCTTTGTCCTGTACCAAGTCAATTTAAATAAAATAACAATTTTCTTTTGTTGCAAGATTTGGGTAAGGATATATTTCTGTTGCTGTTTTCTTTTGTTGTTTGTTTGTTTGTTTTGATTTGTTTTTCAATTGTTTCAGTTGAACAACTGAATTTGTTGCATTTGTTCCTAAATACTATTTTTATTTTTTTAAAAAGAAAAGTCAATGCTGTTGTGTAATTAAGAATAATTACTGTTAAAACAAATGAGGTTTTCACATGCTTTTTTGTGATTATTCCTAGATTCATGTGATGATGATTTAAAATCTCAGTCAAACACAGTAATTCTTTTAAGTTGTTTGCTGGCAGTACTTCTAATGATATTTATCCTCTTGATTCTTCTGTGTAAATGGCAGAGGTAAATATAATCTTACTGGGTACTACTAAATTATAATTTATATCATGAAAATAGAGCGATCTTTTAGGATCAAATCTTTTACCACTCAAAATTTCTAACTGATGAAGTCAGAATCAAAATGTAGAAGTAATGTCTTAATTACTTTTTGGCAGCTAATTTATCCTGGTCTTTCAAACATCAAGGTCTTTATCTTTCAACATTATTGTTATTATTATTACTACTACTAATATTATTTTTTATATTATTATTAATAAAATAAAATAAAATAAAATAAAATAAAATAAAATAAAATAAATAAAATAAAATAAAATAAAATAAAATAAAGCAATGTCTTAGAAAAAATTTGTCTCTTCCACGTCATTTCTTCTCTTTTTCTAGAAATCCACTTAAAGAGACTTAAATCCATTATTCTGTTTTCTGCTTCTGAATTGTTTTATATTTTTGTGCAAATTTCATCAGACTCAATGTCTAGTAGCAGTAAGCTGAAGTGAGCCTGAATGCACTCAACTTTCATAAGACTATATCAATATTTGTATTTGTTGTCTAATGACTGTTCATGTTTTAAATCTACAATTAAAAAATAAAATCTGCATAGGTCCCAAATTCTGGTCTTTTTCAGTGGAAAAAAAATATAAAAATGCAGTACTGTTGAATATAGATCTTTTCAGATCATAAATTCATTTTTTCCCCTCCAATATTTCTTTTTACATTGGTGTTCACTAAGTCAGCCAGTAAAGCTTTCTGTTTCACCATCTTCCCCATCTTGGGGAACACAGCCAGGAAATGTAAAGTTCTGAATTCTACATAGTAAAAAATGCCACTTGCTGACTAGCTGTAAATTTACTTATCTTCTAGATTTTGCTAGGATGAGAGTGACTGAAAATCCAACAGTAAAATCACTGTTAGCCTGATAATCTTATCGTTCCATTAGATTGTATTAATCTCATCCGATGATTGTTTTAGTGTAGTAATGTAGTAATACTGCTTTTCCACTTTAACACATGTATAAAAGAAATCAAGCCTAGAGTATTGTCATATAGATTGTATTTGTGGCTACACCACTGTGTTGAAGTAGACACTTGTATGAATAACTACATCATAACAGAATGCCTTTTTGCATTTTTCTTTCAGACTTCAGAAGTCTGTCATGCCTACCATACCAGATCCAAAATATGTATTTGCTGATCTCTTCAGTGATCATAATGGAAACTTCCAGGTAAACATTCTATTCCCAGCAAGTCTGTGAACTCTGCAATGCTGTGTATGCTTTGAAAGTAGTTACTGACACTTGTTCTGGGCTGATGTTACAGCAAGTGACCCAAGAAAAAAGCTCTTCCTCTCATGCAACAGCACCAACAAAACTCATAAATTCAGTGTAGTGCTGCACTGTGTAAAGAGGATTGTTGTTTCAAGAGAAAAATTTAATGATGTCCAGAGACACAACAACGTCTAATTAGATGACAGTGTGGCATTTGCATCCACTCTTGCTAATGATAGTTTAGGGAGCTTGCTCTTCCCTTTATGTTTGTGAAATACAGGGAGACTTACTGCCGAACCAACGATGGCACTCATGGCTTTGTGGGCATCAGTCACAGTAGGAAACATACATGTATTCTCTCTCATCACAGAGAGCTATGATCACTAACTATTTAGACACAGAGCAGCTGTGAAATGAAAGCACTACATGTTTTGCATTTGTTTTCTTACTGTTCCTTGAATCCATGACATCACATAAGTGATTTAATATCTGTATTAATTCAGTTGTCTTTAATTACTACCATGTTTCCTCTGAAGGTAGACAGGTCAAATATTTTCAAACTTTTTCAAACCCAATGACAACACAAAAGAGTAGTAATAACATTTCAGTGATGAACTGAAAAGGGACCATACATAGGATATATTTAAAACATAACTGAAGAAGAAAGATATAAATGAAATTAATACAGAAGATTCAATCCAGACATGTGCTATTGTGTAAATCTCCCTGTAAACTCAGTCCAAATTTAGATTGTCAGGACTCAGGTCCTGACTTAATGTGCGAGTCTACCAAAGAAAGAATACAGGATACTTTATATACCCAAAGTTTTCCAAAGGTCTTGATTAAATACAAAGTTCACTTGGTTTGTTCAGTTTGGAGAAGAGAGGACAGAGGGGTGGCCTCATCATGGTCTACAATTTCCTTGCAAAGGAGAACTGAGGGGGAAGTGTCAATATCTTCTCTGTTGTGACTGGTAGTAGGGCTTTAACCATACTCTTGGAAGTATGGTTAAATTTTCAGCTAGTCCTGTGTGCAGCTAGGAATTAAATTCAATGATTGTTGTCAGACCCTTCCAACTCAGGATATTCTATGGTTTAATATGATTCTGTGATTTTATAATATAATTTGGTTTTGATAATTTGTAGGCATTTATATACAATTGTAGAAAACTGCCTTTCTTCCTCTCTTTTTTCCTTGCTTCTTATTTCCTGCTTGACTATGTTGCTTCATTTTCATCTTCTCCATTGTGGCTGATCCTGGAAAGATGCCATTATTAAAGGAAAATCCACATCTGTACTGCCAGACTTCTTTTGATTGGATCTTAGAACCTGCCACTAACAATGTTTTAATTCTCCTAGGAGTGGATAGACAAAACTGATCATGCAATGGTACAAACCAAGCTAGAATACGAAGAGCCAGAGTGCATCATTGAGGAGGAAAGCCAGCAAAAGGACAAGAAGAACAGCAACAAACAGGAACCTAGGGAAAAAATCTTCAGCTCTTCAGAAGCAGCTGGAAATTACAGTCCCAAAGCAGGTCAGAATGCCTGCCTGATGCCAACATCCAATAATAGGGTTTCCTTTTCTGGCTTCCAGAATGTAATGGATGATGACACGTATGTGATGTTATAAAATTTGCATAATTCAGGAGGTATGGACAACGGTTAACTAAAGCAAGCATGCAACACTCTTAGTGGTATGGTTTAATTTTTAAGTAGTCCTGTGTGGAGCTAGGAGTCGATCTTGATGATTTAGGCAGGCTTAGTATTTAAAATAAATGCCTGATAACTTTTAAAGGTCTGGTTTTGGTTCATCTTTAGGACTATATGAAGCCCTATTTTCCTGCTATGAGCAGGAGAAAAGAAGAGCTCCTCCACGGTACATTTTCAAGAGCTGAGATTCAGTCCTGGTGCTCATGTAGTGCAAACTACATTATTATTCTTCCCAAATTAATAGGAAAAAAAAATAAAGGTATTTTTCTGCTAGTGGGCTTTGTCTCACAAAAGCCAGATGATATAACATTCATTCTCATAGGGATAGGATACTGCTTCTAAAGATCTCTTTATACTATAAATTATTGCTTTAGTAAGCTGCTTCTCCCAGTGTGAAATTTTGAGTTCCATGGAACACATCAAAAATTTAAAAAAGAGAAAGAATAGGTCACATGTCTAAGATCAGAAGAGTGAGGATATACAGTACTTAGTCATGTTTAATCCTGCAAGCAGCGCAATGTAAGCAGCTTCCTTCAAAGTTTCCAGTGATGCTTTGTGGGCCTCCTCTGAGGTCAGGGTCTCAATATCTTACAGTGTCTTTTTGTATGACTAAGCAAACTCTTCTAAAAAGATGAAGTTCAATTTGAACAATATTTACTTTAACTGAGTTACATGTATTTTAAACCATTTTTAATATTATCAAGTAGCATTGAACATACTTCCTAGGACTTACTCAGATTAAATATATCAGTCTTTTATACTTAAATGGTATTCTAATGTTTTGTAAAGCATACCATCTTTTAAACATTTTTTTTGTTTAAATTTAAATTTAAGTTCAATATACTATGCAGTTAGATCTCAGAAGCAAAATCTTAACTATTCTGTAAATTTCTCTGTATCACTTAAACTACATGCAACTTGAAAACAGATTTTGTAAAATGTTAAGTGTTAAATGTATCTATGATATATGCCAGATCTTGTAGATATACTGTGATTATATGTTGAAGCAGTTCCAGTTATTCACATGGACATCAATCAGTCACTGAATAATTTTATCAGTTGACTAAACTTTGCCTAATTAATACTTTTATTAACTAATTCATAGTGTAACTTGCAGATTGGACATATCAGAAAATTACTGTGATTAGTAGGCTATTTTTAACTCAGCACTTAAAAAAACTATAATGCCAGGTATCCTTGGGAACTCTGTACAGTAATGTAAATCCATTAGGTTTCAAAATCGGTTTCTAGGTCAC
Source organism: Aythya marila (assembly GCF_965140915.1). NCBI lineage: Eukaryota > Metazoa > Chordata > Aves > Anseriformes > Anatidae > Aythya > Aythya marila. The sequence goes on along the minus strand of NC_139042.1, from coordinate 71,450,197 downwards.
CAGGTTTGCTGTACAAGGAAAAACTCAGATTTTTTTTCTGGCCAATAATTGCAAAACTTAACTGGGAAGATAGTTTATACACATTTCCCTTGTTTTGCTTGACATTACCTTAGACTTAATTTTTCACTACAAGAAAAACAGGCTAAGAAAGTATTTCTCATAATCCTGACAAATTTTCTTCCTTTTACTATATAAAACAGATGTATGCAAACCTTTAGGGTCCTTTTGTATACCGCACATTTCTGGTTTTTTTTTTTTTTTTTTTTTTTTTTTCATTTTTTACAAGGACAAATATGCAATGTTTCAATAGCATAGTAATATTACTATTCACAGTATTTTCCTGAAATTTTAATTTTGAGGGAAAAGACGAAAGTCATGTGAAATTGTGCTGTCTCAGCAATGTCTCTGAACTGAAAATGTATAGTCATTTAAGTTTTTAGTATGAAGTATAACTTGTATTATATTTTTTAGTCATAAAGTTTCTGTTTGCAAAACTATACAAGCATATTTACATAGTGTATAACAGATAAGAAATAAAAGAAACAAAATGTCTACATTCTTGGCTGGTTAAGCCTGGAAAAGAGGAGGCGAGGGGAGACCTCATCGTAGTCTACAGCTTCCTCATGAAGGGGAATGGAGGGCCAGGTGCTGCTCTATTCTCTCTAGTCACCAGTGATAGGACCCAAAGGAATGGTGTCAAGCTGAGGCAGGAGAGGTTTAGGCTAGACATCAGGAAGAGGTTCTCAACTGAAAGGGTGGTCATACACTGGAACAGGCTCCCCAGGGAAGTAGTCACTGCACCAAGCCTGTCAGAGTATAAGAAGTGTTTGGACTGTGCACTTAGTCACATGGTCTGATTTTTTGTGTAGACATGTGCGGTGCCAGGACTTGGACTCGATGATCCTTATGGGTCTTCCAACTCAGGATATTAGGTGATTCTATAATTCTATATATCTCAAATATTTATTTTAAAAACATCCCCTTATGAAGAAAGTGCAATGAAGGGAATTATTGAAATTCAAAGCAAATTACTGTTCTTTAAAAAAAATATAAAATTTCCATTCTTGAGGAATTCTTTAAAAATGCCTAGAGAAGGATGAAGAACATGATTTAAGCAATGGGAAAAGGCCTTTCTGAAATACTGATGCTGATTCTGTCAAACATGGTACAAGAAGACATAAATCAGATTAGCAACACACATTGCTTATGGCCACTGGGTGCCCTGGGAATGCCCAAGCATACCTCTAAGCTCCACATTTGTGGTGCCTGTCATAGCCCACCTCTGTTGAGATGTAGGCCCTGGTGGCACTCAGCCACATCAGGCACATCTCTATGAAGCTCTAGGAAGGAAGAGCTGGGAGCCAGTGCTCCTGGGCTTTGGCTGAATCACTGCTCAGAGAAACATCAGTGAGAAGGGTGACAGTATGAGAAGCTGGACATGAATAAAAAATATCTGAAGGTTGGGGCAAAATACCTTAAGGAAATGTGTGGGTTTTACTCAGGTGGGCAGCTGAGCTCCACAACAACCTTTCTCTCACTCCCCATCCTCAAAGGGAAAAGGGGACAAAAAAGGAAGGAAAGGGCTCAAGGGTTGAGATAAAGACAGGAAGATCACTCAACAATTATCGTCATGGGCAAAACAGACTCAGCACAGGGAGATTTGAAAATTTAGTTATTACTAACAAGCTATAGAAGTGAAAAACAAGGAAAATGAACTAAAACCACCTTCCTTCCCTTCATTCACCCTCTTCCACCTCCTCCCCCTGAGTGGTGCAGGGGAACAGGGAATCGGGGCTGTGGTCAGTCCCTGACACTTCGTTTCCACTGCTCCTTCATGGTCACTCCCTGCCTCTGCTCCACATGGGGTCCCTCTCACGGGATGCCGTCCTTCCCAAACTGAGCCTGTGGGGGCTGCCCACAGGCAGCAGCTCTTCAAGCACTGCTCCCACATGGCTCCAAACCACGGGGTCCATCCCCCAGGAGCAAACTGCTCCAGCACGGGTCCCCCATGAGTGGGTGGCAGCTCCCCCCAGACCCCCCGGCTCCTGCGTGGGCTCCTCTCCATGGGCTGCAGCTCTGGCCCGGGGCCTGGTCCTGTGGGGGCTCTCCATGGGCCGCAGCCTCCTCCAGGCCCCATCCACCTGCTCCACCGGGGGCTCCTCTATGAGCTGCAGCATGGAGATCTGCTCCATGTGGGACCCATGGGCTGCAGGGGGACAGCCTGCTCCACCAGGGGCTTCTCCACACACTGCAGGGGAACTGCTGCTGCCTGCCTGGAGCACCTCCTGCCCTCCTGCTGCACTGACCTTGGGGGCTGCAGGGCTGCTTCTCTCTCCTCTCCCAGCTGATTTTTTTTTTTACCCTTTCTTAAATCTGCTCTCACAGAGGTGCAAACAACACCACTTACTGGCTAGGCTGTAGGCAGTGGTGGCTCCCTTTGGAGCCAGCTGAAACTGGCCTTTGCCTAACATGGGGCAGTTTCTGGATTCTTCTCACAGAGGCCATGCATGTAGTCCCCCAACTACCAAAACTTTGCCATGTAAACCCACTACATGAAAATAGGATTATATGCCTTCTACAGCAAATTTAAAAGGGGTTGTATGGATCTAGGAATTTAGATGGGAATATTAGCAAGACAGGTAAGTTCAAGAACAGTTTCCTTTTGTTTATGCCATATAACCAATCACTTTGTCTTCATACCAAGATTGTGTAAGGGTATGTAAGAGAGTGTCACTTTGGTCTCAAGTCATTCAAGAGAGACAGTTGCCTCCAACAAAATTCTTAATCTTCAGACTGTGACAAAATACTGCATATGACCTTGCTGTTCAATTAAGAACATTACATAATGTTCTTTATGTTATAAAGGTTTATTTGTTTGTTTATTTATTTATGTATGAATTTATTTATTTTTCCTTTGTGTTTTGTCTGTTGGCCTAATGTTTGCTTTGTAGGAGAGGTCTGGGCAGCAATGCAGCCAAATTCAAGAGCCTTTGCTCCCCAGGGTTTACTGAAAAGAATTGCAGGCTGGCTTGCTGCTTTCAACTACCATCACAAGCAGCAAAAGGTTGGAAAGTCTGTTAACTTAGGTTATGTTAGATGAGGTTTCCCTTCCCCTTCCCCTTCATCTTCCCCTTCCCCTTCCTCTTCCCCTTCCCTATTGTAATTTCCCTGATATTTGCAGAGCCATGAAGCCCCTCTCTCTGAGTAGGCTTGCAGTGATTCATGAAAACCTAGCTACAAACAAGCAAATTAAATGGGCATCCAGGAAAAAGCCTGTTCAACTCCCCACAGCGAGAAGAAGGGTGCATAGCAACTTTCACATCTTTCCTTTCACGTATTCAAAATTTGTCATGTTTCTTCAAAGGCATGAGTCCCTCGAATGCTACATCTTGTTCCTAATTATATCCCACAGAAAGACAGAAACTGTGCATCATACAGTAGTCCAGACTAATTGAACTATATTTTCTGAACAGCAGAACAAACAGAATGTATATTTATTCCTCATGCAATTTATGTGCTAGCTATACCAGTACTGAGCCAATTTGCATTGATAGATTGAACATCTGTACTGTTTGCTTTGCTTTTGATGTGTGATTTGCAGTGAGAGAAAGAATAGGAGGAAACCACATGGATTGTTTTTAAGCAAGTAACAGGACTAATTTAAACTGGTCTTGCAACTTCCACTTTCCTTTATTATTATTATTATTATTATTATTATTATTATTATTATTATTATATTAGCATTTTTCAATCTATTTGGAAATATGTTTTGAACAATCATGAGCAGAAAAATGTTCCTTCCTTTCCAATGAACCTAAAAGTTTCTTACAGTGCTTTTATATAAGCTTTTTAAACCATCTTTGCTTTTTTTTGGTGGCTTACATTTTCCTAATTACTAAAATCAGACATGCAAAATATGGTTTATTTTGTTTACTCAGCTAAATAAAATCATTTTCTTTGGAAAATCCATGCAGCTCTAAACTTCTTGAAATACTGAGGAAAAACAGTTAATTATTCATGTGGGAAAAGAAAACAGGCTCTAACTGACACTCTGTCTAAGAGTATATAAGTAGACACTGACTAATCTAGTGTACAGTCCCTATACATAGTCACCTGCAGGGCTTGATCCTACACAATTTCTCGCTGGCAACTCCTGGCACAAGGTTTTGTGGGCCAGAAGACAGGTGTACACTTGCCCTGTGCAATAACCAGTCCCTTCATGCATCTAATTGCCATGTGGGAGGTTGCAGAGAAGCCCCAAATTGGAAAGATAAGAAGCTGCAGCTGCTTAGGGTTCCTCTCCTCCTCACCTGGGAGCAGTGGTAGGGCAGAGCCCACTCTTCTGTGTGTCCACTGCCCAGCAAGGGAAGGGACAGCTGGCTCTGTCTCCATCCTCTCACAGGGAACTGCCAAAAACCACAAAGAGGCACTGGCCACCAGGGCAGTCACAGAGGAGGGGTGGTGGAATCAGCATCCGGGCCAGCACACCTGCCTGCTCCACTCCGCAGCCCCAAAGCCTACTAGCATGCTCTCATTTCTCCTTAATGAGCTGCAGCTGAGGAGCCTGCATGTGTTTCCTAGTGAAGTAATACAATTTATTTCTCAAAATAAAATCCCTGAGACTAGCAATAAGGTTTGTGCCTACCTGCCCTGTATCTAGGTCTTCTGGTTTTCTGGTCTTAGAAGTGCAAGCAAGAGAAAGTAACAACACACCATATCAAACCAAATCTCTCTGTATGTACCTATGCAGCCTGAAAATATTCTCAGAAGAGGGACCAAAGAAATATTTTTATCTTTTGGGATTATATGATAATATAGTTATAAACATAGAAGAGGAACAAATATTCTTTCATGCCTATATTTTGCTTTCTTCCTCTCCATTGTTCTACCAATATGCCCAAGGAGTAACATTTTTTTTTTTGGTAAATGGTTTCCTGTTCTATAGTGATCTCCTAAAGACTTCAGTTGAAAAGTAACCTCTATGACTGTCTTCTTAGATGGCTATTAAAGGGAAGAATATAGTCATGTTCAGATTTTTAATAAGAAAACAAAATGGGTTGATAAATCATGAACAAAAGGCCTTCTAAGGAGGTAGAAGAATATCTTACAATTAGATTTCTGTACTCCTAGATAAATACATAAGTTGCCCAAGGAAACATTACAACACAATCTCCTTAAAGGGTGATAAATTCATAATTGCCAATTGCAGAAGCTTGGACATGAATACAAGGAATATGACTTCCTTAGAGAGTCTCTTAGACTCCCATATGACTCCTTTAGAACACCTAGGAAGAGCTTAACAACAGTAAGATGGAGAGGGAGGTCAGGCACTGGAACAGGTTCCCCACAGAAGTAGTCATGGCACCAAGCCTGTTGGTATTCAAGAAGTGTTTGGACAATTCTCTTAGACATAGGATTTGTTTTTGGGGTGGTTCAGTGAAGAACCAGGAGCTGGACTTGATGATCTTTGTGGGTCTCTTCCAACTTGGGATATTCTATGATCTGCCTTACTGTATGTTGGCATGGTCAGCCAAGAGGTGTGGTGAAGATGAGTGAAGGTGGCACACATGCACATACAGTGTTTTTTTAATGAGTATAGGAGGTCCTTCTCACTAAAACAAAGAGCAATTTGGACCTGACTTCTACACACCCTGTGAGTCCTCTATCTGCTGAGCTATAGGGTCATGGAGAGGAGGAGGATCCAGTGGAAACGATGGAAAAATATCAACCCTCCTTTTCTATCACCTCACATTCATAGAATCATAGAATCATAGAATATCCTGAGTTGGAAAGGACCCTTAAGGATCATCAAGTCCAACTCTTGACACCGCACAGGTCTACCCAAAAGTTCAGACCATGTGACTAAGTGCACAGTCCAATCTCTTCTTAAATTCAGACAGGCTCGGTGCAGTGACCACTTCCCTGGGGAGCCTGCTCCAGTGTGCAACCACCCTCTCTGTGAAGAACCCCCTCCTGATGTCAAGCCTAAATTTCCCCTGCCTCAGCTTAACCCCGTTCCCGCAGGTCCTGTCACTGGTGTTAATGGAGAAAAGGTCTCCTGCCTCTCGACACCCCCTTACGAGGAATTGTAGACTGTGATGAGGTCTCCCCTCAGCCTCCTCTTCTCCAGGCTGAACAGGCCCAGTGACCTCAGCCGTTCTTCGTACGTCTTCCCCTCCAGGCCTTTCACCATCTTCGTAGCCCTCCTCTGGACACTCTCCAACAGTTTCATGTCCTTTTTATACTGTGGTGCCCAGAACTGCACACAGTACTCGAGGTGAGGCCGCACCAGCGCAGAGTAGAGCGGGACAATAACCTCCCTTGACCTACTAGCGATGCCGTGCTTGATGCACCCCAGGACACGGTTGGCCCTCCTGGCTGCCAGGGCACACTGCTGGCTCATATTCAACTTGCTGTCTATCACGACCCCCAGATCCCTCTCTTCTAGGCTGCTCTCCAGCGTCTCATCGCCCAGTCTGTACGTGCAGCCAGGGTTTCCCCGTCCCAGGTGCAGGACCCGGCACTTGCTCTTATTGAACTTCATGCGGTTGGTGATCGCCCAGCTCTCCAACCTATCCAGATCCCTCTGCAAGGCCTTTCCACCCTCATTCGAGTCCACAACTCCTCCAAGTTTGGTGTCATCAGCAAACTTGCTCAAAACACCTTCTATTCCTACATCCAGATCATTTATAAAAATATTGAAAAGTACCGGCCCTAAAATGGAGCCTTGAGGGACCCCACTGGTGACTGCCCGCCAGCCTGACGCAGCCCCATTTACCATAACCCTTTGGGCCCTGCCCGTTAGCCAATTGCTCACCCATCGTATGATGTTTTTATTTAGCTGTATGGTGGACATTTTGTCCAGTAGGATCCTATGGGAAACCGTGTCAAAAGCCTTGCTGAAGTCCAAAAAAATCACATCAGCTGGTTTCCCTTGGTCCACCATACAGGTGATCTTATCATAAAAGGAAATCAGGTTAGTTAGACAGGACCTACCCTTCACAAACCCATGCTGGCTGGGACCAATGACTGCTTTGTCCCCCAGGTGCGCCTCAATAAGTTCGAGAACCATCTTCTCCATGATTTTACCAGGCACTGATGTGAGACTGACAGGCCTGTAATTGCTAGGGTCTTCTTTCTGACCCTTCTTGAAAATTGGCACAACATTTGCCAGCTTCCAGTCTACCGGGACCTCTCCAAATTCCCAGGATTGTTGAAAAATAATTGAGAGAGGTTCTGCGATGACGTCCGCCAGCTCTTTCAGCACCCGGGGATGAATCCCATCCGGACCCATGGACTTGTAGGGATCCAGGTGGAGTAGCAAATCCCGCACACGTTCAGGGTCGGTTGGGAGTTTGTCATCCCCACCATCCCGGTCCTCCAGCTCAGGGCACCCTGGGTCCCGAAGCCCATCATCAGCATTGAAGACAGAGGCAAAGAAGGCATTAAGCGTCTCTGCTTTGCCTATGTCATTGTCTGTGAGGAGACCTTCCCTATCAAGGAGCGGCCCTATGTATTCTTTAGTTCTCCTTTTTCCATTCACATATCTAAAAAAAAACCTTTTTAATTTCTCTCACAGACACAGCCAGCTTCAACTCTAGGTGTGCTTTGGCCACACGAATTTTCTCCCTACAAACACGAACAGCATCCCTGTATTCTTTCCATGACACCTGGCCCTCCTTCCAGTAGCGAAACACTCTCTGTTTCCGCCTAATCTCCATTAGAATGTTCCTGGTCAGCCACACCGGCCCCCTGCCCCGCCTGCCTGACTTGCGATATTTAGGAATTGCCTGATCTTGTGCTTCTAGGAGGCATCGCTTAAAGAATGACCAGCACTGGTGGACATCGAGGCCTTCAAGAGCAGTTTCCCAGGGGACCTTGCTGACTAGTTCCCTGAGCAGCCTGAAGTCCGCTTTCCCCATATCTAGGGATGAGGTTTTTGTGGCACTTTTCCTTCTGTCACTGTAAATTTTGAACTCAACCACTTCATGGTCGCTATGACCAAGGTGGCCACCAATCACCACATCTCCCACCAGACCCTCTCTGTTTTCTAGCAACAGGTCTAGGAGGGCACCTTTCCTAGTTGGCTCCGTTAGCACCTGCACCAAGAAGTTATCTTCTAGGTGCTTCATGAACCTCCTGGACTTGCTCGTGCCAGCCGTGTGGCACTCCCAGTTAACGTCTGGCAAGTTGAAGTCCCCCATAAGGACAAGGGGAGTTAATCTCGAGGCCTCTCTTAGTTCTGTAAAGAATAATTTATCGACGCTATCGTCCTGGCCAGGTGGTCTGTAATAGACTCCCACAACGACATCCCCTTTATTCGTTCGTCCCTTGATCCTTACCCAGAGGCTCTCAACTTTGCCATTGCCGACCTGAAGTTCCACACAGTCCAGCCCCTGCTTCACATACATTGCCCCCCCACCACCTCGCCTACCCTGCCTGTCCCTCCTGAAGAGCCTGTAACCATCTATCGCAACACCCCAGTCACAGGACTCATCCCACCAGGTTTCGCTTATGCCGATGATGTCGTAGTTGCGGGACTGGGCCAGGACTTCTAGCTCATCCATTTTATTCCTCATACTGCATGCGTTCGTGTAGAAGCACTTCAGGTGTGTCTCCTTACACTCAGCACCTTGTGGATCTGACCGAAGGACCTCACTGGCACACAGCCCCTCTGATTCTAGCATACCATCCCTTAGGTCTTCACTGGCGCGCCTGGTTTTAGCCCCTTCCCCCTTCGACTCTAGTTTAAAGCCCTATCTATCAGCCCTGCAAACTCCTGACCAAAGATCCTTACCCCTCTCCGAGAGAGGCGCATCCCATCCAGTGCCATCAGGCCCGGTGTAGCATAGACCTTCCCGTGATCAAAGAACCCAAAGTTCTGCCGGTCACACCAGTCTCGAAGCCACGAGTTTATGTGAACAGCACGCCTTTCAGCTTCGATCCCCCTATCGGAAGGACAGAGGCAAACACAACCTGTGCCCCTGATCCTCTAAGTAGTCGCCCCAAATCCCTAAAGTCTCTTTTGATCGCCTTCAGACTTCTCGTTGCTACTTCATCGCTACCAGCCTGAAAGACCAGTAGCGGTTAGTAGTCAGTGGGCCGTACCAGGCGCTTGACTTTCTTGGCAAAGTCTCTCACCCGAGCCCCAGGGAGGCAACAGACTTCTCTGCGGGTTGGGTCCAGTCGGCATATCGGTCCCTCTGTCCCTTTCAGATGGGAGCCCCCCATAACAATAGCCCTTCTTTCTTTTTTGAAGGATGATGTGGCAATGCGACGTGTAGGTCGCCTTGTCTTAGGTGCCCCCTCCAACTGGGACAGGTTTTTATCTACTTTGTCATTCAGATTGTCTTGTTCTAGTCCTTCATATCGATTATTTAAGGGTAGATGAGAAGGTGAGGTGGGCAGAGAGAGGGCTCGCCTACCACCCCGAATAGGCACCTGCCTCCATTCCCCCCCTTGATCTAGGTCTCCTCCTGCTGCCTGGCAGGAGGAGGGAACCTCCGTCTTCTGCATAACAGGAGACGCCTGTGCCGTGGCAGTCTCGTGAGCCTGCCTCAGAGAGGGTAGAGCGCACCTCCACCAGTCAATTTCCATCTCTGATTCCCTGATGCTCCTGAGCCTGTTCACCTCCTCCCGGAGCTCCGCTACCTGGCTGAGCAGTTCTTCAACCTGGGCACACCTCCCACAGGCATATCCACCACTGCTGTCGGAGACCGACAGAAGGCTGGGGCACACTCTGCAGCCCAGGACCTGGACGGCTGCGTGTTTCCCCGAGCCCTCCATCTGAGTAGCTACACTGGTGACCATGGCTGGAGATGCTGCACGAGATGCGGAGGCCAGTTTTCTGCCTGGTTGATACCATGGTCAGGTTCTACGCAAGCAGGTTACAAGCACCGAAGGGAGAGGCAGCTGCAACAGAGCGACGATGGGCCCCCCGCTTGCCCTGCCCGCACGAACTGCCGCGCAAACTGCCGCGCCACACCCTTCGACGTGCCACACCCTGTTTGCCCGTCCTGGTCGCCGCGCTCCTGGTCGCTTGCGCTCCCTAGGGGCAACTTTTAAACAGCCTGGGAGGGGGCGCTGCTGGCTCCGCCCGCGCCTCATCAGCCTCCCTCGCGAGGACTGCCGGGTCCCGGTGGCTCCCCCGAGTGGCCTCGATGCCGGACAAAAAGCCCTGCCCGCCTCGGTCCCCTGCTCCACTGCAGAACACGTCTGCCCCGGAGCCGATCGCCTCAGCAAATGGCCAATTCTTTAGGACTTGAAGGTGAGAACTCTGTAAAATGTGCACAGTGAAGCACAATGGTCTCTAAAATGCTTTAACGCTTTCAACTATATAAATCACAGGGTGGGGACTTCTTAATCTGAGTAAAGGGAGGCACCTCCCCAGTTTGCAAAAATCTCTGTAATATAATGCTACTGCTAGCCAGATCATGAGTTCAAGTGTCACACACCACTGAAGTCATTCAGAAATGTTGCCTACACAAGAAGCTTGAATATTAAAACAATGTTTGGCCAACAATAACAGTAAATAAAGCTTTTCATCTTAAATTCTTAAAGGATGGATTTCCAAATATTATTTCTACCACCTCTTAAATGCATTCATAGAGGCAATAGGACTCCACAGGCATTAAACCAGGTCATTGAAACGTTACCAAGCATCTGATGGGTTTCTGGGGAAAATATACAGCAGGCCAGCGGAACCAGGCACACTGGTTCACCTGGTTCAGAACCTGGCCCACTGCTAGGCAACCAGTCATATCTACAGTGCACTAAATTGCCATAGAACACATGAAACTAATATATATATTCAAAAGACTCCTTCTACTTTGCAGCAAGTTTTGCCATGACCAAAGATGTTTCCAATGGAAAATGGAAATTCTGGGGGCTTTCTCCCTCCTTTTGTAGCCAAGATCTCCATCTTCATTTCCATCCAAACAATTCATCCAGAAGCTGTAAAGCTGAAACAAGTTTACTATAGGTCAATCTATGAATATGTGTTCTGCCTCTTAGTATCTTACCTCTATGTATTGAGTTACCCCAGGGCTTTTTACATATTAAAAAGGGAGAAAACATGTTAAACAGCCTGGCCTCAGGTTTACTTATGAGTCACTAGACAGGCTCAATACAGCAAAGCCACTGGAAACAGATGTTTTTGCTTCATATCATGTTCTACAGATGTTGTTCATGAAAATATTAAAGCTGAGATGGGGGGCTTCTTGTGCAATTTTTTCCCCATTCATTCCAAAATATTTGAACTTCAGTACAAAGAACATCAGTAAACAAAGGGTCTAGCAGATGGTTGAGTGGAGTTATCGCTCATGGCATCTCAGTGCGTGCAAATGTCTCATGTCTCTTGCATGCTATTTTGCAGAAGGTGCTAGATCACAATCAACGATTAAAAGGATTTGAACACCCAGGTACTGGAGAAGATCTCCACATCAGAAAAGTCTCAGAGGGTTACCACCCTTGTGGACTAAAACAGGTAGCATCGTTAATATGGTGTAGATTGAAAACAAGAGGTAGGAGAGGCAGACAGAAGAGAGTATGTATTTCCTTGTAATTTTGATTAAACTCACAACTGTGCTGTCACTCCACATCTTAGGCTAAAACCAGTCAAATCAGAATTGTTTTCAGAGCTTACATCCTGGCTGAGGTGCTTCTTCTACTAGCATGGGACTCAGTGGGAGGGCTGTTACCAGTGAACTCAAAGAAATAGGGATAAAATAGGTGCATTGAAACATTATAGCTTAAAGAAACAAAGCTCAGAGAACTGAGTGATGTGTTTCAAATAGTATGATTTTACCTCAAATTTTATGTACCAGCCTCTTACAGAACCATTTGTTTTGATGTGAAAGCATCTTTAAAGAAACCAAGCAAAGAAATATTGCAACATGCCCAGAAAGCTACCTTAGTACTAATGGACTCTGTTGTATGTCAAGGAAGAACTTGAGAACTTGGCAGCATTTCTGCATATTTTGCTGGGCAGTGGGCAGAATGTGATATTTGTTGAATGCTGAAAGAAAATCCATTTAATGTTTGTTCTGTTGCAAGATATTTTGATGTGCTCTTTGAAGATGAGAAAGCAAAGGAGTTGAAAGACAGAAAACTTACATGACCTTTTGTTCCATTGTTGCTTATACCGCTACAGGGAAATTCATAGAAAAATGAAATGTCTATTTTAAGAAAAGGAAGAGCAATCTGATTGGAAGGAGACTTTTAAAAATGATGACTAATAATCTTTCTTATATGAGCCTCTGTGATTTTTTACTGCAAGTACATTACCACAGAATCAGAAAATTTATAATCAGTGCAATACAGACATCCTCCATTAACTTACAATTCAAATTTTATTTCAGACTTTCAGGTGTTGTTTAGGAAAGACACTTAAAGACACTTAGACAGTCATTCCTAGAGAATAACAAAAGCTGATAAATAAATAAATAAAAGGGTATGTTCCTTTTCCTTTCTTGCTGCTGTTGCAAAAAGGTAAATAATCTGTTTTCAAACGTATGGCTTTGCTTAGCTAGAAGATCAATCATAGATCTACACTGAATCATGGAATAGCTGAGGCTAGAAAACACCTCTGGAAGTCATCTAATTCAACCCATAGTGGGATCAGCCACAGCAGGTTTCCCAGGACCACATCCAGTCAGATTTTGAGCATCTCCAAGGATACTTCACAGCCTCTCTGGGCAACCTGTCCCTGTGTTTGACCACCCACACCATGAAATTTTCATGATATAATTGTTTTAAATGGAATTTGCTGTGTTTCATTTTGTGCCAATTGCCTATTGTCCTGTCCCTGGGCACCAATGAGCAGAGTCTGTCTCCATCCTCTTTATTGCCTCCTTTCAGGTATTTATAAACAATAAATTTATAAACAGTTCCAGCAATCTCAGCCTCTCCCTGTATGAAAGATGATCCAGTCCCTTGATCATCTCTGTGGCCCTTTGTTGGACCCTCTCTAGCATGCCCACGTCTCTCTTGCACTGTGGAGTCTTGCGCTGGATCCAACACTCCAGATGCATCTCACCAAGGCTGAAGAGAGGGAAAGAATCACACTCCTTGACCTGATGACAAAGCTCTCCCTAATGTAGCCCAGGGGACCACTGGCCTCCTTTGCAGCTAGGGTGAATTGCTGGCTCATGGCTAACCTCTTGTCCACTAGCTTTGCCTTGCCTGAAGAGATGTTCTCAAGGTGGGTCACCACAAGCTGGTGCCTGGGCTTGTCCCTCTCCAGGTGCAGGACTTTGCCTTTCCCTTTGCTGAACTTCTTGAGTTTCTGTCACTCCATTTCTCTAGCTTGCTGAGGTCACTGTACAAAGATAAGTTATTTTGCACTTGCTTCTATGCAAATACAAAATGTGTGGCTCATCTGCTCTTTTGAACTGTATTCATGTAGGAAGTGGTACATCGTGGAGTGTGGTAGTTGATAACACCCATTGTTATAACAACAGTATAATAAAATATTTTTTTATAATGATTAATAAGACTATTTAAGAGACAGTTGAGCGTGGGACACTTGTACTAGAGACAATGCAGAACACAGAATTATAGGCAACATGTTACAGATGGCAAAAATCTGAACTAAAACAGAAGCAGGAAGGTAGGTGAGGTAAGAAAGGGATAGCACACAAGTTCTAGTAAACTTAGACAATAGATAACAAACTTTTCTGATGGCTTGATGTGATTTTACTCTCAGGGCTCTAAAAGAATCAAGAGTTGGAGAAGGAATACAAATGTACTGATGCCATTCACACATTTTGTCAGCATTTACATAGGGGTTTGCAACTCCATCTTTGAAGACAAAGAAGAAACTTTGCAAAAAAAGTCAGCCTGAAGGGCAAAATGATTCAGCAAATCAAATAAAAATATGTCCTCTAAGATACAGATAAGCTATCAGACCACACACCAACACAGAAGGTATCTTAGTAGTATCAGATGTGTTTCTGTCCTCATAGTTGACAATACAGTCAATTGCCTTTGGGTATTTTGGAAAAATATCATTATCAAAATGTCCTCTGTTATTTCATATAGGATTTTAGTTCATTGCTTTATTGCTTTTATTGCTTTTTCATTTGCACATTAACTTTGTAAGTGTAAGAATCCTTAAAGGGTTTTAATAGACTAGAAGACAAGAGTATACATGTCATACCACAGAGGAATTTAAAAATGAAAGACAGCTGAGGACAAAGAATAATAGTCCTGCTGGTCAGAAAAAAAAAAAACAACACTATAAATTGCAAAGTTTGATGTACATAAAAAGGTAATTTGATTTCTATAGGTTTCTGTTGAACACTAAAAATTGCATAAAGCATTATTTCAGTAACCAATATGCACATCCCATATCTTAAAATAAAACCTGGTTGCATGATAAGAATATCTTGAAGCAGTCTGTACTTCTACCAAATCCAACCTCAAAAATTGCTCAGGACTATTTCCCACAGAACTTACTCCAAAAAGATTGTTCTTCCTAGTTCAACAAGCCCATCACGTGCACTGAAATCTTCAGTGAGAAAATTTTTCATTCTTCTCATGTTTACAGCTCAATGAGATCTGTACACAAGAGCATTATCTTTCAGTTTCTGCCTGGCTTAATACTATATTTGAGCTATAACATGTGAAAAAATATTTCAGGTACAAGCATTACAAATATCAAATCCAAACATTAAAATATTGAAAAAAATGAGGCCAAAATAATCTTTCAGGTGTTTACAAATTAGAGAATGAGTTCTCAATTTTTATCTAGTGTTATTTCTACATCACTGCTGTCTCACAAAGTGGGAACAATGATTGCTTGCTGTTCTTCTCCTTATATTTTATTGCAAGAGAACATTTTTTTGATTCTGAATTCCCAGTAAATGCCTTCTTTTTCAAAGTCTCCACTGAAGATGTCTCACTGATATTATCATAGTATCTGGGATTAGAGTGGTTAGTTTTAAAGATTAGAAAATAACATAAAATTAAATTTACACTGTGTATTCTAAATTCAGATTGAAGAATTTATGTCAAAAGAGTTTGACTAAGTATGACTTCAGAATGAAGTCAGTATTGACTTCAGTTTGACTCAGTATGATAATCCTTTTATTTCAGTTTGTCTCTAAACACTAGAGGTTGAAGGTAGTTTTCCATACGTTGTGATGAGTCATATGGCTCATATATCCCTACGTACATCCATTGGTCTCACAGGATACCATAAAATGAGCAGCCAGATTTCTTGCTCATTAGAAGCTGCTATCATATGAACCTGAGTTTCAAAAATCCAATTGAGAAAAATTACAAAGACTCTCTAGGTTACTCTTATTCATATTGGTGATCCCACAACCAAGGAAGAAAGGGGCAGCTTCCTGAATGAGTATTGATGAAAGGTAGAATTATTGCATTAATTAAACCCTACAATTTCAAACCTGAAGTTCCCTCCCAGAACTGGATGGATACAGCAAATTCAGTTTTTCAGCTGAGCTGATACCATAACTTTTAGCTACAGCAACAGGGCAGCTGTCATAACATCCTTTTTCTACTTTCAGGATTAGTGATGCCACCATAAAGCAAGTTTTGTTTCAGAAATCTTTTGCAGAGAGCTGGAGGATGGGTGCTGGACAGAACAGGTGTGATTCATATTATCAATTGTGGCCAGTTGTAATATAGATGTTACCTCTCAGCTAATCACACAGAATCACAGAATTTCTAGGTTGGAAGAGACCTCAAGATCATCGAGTCCAACCTCTGACCTAACGCTAGCTGTCCCCACTAAACCATATCCCTAAGCTCTACATCTAAACGTCTTTTGAATCAACTCAGTCTCTCCTCATCCCCCTTCACGGTCAGTACAGAGAAAACAGCACTTTTAGGGAGCTATTCATTTCATCCTGAAGAAAACACCAAAAGCAGGTCAGGTGAATTATACTCCTGCGCTCTCCTTCTCTCAGCTGACATTAGGCTCAGGAAGATGAACTCAGACGTGAGCAAGCACACTGTAAACATTTAAACTGGGAAGGGATGAGAGCTACCTGAGGTCCCTTTCTATGTTGTATTCTTTCTCAGTGTTTCAGAGGATCTATTACACCTCCAGAATCAACAATTATATGACAGACAAGGGAAGTTTGTTCCTAATGCAGGGTGGCAGGCTAGGTCATTCAATCCCAAACTGTAGACATCTAAATGTAGTCCCCTGAATGTGGGGTCTGGCTTCAGTTTTGTCCACAGATGGGTGGACATCATCCATCACCTGAGATGCCCATGGTATAATGTCTGGTCTCCAGCTGTCACACTAGACTTTACATCTCTCCCACAGCCCCTGGATTGTAACTGACCCGCACCTGTGGATTACTCTGATACCAGAAGGCATACAGCTAAAGCACATTTGACCCTTCATGTTAAATGCAAATTTAAGTATCTGACTTCCTTCTACAGTCAGTGGATATCTGGAGTAGTTACCTAGATCACCCAATTTAGATGTTTATTTTAGCATGAGCTGAATAGCCCTCCAGACTCCATGGAATTTATCAACCAGATCTCCACTGGCAACACGTGGTTTAGACAGAAGTAATCACCCTATATTTCCATTGTACTCCAAATCTTCTCTGCAAAGGCAATTAATTTAACCCACACCTCTTATTTAACTATTCAGGTAGAGTTTGACCTGCTAAGCCTACAGAGTAGCAGGGCTAGTAATACAAAGCAGGGAGGAATTAATCTAACTAAAGTATAATAAACATCAGTAACCATCCATAAGCTTTAGTAAGATGTCTTTTTGAGTGAGATTTTGCTCCTTGATATCTAGGAACAATATTTTAGGCAAACACTGTGACATTCTTAGCAGTGTCTTCAAAAGGAAATTGATATGAAAGAATGACTTTTAGCTTGCTGAATTCCAGCCAACTAAATGTTAGATGTCTCATCCACTCAGACAAATAATTTTTCATCTCCCCGTGGAAATTCAATGGCATCTTGGTAGAGCAGTTAAACCCATCTAAGATATCTAAGTAAGTTTGAACTTCTGGGGTTTCATGTTTCTCTACACTGACTAGAGTGAAGCTAAGGCAGCCAGCTCAGACTAAACCAATATCTTTTACATGGATGAGCTTGGAAGGTATAAACATTATCCAAATATCCAAGAATGCAGCTGTTGTTGTGGTACTTCTATGTTTTGTTTTTAATACAGGAGAGATCAGAACCCCACACTTTCATGTTAGTCTGGAGAAGAGGAGGCTCAGAGGAGACCTTATTGCTCTCTACAACTACCTGAAAGAAAGGTGTGGAGAGCTGGGGGTTGGCCTCTTCTCATAGGTAACTAATAATAGGACTAGAGGGAATGGCCTCTAGTTGCACCAGGGGAGGTTCAGATTGGAAATTAGGAGACATTTCTTCTCAGAAAGAGCAGTCAGGCATTGGAACAGGTTGCCCAAGGAAGTGGTGGAGTCACCATCCTTGGAGGTGTTTAAGGAAAGGTTGGACCTAGCGCTTAGGGACATGGTTTAGTGGGTGACATTAGTAGTAGGGGGATGGTTGGACCAGCTGACCTTGGAGGTCTTTTCCAACCCTAATGATTCTATGATTCTATATAAACAAATAGGCTAACAGGTCCTCATTAAAAAAAAAAAAAAAAAAAAAAAAACTTCCAAAACATGCTTACACTCATAGGAAAACAGCAAAGGAAGTGTATGGAAGTACCGAACTTCACCAGGTCTGTCATCAAGTTTGACCATTAGAAACAAACTTCTCAACAACCACATGGAAGAGGTTCCTAAGTAATCATTTACACATAGAGTGCATTTTGCCTCCATCCTATCTTCAAAGCATTTGCTGGTGGTCCATTTATAGGTATGAGATAGAATTTTTCTTGTCTCCCCACATGAAAGTCAGCCCTGAATCTCAACCAATAGCTTCCATGTGAGCATGGGATCTGCCCAGGGGTGTACTAGTAGAAATCTAAAACAAGCTTTGATGTTCCAATAAGATAATATGAGACCACATGGACAATTGTCCCTATGAAATATTAAATGCAGATTCTTTTGATCTCAAGAAATAAGATACTATTATAATTTAATGCAATTCTTTGCAAGAAGAAAATAAATAATAGTAAATGAAAACATACCAAATATGAATATTTTTAATATGGGTTGAGACATTCCACGTTGTTTCTACTTGTACTTTTTTGAGGCAGGACTGTTCTTGTCTGATTCATTAAAAAAAATATATATAAAATATATATAAAAATATATATAAAAAATATAAAAATATATATATAAAATATATATATAAAAATATATATATTTTTTAATCTGAATAATTTATTCTTTCAAAGTTTTTGTAGCTATTCAGAAATGTTTAAAAGCTGAATATCTACTTTTTTGAGTCTATATTTTTATTTGGTTATCTAAAATTAGGTTCATAACTTCAGAGCTGCAATATCTTTCAAATATTAAAAAAATAATAATAATAAAAAAAATCTGGCCATAAGTAAGATCAATGAGTATGTAAAACTTTCAGAGTAACTTGTGTGATAGGTCTTGTTCTTGCAGAAGTGTATCCTGGTTATAAGTGCTGCATTCATATGTTGATTATATGACTTCATCTAGGTTACCATGTTGCTGGAACAGAGTTCAGAGTTCATCATAAACAGAGTATATGATGTTGTTGTGGAGGGTACAAGTGTTTGAGAAGGTGAAGGGGGACATGAGGAAATAGAGTATTTTGCCAGACACGACTTTAAACATAGGGTTTAAGAGCATGCCATCAATAGACAAATCTTCATTGAGCACTTATTTAAGCAAATATTTGTCAACAATGTTATTTCATGGCTTGCTGTAACTACACAAAATACAATCAAATATTCTTATCTAGTTTCTCATGGCAATGTTTAGAGAGGGTTTGTAGTGCACAAGGTATAAAACAGATGTTAGCTAACATTCAATCACTACACAGTTTAAAACTAACTAGCTGTTTATAGTTCTGCAAACTTCAACTACATTGCTGAAAAAAACTAGCTATGGGACTGATAAAGAATGTTATTTGTTTTGTTATGTTTTTTGTTTGTTTGTTTTTAAGATTTTTGAGTAGCAGAGGTTTGCTGTTAAGTATAAATGGTGTGTAGCTACTTCTGCGACTGATACTACATAAAATATTATTTAGATCCAGAGAGAGAGAGAGAGAGAGAGAGAGAGAGAAAGAGAGAGAAAGAGAGAGAGGTCTGCTTTGGAAATATTCTGGCTTCTCCATTTTTGGCATAGAGGTTCACATTCATATAAAGAACATGCCTTGCACTGTGTAAATTTGCCCAGATCTGTCCAAGTTATAAGCCTTTCGAAAAACATATGCCTCATAACTCTCAAAAACCTCATACAAAGCTTTGTCAGTCTCATGATTAAATGAAATCCTACCTGACCACATGGCTGCCACTCTTTGGGCAGCTCTATCCCAAGACTGAAATTGCACGCTCTGCTGGTGGTGGCCATAGGTCATGTGAGCGCCCACTCTGAGCCCACACTCTGTACCTGCCGCACACTGGGGAAGAGCTGCAATTGAAATGGGGAGTAGGAAGTGGGAAGGTGGGATGGAGGAGTGTTTGAAAAATGTGGTGAATATAAAGGTGTCAGGACTTATATTTAGTTCAGTTGGAAGGGACCTACAAAGCTGATATATTCACCTGCCTGACCCCTTCAGGGCTAAACAAAAGTTAAAGCATATTAATGAGGTCATTGTCCAAATGCCTCTTGAAGACTGACAGGCACAGGGCAGCAGCCACCTCTTTAGGAAGCCTGTTCCAGTGTTTGACAATAAGGAATTTTTTCTTAATGCCCTAATTCTTCCTTAGAACAGCTTTGTGTCCTTCCCCTGTGTCCTGTCACTGGTGCCCAGGTAGCAGAGACCGGCACTTTCCTCTGCGCTTCCCCTCTTCAGGACACTGCAGAGAGCACTGAGGTCGCCTCTTGGCCTCCTTTCTCCAGACTGGACAATACAAACATTCTCAGATTTTCTTCACAGGACATGCCTTCCAGCCCTTCTACGAGATTTTCTGCCCTCCTCTGGATGTTTTCAAGTACCTTAACAAGTACCTTTTTGTGTTGTGGAGCACAGAACTGCACACAGTACGCAAGGTGAAGTCACAACAATGATAAAACCAGTGGAAGACTCACCTCTTTTGGCTAGCTGGCTATGCTATGTTTAATGCACCCCAAAATGTATAAGAGGCATCCCAAAGTGCCCTCCTGGCTACCAGGGCAGGCTGCTGGCTCATGCTGAGCCTGCTGTCAACAGCACTCCCAGCCCCCTTCTGCTGAGCTGCTCCTCAGCCACTTGCCTCCTGGCCTGTACCTGTGTATAGAGCTAAATGCTGGAGAGATGGAAAAGTGTTAAGGAGGAACACTGAGAGCAGAAAATAATAGTGAGAATGAAGTTGTAAGACAAGACATGAGAGGAGAAAGAAAACAAATGAAGACCTGGAGATAAGGAGGAGTAGGAATACAGAATATACTATAGCTTTTAGGACACATTTCCCTTAGGACCATGGGTATAGAAGAGTTATATCCAATGAAGGAAAGATGAGGCTACTACAAAGCTGTGCTTTGATTGAGAACATATACTAAATGTGCATAGGAAAGTGGGAAAACAAGAGTGCCACAGCTTTCCTGATGCTCTTCCAATACAGTCACACCCCGTAATCATTTCATTTGTGTAAAATTAACAGTTTTTGAATCTCAATGCATCTGCCGTGTTATGAGGCTCCAAAGCCACTGGTCAAATGTGTGCCTCCACCTCCCTCTAGTGGGAGGTCCATACAGCAATTGCTTTCTCCTTTTTCCAGTTTCCACCATACTTCGAAACAAAACAAAATGAAACAAAACAAAACAAAACAAACAAACAAACAAAAAACAGCAAAACAAACAAAATACCTACTCTGCATGCCTCAAAACCTCAGTTCTGCTTCTTTGAGTTTGTTTGTGTGGGCAAATGTGCATTTGTGGGGGCTGATCAAGCTTTTTGCCCATGTCCTTGATGTTCAATTTATTTAATTTTAAGTCAAAAGGCTACACTGAAAGAATCTTTAAACTGCAAAACTGCTCAGTACTCCAAAATTAGAAAATATCCAAATACAGTTAAGTTCAATTCATCACCATATATATGCATTATGCCTGAGGATTAAAATGAAAGATCACAAGACTCCCACTTCATTAAAATTACAGGATGAACAGTGCTTAAGAGTGAATCAGTTTTGTGTCATGACTGGAGATCGCTAGATACTATGGTGATGGGCAGTGCATGAGGCAGATAAACACAAAGGATTATCATAAAAGTAGCTGACTTCCTGGAAAACCAGATTTTATCTTGTCTTTGTCAGAGATTTTCTGGGCAAATCATAAATTCTCTATTTTATGATGTTTTGGATATACAACTTGAGATCCTGCATTATTTATTTATTTAATTTATTTATTTATATATTTATTTATTTATTTTAAGAATGGCTGGGCTTTCACAGCAGTCATTAAGATAAATAGGAACACTACTCTGAGCATACATACTGCTACACTCTCTGAGAAATCAGACCTCAGGCATCTCAAATTACCACCCCAAATTAGCTGGCACTTTTGACAATTCTCTATCTGTAAAATGGAGAGAATGATACCACAGGGACATTATGAAGATAAATTCATTAATTTCTGTTAATAACTAGGATACTATGAAAAAAAAGCATCAGGGAAAAGCCCATTAGGAAATGAATAATTATGCATTCAGTGCAAGGTTTGGATGGTGTGCAGAAAATTAGGCATGGGGCCATATATTAAATGATGAGAAGAAAATGAAATACTGTATGGCTGCTCATTTTGTGAGCACAGTCTGTCTTGTACACTGAATGAGGCAGTGGTCCTGTGGGTGGACATGACTGTATAATTAAAGATTACATAATAATGCATGCACATGCACAGAAGCTACTGTAATTCTCTTTTTTTCTCTCATTGCATTGTCACTTGCTTATCCTGACATTTCTTTAATAAGTATATTGTGGGGTGATAAATGTACATTTAAATCATGAAATAACTTGCTGAATGTTACAGGTGGGAAATTGCTAGGTCCCAGTTTAAGAAATGCTGGAGTTCCCTTATTTTTTTTATCCAACAAAATCTGGTAAGTTTGTGGGAAAACCAGAAGGACTACCACTTGGACACCTTTAAACATGCTATCTATGAACATGCATTGAAATATATGAACATTTTCTTGCATAGGCATCAACTGCTTTGTTAGTGAACTGAAGCACAGATCAGATGTGAATTGCAAGTAACGGTGGAGTCCAAGAAATCTTTATATTCCTAAGAAGCTGAGCAAGGTGAACAGAACTGGTATGCAGAAAATGCTGCTGTGGCCCTTGAACATAACTCTATGGAAAATGCAGGTAAAGAGTCCTCAGAGGCTGGAGTTTGCATAAGCCTTATTTTCATAAGCATATGCACATGTTTCTTCAGAGAGAGAGAAGCCAACATCCTAATAAAATTTGCAAAGAACCTGGTTTCCAGATTTTTGTAGCTTGAGCATATAGAAATTAATTTTCCTCTTTTCCCAAAGAAAATAATAATAATATATATATTATAAAAATAATATTTTTTTCTTAGGTATAATAATAGTTTCTGGTTCTCTTCGTCAGACTTGCCCAAAATTCTCACAGAAGAGGAGCAGAAGCCTGGACAGCACAAAGCAAGAAAAAGGCTAGCAGACCTCAAAGTGACTGAAAATACAAGATTCCAGGAAAAAGGTGGTAGAAGTTTGTAACTTTGTTAGTGTGGTCTCCACATGGGATATGTTGGGAAACTGCACAGAAGCTTTGAGGTACGTTGTACACCAGCCATCAGGCAGATACAAGGCCTTTCAAATAAATGTGGCTATTCTTCCAGTGTCTCAGTAGCTGTTTGCTTTGCCAAGCTTCTTTATGATTACATTTCTGCTAGGTTAACTGTATTTCAAAACTCTGCCTGAAAGTTGTCAAACAAGTTGGTTTGAAGCTCAGTACAATTAGTAAAAAGAAATTGCCATTGGCTTCACTGCAGATAGCATCAGTTGGCTCTCATCCACTCCTCCACAGGGGCTCAAGGAACTCGTCAGCCCTTTCAGCATTAAGCTTGCAATGTCTGGGTGGCATCTAGATATTTACCTTCATGCTAGTTGGAAGAGACAGGACTAAGGTCAGAAGTTCATCTTATCTTCCTTTGAATAAGGACTAGGTTACCTTGCCAGTGAAATCATTATATTTCTCAGCTGAATAAAAAAAAAATCATGTAGACGAGAGTGCACAAGAGGATCATTGTACAAGTAGCTGGTACAATTTCAGCACTAAATACTGTGGGCAAATGGTTTGTCTCATTATTTTTTTATTATTATTATTATTTTTTTTCCATTTCTGAGGTGCTTCCTCTACTGTCAATATGCATAATATTATCTCCAAAATGCAATGGGATTATATTTGCTATTATGAGTAAGTATCTAAACATAAGGTATGTATTTCCTGGATGTGACAAAACTATTTTAGAGGGTGAAGCTGGCAAACTCTTCTGAAAGTCCACCTCAAAGTTGCCTCACTAATTCAGATGCCTTGAATTTGAGGTGCTTTGAAACATTTGAGAAATTCAGGTGCCTTGAAACATTTGAGAAATCCAGTTGTTAAAATCTTGCTTGTAAGTATGCTCTTCTGGAGTTATTTATACCTGAAGTAACTTGTTGTAATACTTCAGTAAGATTGCTGCAAATACAACAAATTTCTCTGTTAACCTAATTTAGCCACTTAAAATAAATAAATAAATAAATGAATGAATCAATAAATAGCATGAGTTCTACTTTTTCTTGGGAGGAAATGAATATACTCTTGTCTATATATAAGTGAGTGTATGAGTGCAAGTTAAGTACCCCTAGTGGTTCAGAAGGCATTAGACTTTGTCAAAATAAATTCAACACTATATAAGCCTGACAAAGGCCAGTGTTGGCTGAAATGGGGAAAAGCTGCAACATGGAATGACAGATATGCTGATTTTCTAGCATAAAATTAACTTTTTAAAAAATTTATTTGTTTTTATTTTTTATTGAGCTTCCTGATTAAGCAAATTAGTGCCAAAGCAAATTGCCAAGTGGTATGCAGAGGGGAAATTTGTTTTGGTTTTTAGTTTATTTTTTTTGTTATCACTTCATATTTGTAAAATAGGTACTTCTGCTTTATTTGAAGTTTCACCCTGTAAACAAGCCCACTTAGCAATTCTCAGCTGTGGTATATTTCCTTTGAATGATCTCCATTTCTAATGTGACATGGTGTAAGTGATTATTTTCCTCTCTGTCAGGAGGCCGTATAGTGATGGTCATAGGTGCTTAGTCATAAAATTTTAATTCAGCAAACAGCAAACAAAACAAAACTTTTGCTGTGTGTACAAGGCCACAAAATTAGCTGAACTGCTGCATTGAATGTAACTGAATCACAGGAACAGGCTAAAACCAATGGTTGTGATGGATGATGTGACAAAGGAATCTAACTAAATTAGGAGTCTGTTCAGGAAAATTTAGGCTCCAGTGCTACCAATGTTTATTAAGCTTGTATTAGTGTCTCCGACCTCAGTAAAAACCACTGTTGTGCAGGAGAGAGTGGAGATGAAAATGGGTCCTATTATTTTACAGTGAGGGAAATAGAGTTAGAAATCCTCATGGATACATGTGTCAGTATCGGAACCCTTATCTGATGGGGGAAGAGGGAGAAGATGTATACTTACAAGCTGTGGTTAGTTACACTGCTGATGAAAGGTAAAAAGAAGTTGTAGCTTTCTCTTGCCGTCCTATAATGACAAATTGTTCTGAGATGTTCTAGGTCCCACTAAAGCCTCCCTTGCTGTATGTTGCATCAGAAAGTGGATGGCAGGGTATAAGAAAATAAAGAGTGGCTGAAATAGGACTCATGATGTGTGAGTGAAACAGTCACGACCTTGTAACCCACCCTTCTCTTGCTCACACAGAGTGTGGACCAGCATTCCGTAAGGACTACCAGAAGTGAGGTGTGTCATCTGGGAGACTGATACTAGCACTCGCTGCAGTGGAGAAATGGGTCATTTAAGTTCCAGTGTTCAACCAACAGTTTAATTGCTCCAACAACAATTGCTCCATGTCAATCCCCCCAACAGTTCAGACTAGCCCTTCTGAATCCCTATTTCAGTGCTACCATTTTCTATCAAATTTGATACTACTTAAAGTTTCGTCAGCTGCCTTCTTTGTTCATTTGTGGATTGTTCAGTGCTCTGAACACTGCATTGCCACTTGGAGACAATTTTTTATTTCCTGAAAGAACTTTCTTATGATTTTGTTAAAATTGAGAGCACTGATAGTCATCAAGCATTACATTTATGCTTAAGAAGTGCAGTGCGGGTGGTTTTTATGCCTTCTGTGTATTTCTGAAGGAGGAAAAGAGAAGTAAATAATTACTTGATAGAACACTAATGAAGTGAAAATTTCAGTAGCTATATTGTAATATTGAAATGGTAATAGTTAATGTATTTTTCTCAAAAATATACAATAAAAAAATTATAAGACTGATTACAGGTATTGGTTCTTAAACTGAAACAGAAAATATACAAATTCAGGATACTTGGTCTTCAGAAAATATCCTTTTTCTCAAAATTAGTATTAGACCAACAAAATTAGTATTAGCTTATTTTTTCTTTAATCCTTGGCTCTTTCAGGTTTCTTTTCCAGATTAATGGAATGAAAGTTGCTTGTTGAGCTAGCTTGGAGATATTTAGCAACAAGCATGATGTTATCAAGGGTAAAACAAATACAAGCTCACTTTCCAGCACACAGAAAAAAAAAGAGAAAGTTTGAGATTGTCTTAAAGGCCAGCAGATAAGAAAACAGTGAATTCCTACTTGGACTGTCTTATTGTAGAATGAGAGAGAAAAATGCAGGGGAAAGTAGGACATTCACCCAATCCCTACTGCAGTGAAAGACCACAGTCTTTAAATGTCAAAGGTATGCTTTATCCACTAGATATTTTAGGATAACTTTTTATGAAAGATCTTTGAATTTGAACTGGGAAAAAGAAATGCTTACATCCTGATTGTCTTAGGGAAACAAAGTTGTTCTTTCTTTTTCTGCCCAACCATAGAGGGACAAGTTAAAGGGTGCAAAATGCTCTGACATTTTTTGATGCCCACAGTTTTGAAGTTCTATTCCATAGACGATGCTATAGAAACTGATGTCCCTCCTCCTGTCAATGGTATTTTGTTTAAAATGAGTTATTAATGAATCTTTCTGTGAAATTTTTTCTTTATTCTTAGATAACATCTTAAGCAATGTGATCAATTAACTATGCAAGTTTCTCTCTCTCATTGATCTATCTACTTTGTACCTTTAAAGAGCCTCTTTAGATCATCCTTTTACATTCCTCCATTGTAGTCTGGATGCCAGGTAACACAGCTCAACATCAAATATCATAGAGGCAAGGCTTTAGAAACAGCAATTGTGTTTCCCTGTAGAAGGTCTTAGCAGTATCTCTACAAGTATTCAGAAGAAACAATCATAAAAAATAAAACCAGTAGATTTTACTAAAAACAAGACAAACAACAAACAAATTAAAAAAAAAAAAATACAAAAAACAAAACTCTTCCACCCCCATACTGAAGTCATTAAATCTGTTGTTATACAAACTCCTGTTATACAGGTTTAAATTTCCAGAGAACAGTAACAAATTTGGAAAGGAAAGTAATCAGGAATGCTGCATGTATCTCTTGAAAAGAAGCTGAAGGATCATTTTTATTCAGGCAGCTCCAGAAACACACACACAAAAAAAATAGACAATTGTGTAAGGCTGAAGTTGCTGCAATTTAACAGAAGAAATCATTGTTCAAAAATTTTATGAATGTTAAATAGTATCCATTATCTAGGGAAACTTTATATCAACCAATATTGCTATTAATATTCAAAGTATCCGAATTGACATTTAGGCTTTGTTCCTTAATCTGTAGCTTGTCTTTCACAGTCTACATAGAAAACATTCCGTATTTCTAAATATCTGTGACACTTTTGCCACCTTCTAGCATTTGCCTGGATAGAATCATTCCTTTAATGTCAAGATATCCAATATCGTATTTTCAAGACTAACAGGAGAGGGAGAGGGTGACAATTCCCTTACACCTTTGAGCACCATGTTACAAGAAGTTATTCACTGGAATGATAGCTGATTTTTGTTGTTGTTTTATTTTTTCTCTACACAAAGTGAATTTCCTTAGGTGAGAGATTCATGGATCTCTAAGGATATTGCTCTTCACTATATATAATGGTCATTTCTCTCCAGCTTCTGAGACCTTCTGAACCTAATCACCAGAGGTAGGAAAAGTGATTCTTTGTCCAAAGGTATTACAGAAATTTGCACTACTGATAGGAAATACATTCTATAACTCTTTACTGGAGATGGCTTCTATCTGCATATTGTTTCATTTTATTTTCTTTGTGTAAAACAGATAGAAAATATATATAATCTTCCTTCAGTTCCAGCTCAGCAACTTTCCTAAGGTTTTCTTCCACAGTCATCTTCTGCTTAATTCTCCCTATTTCCTCCTTTTTCTTAAATCTTTAAGAACATAACATTTTTCATGTTCAGTTAATGGTATAGGTCAAAAAGGAGTGTTCCAATAAAAGTTTTAATATGATTATTTAATATATACACCTATAGAAATTATTAGAAAAAAAGATTCTTTGTTATTTCAATGTGAGAATCATCAAAATTTTATTGAAAAGAATTCATTATCTTTAACAAATCTGGCTGGTATATATGAGGAAAGATTTATTTATTTATTTATTTATTTATTTGTAATTATTCAGCAATAGTCAAACAACTCGACTAAATTACTGGCTTTCAGATTTTACTAAACAGATATATTTTTTTTTTTCTTTTAGCAAACACCTAAGAAACCAAGTTCTTCATGTCATTCTACTCCAATCCATACCTGTGATTAAAGTTTTCTACACTGATTATGTAATTCTTCAACTGAGATGTGCGAAATAAGGGTCTGCTAGGCTGGCAATTAAAATTATCTTCTTTGAAAGTCAGAATAATGAATATTCACACATTCAGTCATGTTTGGCCACCTTTCCTGGTGACATTCGTGCCCACTCTTTAAAGACCCACCTGTCTATTATCCTTAAATGCCAACCTTGAAAGTAAAAATGGAATTTAAGAAATACATTTCCTGTATTCATGTTATTGCTTATTTTATATTGAGAAACAGAACTACATTTACATGTTTACAATGTTATTTCTTTTAAAGAAGAAGTTGACCTTTGCAAAGAATCAGACACCTGTACCAATTCAGCCGCTTCCACATTCCCTCATGGATACATGTACGATAGTATTCATATGAAAATTTTTAAAGTCCAGGAATCCCTGTGCAACACAAACAACAGTAGTTAAAACATGCATTAATCTTATTAAATTCAAGAAGACTTCCATCCCTTACCACAAAAACAGCACATTTTCTATTAAAAAAAATAAGGGGGGGGGGGAGGGGATAAGTCCTCAGTTTATTTCCAAAATCTTTTTTTTTTTTTTATAATTATTGATTCTTTTACATTAAATATTTTTCTTCACCAGAAAAAAGTCCCTGAGAGATACACTTTTATTGATTGATTGATTGATTTGGGAATTTGTTCTTTTTCATTTTATTTTTATTTAATTTGTTTTTCCAGCTTCAGACTCTGATGGGTTCTCTTTTTGCTTGGAAGGGGAAGAATTTGTTCCTGAAATGATCAGCTTCCATGGAAGTTTGTGAAATTTTGTTAATGTATTTCTCTTAAGGTTTCTAGTAACAGTGTGCTGTGTAATACAGTTCTCCAGGGACATTTTGTTTCCTATTTTTAACTGATGAAAGTATAAAACATGAAGACAACCTCTTTCCCTCACTTGTCACTTTGAACAGATGAGTTCCTTCACAAAATTGTACAAATAATACACTATTTTGAACTATGTGCTAGTGTTTTACTGTTTCTAATTAAAACGATTACCAAACCAGACATTTTCTTTGAAGACCTACATGTATTACTACAGATCTGCTAGTCATTTTCTTTGTAACATATTAACCTTATCTAAAAGTATGTTCCATTTTACTGAATTTGTGGGCAGTCCAAATCCTTCTGAATTTCAGTAGTTAATATATATATTTTTATTTATCCTTAAATTTTAAGGATTTTAAAAATCCTTTATCTTTAAATTTACTCTAATTCTAGGATTCTGATACGTAATGTCTCTTCTTCAGTCTTGTTTCCTTTTTTATAAATGAAAAATTTCAGTAGTAAATATTTCTCTCATTACTGCTTACCAGAAGCCCACAGAATTTTTTAATCTATTTCATCTTTGGCGTTTTCTCTTAGAAATTTCTCAGATTCCTTTATAATTCCTGTATATTTATGGGGTTGGAGGATATTATTCTGTGCGGTCTCCATGTGTACCATTTATTTTTTGATTGCCAACATATTAACACAAAGTGTAAGTGATGATGTCAGCTAGCTGATCATTGAAGAGAACTTGATTTGTTAAAGTAAAAAAAAAAAAAGGAAGATATCTATATATTCTGAAATCTGTATTGTGGAAATGAACAGTAAATGTGAGTTCTAATTTCAAAGTTCCTTTGTTTCCAAATATTGTTCAGATCTAATATTTTTTTTACACTTTCTCACCTTTTGTACACTGACCTTTGTCCACTTCTTGATTTCCTTGGCCTGCAAGTTTATGGCATTTCAACAATCTCCTGCTCCCTGAATTTATTAAGGTAACTTAACAACATTAAAAAAAGAAAAAAATTGATTCTGCCTATGGCTTATAGGAAAACTATTATTTTTCATTCCTCTTTAGATGACCTTTAATCTGCCTCTTCATTTTTCAGACTGTCTCCTAAAACAAAAGAGACTTTCAACTGATAAAGTGACTTTCATTTTCTCAGTCAGCTCTTGCAGAAAACAATGTGCTGGGTGTGTGCATGTTATTCCTAGTTATTTTTTATCTCTGTCTTGCAAATGGATTTCTTTTACAGTATATTACTTGGTATATCTACTGTATTCCTTGTAAAGCCTCTTTTTGCTTGACAGGATCATTTGGACCTTTAACTTTTATATATACAATTTTTATTGAGTCACAAATCCACAGTTTATCAGGATATATTCCTTTAGCTTTTTTGTTTCTACAGTGTAACTTCAATCCTTTCAGACCAACACTTGCCAATAAAGCATTGAGCTATAATATTAAGTGGATAGCTTAAAACTGATTTAATTGTTTCACAATGAAGAGGTAATACATTTCCTCATTATTTCTGTCTGCCATTATACCCAGCTTACATTTTTCATCCTCTTTCATCATTTTATACAATCTACTTCTAAAATTAACTTTCTTAACTATAGTCCAAAACAGCTAAACATCTCATCACATTATTCCCCATCCCTTGTTGCTTCCTCAATCTAAATTCCCAGTCATGTAAATCTCCAAACAATCCTTTCCATTATATTATTGCCTTTTCCCCCTCAACATAGAAATTCACTCACACACTGTAACAGTGCGGAATACACATCCCCCTTTCACCTCCAGTGTGAAGTCCTTTGTGGAGGTTTCCAGTTTGCCACCAGGGTGAAGCTGCAGGATCATATTATTTAATGAAATCTTGGTGTTTGGGCAGAAAAATAAAGAAGGATATTCCATGTTTCAGGTCATCCTCCTTGTCATTTCCCATATTATTCCATACAAATCTTTCTTTCCTTTCTTCTTTGATATATAATTATGCTTTTCCATAACCATTTCCTTTATATTATCATTATCAACAGTAATACTTCAACTGTTTTACACATTATTGTTCAGTTATACCTAAATCCTTCATATAACTGCAGATTGATTTATATATATGTATATATAGTTTTAATATATATAGTCATAAATATACTTATATGTATATTTATGACATTTATTTTTCATTTTCCTTTACTGATTTTGTGATGCCTTCTTTGCTTTAGATTTTAAAATTTCCACTTAAAATGGTGAAGCTCTTCACTTTCTGACTCTTTTTTTTTTTTTTTTTTTTTTTAAGCGAGGTGGAGTTTGGGTTTGTTTCTGTTCTTATTTAGTAAAATGCATTAAAGTTTGAAGTGTGTCAGTAAGAATTTTCCTCTGTGTTTCATTAGATTGGCTATATTCTCACTATGTTCCTTTATTTTCCTTATAGTAGACTATGGTCATGATGCACTTATTCCTCATGCCCTCCCTGACTGGGAAGGCTTTCCAAGACTTTTCAGAATTTGCTATTTTGATCAATCCTACTGTTATGGTCCTGAGTCTGTTTGAAAAGGATTGTGGAATAAGGCAGTCCCTTATCATACCCCTATGAGCACAGTGCTTACTGTTGTTTTTGTTTTCAGATGCAGAAAACAGGGGATGGTTACTTACAGCATTTACCTGAATCAATATCTGCTCTGTATTTTGTGGGAAACAACTAATTTTTTGACTATTTCTTCCTTTGTGCTCTAAACATACTTGATTTTATTTTCCAAGTCCATCCTTAATTCCTTAATTATAGATTTGTGGCTTTTAATCAGTATCTTTAGGTTACTGGTCCTATTCCCAGTTCCTTCTAACTTGATTTTAACCCTATCAAATCTTGATTTCTCTGACAATTTAGGTATCAGATTACTGACGTTAAGCCAGAGAGAAAGGGGCTAGTGCATTTTCTCTGGGATATCCATTTTAAAGGGTTCCAGGCTGTGCATTTTTCTTCAGCTTTAGCAGTCACAATATATTTGTTCAACTGATACGAAGTCGAAGCTCATTTTTGTATAAGTTTGACAACATTTTTCATTTTGAGTAAAACAGTATGTAAAGTTTTTAAAAATAGTCTGTCTTCTTCAATACTCTCCCCATGATTTTGTTTCCTATTCAGCAAAAAATCACAAAGAAGACAAAAGGAGAGAGCAAAGGAGCAAGAGAGAGAATACAGCTTTTTTTTTTTTTTTTTTTTTTTTTTATTTATTTTAATACATTGCAAGACACACAAATAAATATCTTGATAACTGAACACAGTTATAGTTTGATTAACTGTTTTCATGAAGGTGAAACAGAAAAAAGTCAAACACTAATGCACTAATGTCCTGGAAGAGGATGTGCTAATTAACTACTCTATTATTGCTTGGTGGAATATAAGAAGTACCTACCACTGTTTCATTAAAAATCTGTGTCTTCCAGGTTGGTAATTTTCTGCTAGTATTTTCTGCTACTTCTTCTATTTCTTCTGCACAAACTGAAAATATTTCTGTTTTTCTCAGTGCTCCAGTCCAGAGTAAAATTCATCTGAGCGAATGAAGAGCTCTGTATCTTTGCTTCTCCTACTAAAGTTCTTGTAAACCTGATGAAGAGAAACAGGAATTTCTAGCACTTAATTTGTTACCTCCTAATCTAGGTACCTATAGTAATGCAGGTGAATGATGAATGAAGAAGCCTATTTCATTCCATTCATCATAAGAAAAGAATAAGTTGACCAGACCAGATGTCAGTTGCAAGAAAAATCCCTTACGTCTCAACTATACATGTACTTATAACCACAATAAATGAATCACATTAATTACCGGTAAGTGAACGTGTTCTTAAAACTAAAAACGAACATTACAGTCACATAGTCTGATTTCCTCCATAACCCAGGCCTGGTATTTAACACAATAATCCTTTCACTGAGCCCAATAACTTCTGATGCAATGAAAAACTCAATTTGTACCTGTCTGTCTTCCTCTCCCTTTAAGATAAAACTCTCAGACCACCTTAAATGTAAAGTCTAAGAGCAACATTAAATATTTACTCCCATTTCCAAGACAGAATTAGTAGGTTTGCTGTTTTGCCCACGGTTTTCCCCCTACCCTAAAAGTGTACTACCTACTTACTTTATGGCCCTTTTTGTAAAACAATGTAGCTCAGTACTCAATGCCCTGAAAATCACATCGTATTTCCAAACTTAGGGGGAAAATAAGATTGTTCAAGGTTTAGAGTTACTCTATTTTTGGTATTTTATATGTATTTCACTATATTGTGGAACTGCTTTTGTTTTGTCTTTTTATTGTAGTGCTAAATTTGGCATTAGGTTTTAATAACTGCAGTGCTTTGAGACTATGCTGAAAGGTATTTTATCAATTTAAGTTACTATTCTATTATTGCTTTGCCCCAAGGCTCACCTCATTTTCAGCAAAGCCCACTCATTTTTTGTGGAGTCATCACTTTTTCTGTATATTCATCTCCCCTCCCTTTCCCCAGCCTTTTCTTTCTCATTCAGAAGGGCCAAATGAGCAGCTCTCTCTAAAGCATGGATCCATCTGGTAGGATTATTCTTCATCATAACTTCCCCCATGCCACCTTCCTCAAAAGCCAAAAGTATCAAGTATCACATCTGCATGTACCCTATCTCTAAGAACTAGGAGTATATAAGATGCATGAAGGTCCACGGCTGGGATTTTATTTTGGGTTCAAAAGTACCCAAAATATATGTGCAGACTTTGAAGTGTTTCATCCCTGTTTTCATGATGCTCCCAGATATGAAAGCTAGATACGGAAAGGTGGCAAAATGTTTAATTTAGTGGTGAGGGATGAATTTCTTACATGTCATTTGTGTTCAGGGATGGAAAGTCTTGTTTAACCACAAAGCCAAGTATTTTCATGAGAGAGAAGATGTTTTCAGGTCCTTGCCTTGAAGCTTCTGACTAAGCTATCTTAAAAGTTCACCTCTATGCCTACAAATTTTAAGCTCTGCTGTGACAGCCTTTTTTTTTTTTTCTTTTTTTTTTTTTTTTTTTTTTTGAGAAGATGAACCTATCAGAAACAGAAAAATTCTGTTTTGTTCTGTTTTGACCCTGACAGCATGAGGCATATATGTACCCATCCTATAATACTGGATGAAAGCTAATGACAGTCACATATTGTCAGTCTCTCTTCAGATAAGGAATAATGGAAAATGTGACAGAAAAGAATGACAGATTTAGGAGGTATAGAGGGTAAGAAATGAAATATATATATATATATATATATATACATATATATGAGGTTTTAATGAACATAGAAAAGAGGAGCAACTGAAACTGAAGGTGGGAAACAGAAAGCTCAAGTCCATTACAGCTAACAAATGTCTTTGGTCTCATCAGTCACCACCATCATCATCAGTGTAAATATGAAATATCTTTTCAACCTGTGAATAGCATTTAGGTGGGAGGAAAATCTATCAAATAAGAAAAAGCCACATAATTATAATATGTAAACTGAAATTCTCTGACAATAGCACCAAAGCCAGAGATTCACAGAATGGTTGAGGTTGGAAGGGACTTTTGGAGGTCATCTGGTCCAGATGCATAGATTCAATTGGCACGGACTGTGTTCAGATTATCATTATATATCTCCAAGGTGAGGGACTGCACAACAACTCTGGGAAACCTGTGACAATCCACAGCCACTCATATTGAAAAAAGAACATTTCCTTATATTCTGAAGGAGCCTTCTATGTTCTAGTTTGTGCCCATTGCCTCTTGTCCTGTCATTGCGCTACTTTGAAAAAATCCTGGCTCCATCTTCTTTAGACCTTCCCTTCAAGTATTTATCTACATTGATAAGATTCTCCTGAGTCTTCTCTTCCCTAGACTAAACAGTCCTAGGTTTCTCAGACTTTCCTTTTAAGAGAGATGCTCCTGTTCCTTAATCAACTTTCTGGCTCTGCTGGACTCTCCAGTATGTCCATGTCCTCTTGTACTGGGGGGCCCAGAACTGGACACAGCATTCCAGATGTGACCTCACCAGTACTGAGTAGAGGGGAAGGGTCACCTCCCTCGAACAGCTGCAAATGCTTTGCTTAATGTAGTCCAGGATTCCATTAGCCTGTTTTGAAGCAAGGGCACATTGCTGGCTCATGTTCAGCTTGGTGTCCACCAGGACCCCTAGGTCCTTTTCTGCCAAGTTGCTTTCCAGCTCTGTGGTGTATGGTATGTCTTATTACCTGGAGTTGTTCCTCCACAGGTGCATGACTTTGCACGTCAATTTCTTGAACTTCATGAAGTTGCTGTCCAACCATTTCTCCAGCCTGTTGAGATCCCTCTGGGTGGCATCATGACTCACTGGCATGTCAGCCACTCCTCCCAGTTTTGTGTCATCAACAAATCTGTTGAGAGTGCACTCAGCCCCATCAACCTCATCATTAATGATGATGTTAAACAAGTCAGGCCCCAGTGCTGACTCCTTGCATACACTGCTCGTTACTAGCCTCTAACTACACTTTGTTCCACTTTCTGGGCCTGGTAGTTTAGCCAGTTTTTAATTCATCTGACTGCATGCCAATCATGTCCACACTTCATCAGCTTCTCTATGAGGATATTATGTAAGCCAGTATCAAAAGCCTTGCTGAAGTCCAGGTAGACAATATTTCCTGCTCTCCCCTCATCTACCAAGGGGAGAGAAAGGATGTGAAAAATAAACATCTCTTTTTAGGACTTTCATAAAGTCTTTTTCTAAAGTCTCTGATGGAAATCTATTCATTGAATTGGAAACAACAACAACAAATCCTAATTTGCCTGTGCATAATTCCAAGAAAATAGTTGTGCTGACCTTTCTTTACAGAGAGAGAGAGAAAGATAGGCTCTTCCAAGGTAGACTATTTATAGATTTGGACTCTTAGATGGGATTACTCCTTTTCTACTGGCACTTTTCTCTTTTCAATAACTATGAAGACAGACTATAGCTATAATTTTGAACCTGTGCTAATTTCCTAAAGCTAGGTTGGCTGAATCCAGACTAAAATTAAAATTAAAAGTCCATTTTTCACTACTGCATACCTTAGCATTTCAGTGCCTCAGAGTGTTTGAGCAGAACTGTTTAACATAATTGCTAGTCATTTGGATGCCGAGCACTGAGATGGCAATATTTGCAGATGATGCAATTACTTAAATGACCAGGACTGAATTATCTGTCACTAACCTTCTTAGAAGCAAAACATGAACTATGTAGATTGCTGATCTGACTTGGCATCTCCTGTACAGCATTTTCACTGTCTGATAACTATACTGAGCTTTTAAATTTTTGTCTATCACTATTGACTAAAATCCATACGAAACATGAGCAACAGCAGCAGGAAATCTCCAGTAGATTTTCATGCGTTGTTCTGTTTTACGGAATCAAAGTCCTGCTGAAGATGAGACAGAAGAATGGAGTAATTTTGAGCAATTAAGGTTTGAGTAGAAAAGAATATAGCTGTATTATGAAGCTGACTTTTGGTGAAGACTTTTTGTTTGTTTTTTTGCTTGTTTGTTTGCTTGCTTTTCCAATAAAAAACTTTTGAGAAGTTTCCTGAGCTTTGTTGGAACATTATTCTATATCAAATTCCCTTGGCTGCATCCTTTCAGCCAGAAAAGTTTTATTCCTAGTTTTCACGCATTTTGCTCTGAATTCCCTGCTGAGACAGAAAGGAGACTCAATCCCCAAATGCAATCCAGGGAAGAAAGTTGGCAATATCCTTCTTACAGTATCTCAACACTTGTGTGCTAAGTGCCAGACAGAAAGCAAAAGTAAAGAGCTAAAGAGACAATCTTGAAATCTTGAAAATGGATTTTTTTTTTTTTTTTCCCCATAAAACTTTAGCAAAATACCAGGGAATGAAGGAGCTCTTATTTTATCCACATCAGATTCCAATTATCAGAACAGAATTTTTTTCAGGTAAGGGCTATCTAAACACTGGGCTTTTTTTTTTTTTTTTTCTTTGCTGCAAGTCCAAAATGCAGTGGGAAGAGAACTGAGAGAATACCTCTTACTTATTCTCTACAGCTTAAAGACAGCTCTATCTTTGTCATGGAGCAAGCATGGAGTAACTTTAATAACAACACAAGACGCAGTGCTGTAACCCAGGTTCATAAGTTTCGTTTTCGTTGCCTTCAACAAAACCACCACTTAAATCAAACTCTCCTTAAGAAATGCTGATCTGCAGAATATTACCAGATGGGTCTCCTGCCTTCTGAAGAAAGGGGGAAATGAGAGAGCCTCATGTTTAACGGCATATGAAAGAAGAAATACAATGTGTAAACTTTCCACTGACGGATATAATAGTGTTCTCACTTTTAAAGAAAAACAGTACTTCCTAGCAGGAGGCCTGCAAGAAATTTAACAATTACTCAAGATTTAGTTGTACAGCATGGCATTTTCGAACATGTGCAGAGTCTGTTATTTTTTGTAATTAAATTAATTTAAATAATAAATAATGTAATTAAAATACATTTGGACTGTGCAATCCCTAGGGCTGGAACTGAGTGTAGAGAAGTGATGCATATTCAATGTGAAGTTTAATGAGTAAGAAAATGCAGAATCCTGGAAATCTGGTAATGTGCAATATAGTTTTGGCACCCTCCCTCTTCTCCCCCATTCTTTTATTTTTTTTTTCTTCAGAGTAAAAGAGGGCCCAATTTACTGAATCAGGTTTTAAATCATTCACAAGTCTCTTTTCCTAAAAAGGAAATGTTGCTAGTGTTTAGGGCTTTTTTTAGCACAACATGTGGTTGCCCAAATGTTTCCCTACAATAGTCCTAGTGAAAAGTGATAGGAAATTGACTCTGTAACCCTGTAATAGCAATGTTTACTTTACCCTCATCAGTATTTTACAGACTATAGGAAATCATTACTTGTCTCTTCGTTACAAGGCTGACCCTGATTAAAAACTCCTGCTGAGTTTTTTTTTTCTTTTCTTTCTTTTTTTTTTTTTTTTTTTTCCAGAGGAGACTAATGCTGTCAGAGTTCTGCTTTTAGAGTTCATCACAGTCCTTGATTTGCTGAGGGGGGTGCTGTGTGTTTTCTGAATGTCAGGCTCTGTTATGCTCTGCAGCAAAAATTGAGGGACCCTAGGCTCACATCTCTGGGCAGTTTGTGCCTCCCTTCCTGAGGACCTTGACATTGCTTTCAAGGAGGACTCATGGCTCCTCTTATTTTCTGCCAACAGTGGTAATCTGCAAGCAGTGACTCCTGCAGCACCCTATTCCCTTTCAGAGTGTAGTGCTATCCAGACAAAAAGCACTCTGAGAGGTCTCCAAAACCCAGAGTCCTGTGAGAAAGGGGAACCCTGCTCACAGCAGAGAATCCAGGGCATGCTGCTTTGCAGGAGAATGACAGGGACCTTATGCTTATGTGTCTTGCTTCTCTGGTGGCCAGCTTGGGATGCAAAAGTGATCCTGAGCTGTCAGAGAGAGACAGGGATGCTGTCACACCCATAAGAGGATAGCACCATTGCTAAATGACATCTTAATGTTCTGCATATCTTGACAGGCTGCAAAAAAACTTACACTGTTGATCTTTTGAAATCAGAGTAATGCATTTTGTGGGGTTTTTGTTCTTCTTCAGTTATTTCCCCCCCTCTTCCCGTACTCCTCAAACCCAGGTTCTGCAGCCAGGTAATCATAGGAGAGCCTGCATTTCCACTAAAAATCTTCTTCCAGGGTGTCTGATGAAAATATAAAGCACAGATTTATAAAGATTCAAAAAAAAACACCACCACCACCAACAACAACAACAAAACAAACAAACAAACAAAAACAGATGAAAAATGCTACTAATAAAAACCCCTACATCTTTATTATTGTCTTAAGCTCTGCTGATCATAAGGCTTGCCTAGTGGTTTCAGGAGGCCTGAGTCTAGGGGTCTGAAATCATTAGCTATATTGATGCCTCTGGAAAGTTAATGTTTAATATTGTCTATCTTGTGGCTGGCCAAAATTAGTCTTCAGCCTTCTGCTTACAGAAAAAGAGACTTTATTTCAAGTGGTGAAGGTCACGTTTTTGGTGTTGAAGATCCAGGAAAATATTCTGGCAGATGCTTAAGGTCTATACATGTACGTGTGTATTTAGTTATTATCAGTATTTACATACCAGAGTAATTCAAGGTTTGAAATAAGTGATTGCAGAGAAGCCAAGGGATAGCTGAAGAATTCCTGAGAATTTAAAAGCTCCAGCAGCAGGAATATTCCATTCACACATGTTCTTTGCCATTCCCGTCATGCCAAATATTAAGGACTACAAATTTGACATGTTCTTAACAAATGAAAATAGTGAGGGGTTTAAAACTCTTGTGATGGTTCAAAATAAGCTGGTTTCTGTTTCCGTTTCCAGTTTGATGCAAAATATACATAAATATTTAGATTTCTAACTCCCACCAATTTCATTGGTAACTTTGGGTATGTTTACTGGAGTTTGGTGTGTAATGCTTTTGTACGCTATATGCACAAAAGTGGGACCCCATTCCTAGATATTTCACTCATTATTGGATTTTCTTCAAAGCTCTTAATGCATTTTTGATTACAACTAATACCATGTACAGATATAGATCACAGCAGGATATTGTCACCTTTCAGTGAGATGTTGCTCCTTTGCTGACTTGGTGCTATTTCTGCATTGGGGATGTGGAAGGATTTCCATGTGAGCAGAAGGTGGCAGCAGATCTCTGCTTCATTTCTCCTGAGGTGATTTCTGCTTCTGTAGCAATTGCATAAGGGAGAAATTAAGAATAAAAGGAAGAAAGAAAAGTTTAAAATTAACTTTCCAAGAAAAAATGCATATCAATTTTAACACCACGTATAGCTATGAGAGGACCTCTCACTCCTACTCATCACATTGCACTAATTTAAAGACAGTTCCCTCACCAGATGCCCTGAGGATTCAGCAGAGATGGGAATATGTCCCCATCAGACTAAGAGCACGATGCAAGTGGTAGCCTGGGAGGTGGTCAACCTCTGTGCATGCACAGGCAAGGGCAGAAGTGGCCTCAGTTCTCACACTGGACATGTCAGCTGTGTAGCCCTCATAGAATCACAGAAAGGTTTGGGTTGGAAGGGATATTAAAGATCACCCCCTGCCATGGACATGGACACCTCCCACCAGACCAGGTTGCCCAAAGCCCCATCCAACGTGGCCTTGAACACCTTCAGGGATGGGGCATCCACAGCTTCTCTGGGCAACCTGTGCCAGGGCCTCACCACTCACTTTAATCACACTGAACAAACTCAAGTTTTCAGCTTCTGCATTTCAACATATTCCAGTGGCCGTCATTGCAAACCATCATGGCTAACAAGCAGCAATAAAGAAAGAGGAGTCATTGCTTTGCCTTTTCATATACTGCCTCCTGAAGTCTTGTCTGCATTGCTTTTTTTTTTTTTTTTTTTTTAATTCCTTTGATCTGTGGATGCTACTTACATGTTACAACTGCTGGAGACCACGAGCCACTGACACAGAAGGTTCACTGTTAGAAAAGGAAAAGAATTTGAAGGGAAAGGGGGAACTGCTTAATAACAGCACTAAAAAGGTCATAATTAATGATTTGGCTATAAAGGTGAGAAGCTGAAGCCCAACATGTACTAAATAGTTTATTGTTAAAAAGGGAAACTTCATCTGTGTTGATATTTTTAAGCAGGTGAGGTGGAGCTTACCAATGAAAGGGAAGCTTTCTTTTTCTATGTTCAGCTTAGGTGTCAAAACACATTTTAAATGAATTTACTTCCACTGGTGCAAAGCAGTCAGTTTTGTTTGTCTGGAGACTGCCTCTGATTGTTTTACTTAGTTTCTTTGGAAATAAAGCAAGGCATTGGGTGTGATTCATGGAACCTTAAATCCAAAGGGGAGTGGTGTAGGTACCTGCTCTGACCTGAGGTAGAACACAAGCCATACTCTTTCACTGCATCAAGTTCAGTGGTGTGGGTGGTTGAACTGGAATAAATCTTTTAGAAAAATAACCCAATTTGACTTATAGACTCCATGTGAGGTAGTGAAGTAGTCCCAATTGTTAGTTCCCAGCACAGTTAAAAGATGTATCCCATTTCCAGTTCTTCCAGGATCTTCCTAACTGGAATGACAGTAGCTGTCATTCTGGGAATGACCCACAAGGACAGGTAATAAACACTGGCAGCAACCAGATCAGAAAATCATGGGATGTCTAGAGTAGGAAAGGGAAAATCTTTGATGAGATGATGCCCATTACTGTGCACAATGCATTCCAGAGCTTTACTGTGTGTCTATTTGCCTCCTACAGAAAGACAACTCCTACTGGAAAATCCTGGAGTCCAAAGTTTGTCAGTATTCAGAACTTTATTACAGATATGAATATATTTGACCAGAAAATGTTAGAGAAAAAAATCACAGTAGGCAGGGGCAAGGCACATCAGCAATCTAATAGCTGTCTTGTCCATGAAGGACTTCCACATTCTTATGTTGAAGGTTTACTTTATTACTTTTACTGTTGTTACTTTGCCAGCATCTGCTCTGACTTCCAGTTTATACATTTGAGATCAAAACCAGTGCTATTGGTGAAATTATGCCACACAGTCCTCCACTCATCTAACTAGAAGCAGACACTAGCCCTTCAGCTTTAAAGTTGTTTTTTTTTCCTTCTATTTAATTACAATGTTAATTTTTATAATGATTATTTTAATTACCGTGAGTATAATTAAAAAATAGACTATACCTTGTAGCAATTATTATAAAAACATGTTTAGCCTTTTTCCTAGGAGAGACAGATAGTTCAGAGAGACATTTTCTAGCTCATCCTCTTAAAACATCAACTCAGTTGAAGCAAAGGAAAACTCAAAAAAAGCCTAACTACTGGCATGAAAAAAAGAGGAAAATAATGAGATGAGCAATTCTTAGTAAGGGTTTCAAAGAGTATAGATGTTTAGTGGGGCTATGCCAGATTAGTATTACAGAATCTTTCAGAATAATTTACAGGAAGAAGCTCATTTTTTAGGAAGGGATTGTCACTAGCAGAAACAGTGCCAGTATTGTAAAAGTGGTGGTTTGGAAAGGAGGTTGGAGTCTAATCACTTAGATCCTTGAGGTAGAAAGAATAAAGGGAAGAGATTTGGAATATCCTTGTGCCAAACTAGTCAATAGATGGCTCAGGGCCCGGACTCAGCCTGTAAGGACATTTTTCTGGCTTGGGGAGAACACTGGCCAGTCAGCAATTGGCCTGTTCCTATATCATGTTGTAAGAGGGAGATGGTGCAGATCTGTATTTGGTCTGGTCAATTGGAGCAGCACTGTAACAATATGTCTATATCTGTTTGGCTCCATAACACCTGGCTGGGAATAAAAATAGCTTTTAGGATATGAAAGTTGGCCATCCATGCTTTGGAGGATGAAATAAATCCCAAGCAGGTGTGAAGGGTAGACTCTGTGAGATATTGAGTGCATCTCTGTCAACTCAAACAAGAACTGATGAGAAATTTGCCCCTTTAGGGACTATAGGGACTAAACCTGAGGTAAGAACAATGGACACTTTTTTTTTTCCTTTTTTGTTTTTATTTATTTTTTTTCCCCAGTAAATTTGTTCCAAGCTATATTATAGGGCTGAAAGATGTCTATTTCCCTTTCATTATCATTATGACATATACAAAGCCGTTATTTCTGAACTGATAATGTCTTGAGCTGATTGTTAGTATTATCCATAGATTTAGTTTTACCTAAATATTTGCTTACTAAGTTTGACTAAACTCTGTTTGTCTGCTTTTGTGATTTCAGTTTATAAAATATATATTCACCACTGTGCATTTTACAAGCGGCAAGAGAAATATTCTTGTGCTTATATTACCCTAGTGTAACAAAGACAAATACAAGGAACAAAACAAAAGACAAAGCTCAAATTACAGATGACAGAAAGTATTATACTTTACACTGATGGAAAGAGTAGGTCAGCCTCATGCTTGTTCTTGTCATGTTGTCTTTACACATGCATGGTTGCATTGACTCCAGACATTTTTCCTGATCTAGACTCATGATAGAGAATAGTTGAAGTCAAGATGATCAAACTTTCCAGGGTTTCAGTGAATATCACTGCTCCTGGCATACTTAGAAGGTAGAAAGTAGTACAGGAATTCTGGAATGTGTGGAATAACATCTGCTCTACAAATCTTCAACATTGTAGACTAAAGGTAGCACTGCTAAACCCAGACACTGAAAAATAAAATTTCTAAGCCTTCAAATATCAGGGAAATATTCATATCAAATATTCTTTTGGAATAAAAGGATAAATAATAAATGATAATTTAAGGTAATTGTCTTTTAAAGTGCTAATGGCCCAACAAAAGTTCAAAGACTATTTATCTGTAAATTGGGAAAAAATAAAAAACAAACAAACAAACAAACAGAAGGTCCTGATTACCTCTTCCAAAATACTATGTTTGAGCTACAACTCCATGTTGTACTGTGAAATGACAAAGATTTCACCAAAGGGTCCTACTGAGAATCTGTTTCCTGCCTTACTTCATCCTGACTTGAATGTGCCCACCATAAAAACATATTGCAAAGCCCACTTATTCTGAAGAACATTTTCTGGAGAAGAGAGAACAAATGGAAGAACATTGGTAGGAAG
This sequence comes from Aythya marila, assembly GCF_965140915.1. Classification (NCBI taxonomy): domain Eukaryota; kingdom Metazoa; phylum Chordata; class Aves; order Anseriformes; family Anatidae; genus Aythya; species Aythya marila. The sequence goes on along the minus strand of NC_139042.1, from coordinate 71,406,797 downwards.
AGCTTTGTTATTACTTCACCTACTGTTGTTTGCATCTCAGAACTAGGTAGTTTAGGAGTGAAACATTGCATGATATAGTGTGACACTAAAACTTTCCCTCTTGTTATGGTAGGCTGTATGCCAGTGCAGTGAAGGCTGGACAAACAAAGAAAAAAAAAATCCATAAAATAAGAATGTCATAGTACATCAGATCAAAGTTTAATATCTTCTAAAAGAACATAAAAATGGTTGGTACGGCACTTGGATGTGCACAAGTTGATGGGGCCGGATGGGATCCACCCAAGGGTACTGAGAGAACTGGCAGAGGAGCTGGCCAAGCCGCTTACCATCATTTATCAACAGTCCTGGCTATCGGGGGAGGTCCCAGTTGACTGTCGGCTAGCAAACGTGACGCCCATCTACAAGAAGGGCCGGAGGGCAGATCCGGGAAACTACAGGCCTGTCAGTTTGACCTCAGTACCAGGGAAGCTCATGGAGCAGATTCTCTTGAGAGTTATCACTCAGCACTTGCAGGGCAAGCAGGCGATCAGGCCCAGTCAGCATGGGTTTATGAAAGGCAGGTCCTGCTTGACAAACCTGATCTCCTTCTATGACAAAGTGATGTGCTTGGTGGATGAGGGAAAGGCTGTGGATGTGGTCTACCTTGACTTCAGCAAGGCTTTTGACACCATCTCCCACAGCATTCTCCTCAAGAAACTGGCTGCTCTTGGCTTGGACTGGTACACGCTTTGTTGGGTTAGAAACTGGCTGGATAGCCGGGCCCAAAGAGTCGTGGTGAATGGAGTCAAGTCCAGCTGGAGGCCAGTCACTAGTGGCGTTCCCCAGGGCTCAGTGCTGGGGCCGGTCCTCTTTAATATCTTCATCAATGATCTGGATGAGGGCATTGAGTGCACCCTCAGTAAATTTGCAGATGACACCAAGTTAGATGCGTGTATCGATCTGCTCGAGGGTAGGAAGGCTCTGCAAGAGGATCTGGATAGGCTGCACCGATGGGCTGAGGTCAACTGCATGAAGTTCAACAAGGCCAAGTGCCAGGTCCTGCACCTGGGGTACAATAACCCCAAGCAGAGCTACAGGCTGGGAGATGAGTGGTTGGAGAGCTGCCAGGCAGAGAAGGACCTGGGAGTGATGGTTGATAGTCAGCTGAATATGAGCCAGCAGTGTGCTCAGGTGGCCAAAAAGGCCAACAGCATCCTGGCTTGCATAAGAAACAGTGTGGCCAGCAGGGCTAGGGAGGTGATCGTCCCCCTGTACTCGGCTCTGGTGAGGCCGCACCTCGAGTACTGTGTTCAGTTTTGGGCCCCTCACTACAAGAAGGACATCGAGGTGCTTGAGCGGGTCCAGAGAAGGGCGACGAAGCTGGTGAGGGGCCTAGAGAACAAGTCCTACGAGGAGCGGCTGAGGGAGCTGGGCTTGTTCAGCCTGGAGAAAAGGAGGCTCGGGGCAACCTTATTGTTCTCTACAGATACCTTAAAAGAGGCTGTAGAGAGGTGGGGGTTGGTCTGTTTTCCCACATGCCTGGTGACAGGATGAGAGGGAATGGGCTTAAGTTGCGCCAGGGGAGTTTTAGGTTGGATCTTAGGAAGAACTTCTTTACCGAAAGGGTTGTTAGACATTGGAACAGGCTGCCCAGATGTTGAGCTTAGGGATATGGTTTAGTGAGGACTGTTAGTGTTAGGTCAGAGGTTGGACTCGATGATCTTGAGGTCTCTTCCAACCTAGAAATTCTGTGATTCTGTGATTCTGTGATAAAAATGGTTAAAAAAAATCACAATATTTTGGTGAAACACATTCTTGGTTTCTACTGATTTATAACTCAAGAGCTTCTTTGCATATGATGGAATCTTTGCACATAAATAGAAAGAAAGCCATACAAAACAAACAAACAAAAACAAACAAACAGAAAAAAATAATAAAAAAAAAAAAACAGGGACACCAATTTCAGGCAAAGGTAGGTGCACCTGTGAAGTACTGAGAACTGGTATTGTTTTGTTATACTTGTGGTGCTGTCCTTATATAAACTTGTATTAAGTCCATGGGACCATCTAAGATCACAGTATTGTCTAATCACTGTAATAAGGTCAGAAGCTGTCCTAAACCGCCAGAACAAACATGATGTAACTAGAACTTTTTCTGACATTCATTTGAGATGACGTGAGCTACAGAGAAAACTTTTAAATATGTACTTTTTCATATCTACCACATGCTACTAGGAGCAATATGTAGAGCAGGGCCTACTTGGCACTAGTAGCATGTGGTAGATATGAAAAAGCACTGATGGTGCCAAGTATGTTTTACTTTGCTGTAAAAATGAAATATTTTGAGAGTGCTTTATATGGCAGTAAAGCAGGGATTATTTAAACATGACATCCACATTCATAATGAGTGCACTTTAATCTGTAAACAGTCCTTACAGCTGAAGCAGGGATATTGCTTTTAATAGTGCATTTTCTAGTCTTATGAATGTGCATAACAAGAGAATGTTTCCTACTGTAGTCAACTGACTTCCCCCGATTTACACGATTTTCAGTCATTGCTCCACATGCTCCAGAGGTTTGAGTTCCAATGTCTATTTGGACCTGATTTGGATTTATTTTATTTTATTCCCCAGGTAGTCCAGGCAGCAAGATAAGAATTACACATATGACTGTATGCATAACACTTGCTTCCACTTAGTAAGAAATATATCATTGTTTCAAGTTACATTTCCTTTGAAAAACAATGGTTCAAATTGAGGTGTGAAATGTTCCATTATACTCCATTTTTCCACATCTTTTTTTTTTTTTTTTTTTTTTTTCAAATGGAATTTCATGTGAAACCTAAAGGACTAGTTTGAATTTTACACCTGCTGCTGTTTGTACGTTTGTTGTTTCTCATGGAATCATTGGTCATTTTTTAGAGACATGTTTCATTCAAAATTCGGTAGATGTGTGACAGTTCCATGAATCACTGCTCTACAGCCCTGGGGACTTTTCAGATGTGAAGTTCTGTGCATTGAATGGTTAGGGAAAAGGATGTTTGTTTATGTAATCAGAAAGAACAAAAGATAATGTGAAAATAAAGGGAATCCACCTCATCATCTGTCTCCATCGATGCCTTTTGGGCATAGCAGGTAACATACTCCACCTCTTCACTTCTGTTAAATGCCATTTAAAAGAACTTACGTTTTTTAGCTCTTGCAAGAATATGTTATGGAAAATCCCTCAAGGGATTATAAACCTAGTAAAATGGTTCATCATAGCATACATTTTTCCAGAAGGAGGTATGAATATGTTCTTGTTAAATAACATCAGAGTACAGGAATCACTGCAGTTCCACAGACTGCAGAATCATTAAGGTTGTAAAAGACCTCCAAAAACATCTGGTCCAACCTGGTCCAATCTGGTCCTCTACCACCAATACCACCCACTAAACCACGTCCCTTAGTACCACATCCAACCTTTCCTTAAACACACCCAAGGACGATGACTCCACCACCTCTCTGGGCAACCCATTCCAATGCCTAACCACTCTTTCTGAGAAGAAAGTGTTTGGTAGCCCACCACCACTGGAAGGTCCCTTCTCTACACCTAGAATCCAAGTGCACAAATACCAGTCCAGAGCAGTATATCTAAGCTAAATTTAAGCCAGGTTATTCCATTATCAGTTAGATAACTGTGATGGAATAGATTCTACAAGGTTCTCCAGAGTGTTTTCAAGCCCTCAGCTAGTTAAACCTGTGTGAATAGAGGTATTGTTGTTTAGGGCAATAGTAAGTTAAAGTTATTTCAGTAACACCTGCAGCACTATATCCTTGGACATAGTGTCTGTGTACCTTTACAGTCCAATGCTACATCCAGCTCCTCCTTGCACTGACATTTCATACTGCCTAGGCTGGAAGTCTCTACCCTGCACCTGCAATTTTTTCTCTTGTCTGAAGATCCCAACACACTTTTTAAATACAAGCTCTAAACAGGATGAATAGTTCATATCTGAATGTAAAATCACCCACAAGCTAAGTTTCTTTATTTGCCTGAAAAGGAAGGTGAGTCTGATATCAGCAAAAATCTCACTAACTCAAGCGAGCAGTGGGAGCTGACACCATTTTCACTTTGAGTAGGCATACTTGTAAGTGACAGAGAACTTGTTTGCTTGGTTTGCCATGCCTGAAATAACCTGTTGGTAGAGGGCTGAGCAAGTATGGCACTTGAAACCTCATGAGAAAGAACATATTTTTTAAGTATTTTTATTAGAACAGCAATTCTATCAATAGTTATATAAAGGACCTCACCTTAATAAAACTACATAAAACATAAAATGGCAGGAATCTCAGCTTTACTTTTCATAAGGAGTCTTTCAGAAAGTTCAAAGGGAATCATAACTATGGGAGATCCCATCCAAACTTTCATATGAGTAGCAATAAATATTTAGAATGTTACTGTTGTTTAAAATGTGACTGTCAACAATTATTTTCAATTATCTAGAAATTATTTTTTCTTGAGTTTATCCTTCTTGTATATTTATCAAAGCCCATTGAATTTTTCTTGACATGAACACTGCACATTTTTGTATAGGCCTAGTCTGCATTCACATCAGTACTGATATGATGGTAGGTGTGTAGTTTCCTTCCAAAACGACATTTCATTCCAAATGCAGGAATGTTTTTTGTTTGTTTGTTTGTCTGTTACTTATCATAGAGAAAGAAGTTAAAAAAATTGTAAAGCAATAGCTCTAGGCATGTTTTTGCTAGTTCAGATTATTTACTAGTCATTTCAGTTTTAATGACTCAATAACGTGTGTGACTACGACTGGTTATTGCCCTTTTTATAGGGGTATTTCCCAGACAGTGCCTGAGTTTTGTGTAATCAGAATCATACGTAATCAGAAGATTTTTTATGTTTTGCTACATTTTTGCATTTCATGTCGCCCTGCTTGCAACGTATCTTTACCTCTTTTACTCCAAGGGATGCTATTTGCTTTCCTGTAGGAACAGATACATTCAAAACCTAGGACCTAGGAACACAATCACCAAGTTTTGCAAATGTATTCCGCTCCAACAATTCAGTCTTGAAGACAAATTGGACAAAAAGCACTCAACCCAATATATTCAGAATCGGGTGTCTTACACTGTTAGATGTGATGAGATGGGGTGAAGGGAAAGGGAGAGAGAGAAACAGAGGACTAGAAAGTCGTAGATTTCAGTCTGAGCACCCAAAGCTATTTCTTCGTATTTGGTTCAGTGATTGCTTGATATAAAAGGCTACCTATGTGTTTTTTTCTGAAACTGTTATTGGATAAAAATACTCTTTTTGGATAAAAGAGCAACCTTTTCATACAAACCACATAGAGAATTGGACCAAAATTGAATGTGGGTCTTCCATGTCCTAGTAAAATGCTCCCTGGCACCTTCGTTGTACAACTCAAGCCTTCTTCTGCTATGGCCACTCTGTGATGTGAGATAAGTTTTTCTTCCATCCAAGAGCTTTCAGTGTGTTCTGAAAACACAGGCTTCCTTGGCTGCCTCAAGGGTCTTTGTCACAGGCAAATTACCCTCTGAATTCTACTCAGACTTTGGTGTGAGTTGATGCCCAGTTAAACTCTGCTGTCAGAACCAAGGTGCTTCCTGGCATGCAGAGAAGTATGTTTCCTAGGAACCTTCAATGGAAATTGCACATGGAAAATAAGGAGGTGATTGGTGACAGCCAACATGGGTTCACTAAAGGCAGATCATGTCTGACAAATTTGCTGGCCTTCTACAATGCGGTTATAGCTTTGGTGGATAGGGGAAGAGCAACTGAAATCATCTACCTGAACTTTTGCAAAGCATTTGACGCTGTCCCTCATGATATCCTTGTCTCTAAATTGGAGAGATGTGTGTTTGATGGATGTACCACTTGGTGGGTAAGGAATTGGCTGGATGGTTGCACTCAAAGAGTTGTGGTCAACAGCTCAGTGTCCACGTGGATATCGGTAACAAGTGGTGGTCCACAGGGGTCAGTATTGGGACCATTTTTAACATCTTTGTTGGTGACATGGACTGTGAGATTGAGGGCACCCTCAGCAATTTTACTGATGACACCTAGCTGTGTGGTGTGATCAATATGCCGGAGGGAGAGGATGCCATCCAGAGGGACCTTGATAGGCTTCCGAGATGGGTCTGTGTGAACCTCATGAGGTTCAACAAGGCCAAGTGCAAGGTCCTGCACCTGGGCTGGGGCAATCCCAAATAGAAATATAGGCTGGGCAGAGAATGGATTGAGAGCAACTCTGAGGAGAAAGATCTGAGGGTGTTGGTTGACTAAAACCTTGACATGAGCTGGCAATGTGTGCTTGCAGCCCAGAAAGCTGACTGGTCTGCATCAAAAGAAGAATGGACAACAGGTCGAGGGAGGTGATTCTCCCCCTCTACTCCACTCTTGTCACTCTGGAGTACTACATTCATCTGTGTTGCTCCTAGCACAAGAAGGATATGCAAGTATTAGAATGAGTCCAGAGGAAGGCCACAAAGATGATCAGATGACTGGAGCACTTCTACAGACAGACTGAGAGAGTTGGAGTTTTTCAGTCTGGAGAAGAAAAGGCTCTGGGGAGGCATTATAGCACCTTTCCAATACATATAGGTGGTCTACAGGAAAGATGAGGAGGGACTCTTTGTCATGGACTGTAATGATACGACAGGGAGTATTGGCTTTAAACTAAAATAAGGTAGTTTTAGATTAGATATAAGGAGGAAATTATTTACTGTGAGGGTAGTAAGGCACTGGAACAGGTTGCCCAGAGAAGCTGTGGATGCTCCATCCCTGGAAATGTTCAAGGCCAGGCTGGATGGGTCTTTGAGCAACCTGGTCTGGTGGGAGGTGTTGCAGGGGGGTTGGAACTGGACGATCTTTAAGGTCCCTTCCAACACAAACCATTCTATGAGAAGAAGTGATATGCTAAACGTTCCTCTGGACATACTATGTTTGAGGCAAAAAACTCTTAAACTACACAGACCACTAACCTGCCTCTGTTAGTACCATTTCCAACTGCAAGTAGAAAGGAACGAGTAATATTGTAGTTTTTTTTTTTTTTTTTTTTTTTTTTAATATACGTATACATATACAGTACAATCCATGCACAGCTGTTAGCTATTATCCTTGCAGCTTTCACAGAACATCAACCACAGCCATTCTGTAGCTGTAGGATGATAAATCAGAGAGGCCTATGGAAGGAATGGACATCAATAAGATGCAGAAAATAACAAATGTATTCTTCATTTAACTTTAATGTTGAAAGCTGCACTGTCCAGAGCCGCAGAATGATAACAATCACACCTCTGCCAGAGCTTTCAAAGTCTGTGAGGAGCACCTCTGCATATCCCAAGTGAGTGAGACAGGTACAAGTGCTGTTGAACACATGGTTGACTAACAAAGCAAAACTAATTAAATATATAAAATTTTGTCTCCTAGCAGAGTATAAAAGCACATAAAACAGACACTACAGACTCCTCAGTGGCATTTTACAGGTAGGAAAGTTTTATGTCATAGAAACTTAGGAGTCAGAGTTAGGGTCAGAGTTAGGGTTATAGGGATATACATGTATATACAGAGAGAGTTTTTTGTTTGTTTGTTTGTTTGTTTGTTTGTTTGTTTTTAAGGGTAATACCTCTGTTAGGTAGAGTCACACCCAATTCTAAAGATTATGTTCTTCAGATGTCCATGCTGTGACTCATAGCCTCCCACTACACCCCACCATATTCCCACCATATAAAGGAGCATACAAATACTTTTATTTACTTTCAGCCTTACACCAATAAATAAAATGCTCTTTACTATCTGGAATATAAAACCCATTCTGCCTTCAGGTGTTTGTAGTCTCAGGTAACTACTTGCACTTCAATTCTTGTTTCTTTTAGCATTCTGAGACAGTGCTGTTTTACTTTGTAATCAATTAAATGAATCAATCAATATTTTCTCAATAAATATACTTCAAGAAAGAGAAAAAAAAAAAAAGTCATAGGACAGTGCGCAGGAGTAGGGAAAGCTGCTCCATGACATAATACCTTCTGAATACAGGCAGACTGAGATGAAAATGTTATGTGGAGCAGTTTACTATTCACTGTCACTGCTAAGTCTATCCGCATTATTTGTTTCTTTCTCCTATGTAACATCTGCCTTCTGCATTACAATATTTTTCCCCACTTGCATTAGTTTTCTCAAAACAATCTTCAGTTTATTTTATCCTGTCCATATGCTTATCTCCATCATTATTATTTCTCTATTGTTTGCAACTTCTTTCCAATTTAACATTAACTGTGAATTTAATTAAACCATGGTCATTAACATTCATTTTATATGCCTCACTAACTGAATCCCTCTTCTAGTTCTTAATGACACTTAAATAAATAAAACCTAATAGAGATCCCTGAGGTACCTCACTAGACACCTTAACCTAGTTTGATACTTGCTACTTAACTGTTTACCAAGCTCCTTTGAACACTCTGCAAACCACAGAAGACCATGTATATTCAAACCAAACTGAATTAATATTTTAATCCAATTTTCATGAGACTCCATATTGAATGCTTCAGCTGAATGCAAATAACCTACATGTCTCACTTTTCCTTTTATCTGTAGAGGCCCTGATTCTTCCAACACTAATGATCATGTTTAATTTTAAGCATGTGTTTAAAGTCAGTGCAAGTAAACACTACTTGCAGTTAAATGAGTTACGCATGTGCTTGCAAGCTGGTGGCTTATTTACCTGGCTCAGAAATTATTACCTTAAATCTGTAGTATTACTGTACCATCAGTTCTTTATCTCCAGAAATATTATCCCTGCAAAGTTCAATGCAAAGAGTCATATATTGTACTGAAATCCTCAGTGACAGGTAAGTTTCAATTTTGCTTAGAAGTACATTTAAGGGAAAAAAAAAAAAAAAAAGATCATAAACAGTGCAGTAATAAAACATATAGAGATAAACTAACATATTAGTAATCAAACATTTTGCAAAATTATGCAAAGAAAAAACATTTGTAAGTTCTGTACAACTAATTCCAGACCAACTACTGGTAAAACTACTGTTATTCCATCAGAACATACAGCACTAGTCTTGCCAATTTTAGTGTTAAATTTCTCGAAAGGGAGATCAAAATTTTAAACAATATATGACAGTGGTAGACAGATGTATTGTTTCCTGGATACTTCTGTAAAAGTATTTTCAATTTTTATAGTACTGATTTCTCAGCCCTTTAAATTACAGGATTATGGAAACAACATTTCATACTCGGTCATGAATTTATAAAATTCTTTCAGATTTAAAATTTCAGAGTAAAGTGAAGTGTCCAGATAGATTAAGTTTGTCCAAATGCAAAATAAATGAAAGATAGAAAGAGAGAAAGAAAGAAAGAAAGAAAGAAAGAAAGAAAGAAAGAAAGAAAGAAAGAACGAACGAACGAACATAGGAAAAAGAAAAAAAAAAAAAAAAAAAAAAAAGAGTTTCAGAATATTTATTTGAAAAAAGGTAGAAAATCCTCAACCAATTTCCAGGTGACTTTGTTCACAGCCCCTGCCATCTTTCCATTTCAAAAAGCAAAGTCCAAATTATCTTTGTTCTCCAGCAGTGGATCTGACATCTTCTGCACCGGGACTGACTGATGATGAGCTGTGTCGTTAACACAGTGCCTTTTGTTGCGATAAATGACTCATGGCAGGGATGCTATCTGAGATGACGGATCCCCTTGCATCCTATACAACAAGAAGACTGGTACAAAGCTTTTGAAGTTGCCTGTGAATGGAATCATTATGAAAATGGGCAAAGTGATATGTTTAGAGATGGTCAGAGAAATGAAAGAAAGAGCACAAAGCCCATCTGGTTAGAGACAATTTAAAAAATAATGTCCTTAAAAAAGATCAGGTTGTCTGTGTAGAAATAGTCTACTATACATTTATACACACATGTGGGACAAATACATTTTACTCTAATGAAGGTGAATAGCCCAATTAAAGTTGTTGGTTCCTTTAACCAAATCTGTTGAGCATGAAGGTCAGTTTTAATTTGGAGGAAAACCAAGGGATTTCCTCACTTATGGCCATAACTCAGAGAAAAATAAATAATTTTAAAGAGAATAATCAAAGAAGAAAGAAGTAAAGATATTATTTGAACTGGATATTTGAACTGGATAAAGATATTATTTGAACTATTTGAACTTTCTTTCTTTTTTTTTTTTTTTTTTCACAAGCTGTGAAACAACTTGTTCACAAGTACCAATGCCAATGTAATTTCTAATCATCTAGACACATACATATGTTTATATAAATACGTGTGTGTCAATTCACTTGCAGGTAGACACCTTATAAATAAGGTGTACCTTATAATTATTATTTATTATTTATATAATTATTATTTATTATTTATAAAGTACATAAGGTATTACGTACCTTATAAATAAACGATGTAAGAATCATACGTTATTTTATTTGAAATGATATATGTAATGTCCATTATATAGATAATGTTTATGTATATATACATAAAATAAATCAATCTCACTCCATTCTAGTGAACAGAATAAATACCCAAAATGGTTTCATTTTAAATAAATAAACTAGGTTATATTGTGACTGGAGAAAATTTCTCTAAGTACAGATGCCAGGCTGGGGAACTGAACTCATAATTACTAAGTGATGATAACAATGGTTAGATTGCCTCTGCAAATCAAATAATGAGCAAAACTCTTGGGACAGAAATAAGACGAAGAATCTCTAAGAACAACTTCCTCCCTTAGATATCCTTGAATGCCTATAATCCTGCTTCCACCAAGCATTTCAGTAGCTCACATATCAGCTCTACATATAGTCTTTAAGAAGCTTTAAATTTTACCCTGCTACGTTTCGCTCAAGCAATTTTGCTACTGAGTTCCATTGAACTCAAAATGCAGAAGCATGGTGAGATCGCAAAGATCCTTATCAAAAACATAATGAAGAAAAAATGGTTCTTGCTCACAGAAACTTCATCAGCAACTCTCTGCGAGGACTCTGTTTCCATTCAGGTCCAAAAATTTTTGCCAAACAATTCAGTGGGGCAGGACAAGCTACAAAATTCCACATGAATACATGTAAACCATACTTATTGCAGCAAGAAAACTAACATTTTCCATTCACTCTTCATTTTTGTCCCTTGAGCTATGAGCTGGAAAATGTATTTTGTCCTTTGAGAAGAAAATTTTGCATGAGTATAAAATAAGGACATCAATGTAGCCTAATGCAAAATACAACATTCAACTGGCCTGAACTCTGTTCATAATTTGGCCAAGATTCTTTGCATGAAAGGCAGTGCACTAGTTCATCTGACCAAGGAACTGTTTCATTTTCATGACAGTGTTGTATACTCCCTATATTGCTTACTTATCCAACATTTTTCTCCCATGGTTTTGTTTTCCTCTTGTTTGAGTGAACCACTGTAAAAAAATTAAGCAAAAAAAAAAAAAAAAGTGTTCTATAGTATTCTATTAATAAATATATTCTTATGCTTGTTTCATTTGCAAAAACTGATCATTCTGTTCTTAATAATAATAATAATAATAATAATAATAAACACATTTTCTGCTTATGTATAGAGGTATGCATTTTTTTCTAAGATAGCAGAAAAAAGTAAGGTGTAATCTGGCTTCTGTTGAAACCAACGGTAATCTAGTAATATTAACTTGTGTTTGATTCGATTCTATAAAAAGATACTTTTAGTTTGGCAATTATTTTAAAAACCTGTGTGGGTTTTGAATTTTATCTCAAAATATTTTTCAGTTTACTTTTCCAAGTGGGAAAGTGGTTCTAGGTAAGACATTTTCCAATCTAGGTATGAAAATGTGTGGATCTTCATTCCCTACTTTTTGTTTTAACCTGTATGCTTTCCCATCATCAGCAATAATCTAATGATGTCTTATCTGAACTCTTTATCTTCAAGTCTCACATGTGAAATTTCCTATACACCATAAATAGTGACTATACTGACATATGCCTAATCTTTAAAAGAGGCCTTGCTGAACAGGAAAGAGTTTGTGGGTATAATAAACTAATTCTACTATTCCCTGCCATATGTCACAGAACAATGACATTTAGGAAACCCAGGTCTAACTACAGAAATTTAATCAACAGGTCCCTCAAGTTCTGGTTATGTAACCCCCAGCTAATAACTACGCTGACCAGTAATAAAATCATGGAATTAATTGGTGTACTATATTGTTATTATTATATATAAGAAAGGATATGATAACGTCTTCTAATAATATAATTATCCATTCTGCATGTATCTGCATTTTTATCATGGCAAAAACACATATTTTAATTCTTTTTTAAAATGACCAACAAGGGTCTGATTTCTCCTAAGATTTAGCAAAAGCATTTGACACTTCCTACCATGTCAGGTGTTGCTTTTAGGACTAAATACTAAGAAAGATGACATTGGGCTAAAACCATTTTCTTTTGTAAATGCATACTATTAACAAAAGATTCAAAGAAACAAACTGAGTTTGCAAACAAATTTAGTCCAAAACCAATACACAAATTAGCTTTTTTCAATGGCTTTCCCCCCCTGTAAATAATTAACTGGGAAGTGACCTACAAGATTCTAAACAAAGTTCTCTGTGGTTCTCGTATAATGGCTTTCACCTTGTTCAGTAGAAAACTTGCTTTATGTTCAACAGCAAAATAAACAACTTGCTCCTTCCAAAATGTTTACAAATATTGAATTAACCTCCTGCAAGCTGTTGAGCCCTGCTACAATAATCAGCTGGGCGGCTACTGTAACATCTCTTTGATACCGAAGATGATCAGACTTATTAAATAATGAATTAATTAATTAATTTATGGGCAGGCCTTTAGGGACCCAGGAGTTGGAGTTGATGATCCTCCTGGGTCCCTATTCTATGATAAGAGCCCCATCCTTGTAAACAATTCTCTATTGACTGGAGTGACCCCTCCAGCATCTTTTTACTGAATTGAATCTTGCCCTTGTACCTCTCCTTCACATGTCATACAAGGCCTGGAAGCCCTTTGAAGCCATGATGTCCTTACAGTCTCACTAACCCAAGGTGACCTCTCAGGAACCTTCCCGCTTTCAAGTCTTCTGCAAGATGAATGCAAAATACTACACACTAGCTCAGGGTAAGTCCAAGGCTAGCTTCTTTTCCTGTTATTGTTAAGCCTCCATTTCACAACAGGTAGGATCTGACATCGTTCTCTGTTATTGTGCTGGAGTCTGTTTCAATGGCTTTTTGTTAGAAGGGATGATCAAGTTTCCTGATTTTAATGGCAGTTAAAGGAGCTCTGAATTCTAAAGAGGTGGCCCAAAATGTATTGATGAGGTTCTGTTGAAAGGCTTTGTGCTTGTTTGTTTTTCTTTTCTTTTCTTTTGTTTTATTTTTGGTGTGTGTTTGTTTCTTTTTTCTTTTTCCTTTTTGTAATTTAAACAACAAAGGCAGAAGCTGAGATGCTGGATTTTGCGATGCCCTCAAATGTTATCTCTTTATTAAAAGGAGATAAAAAGCAAGAAGTTGTCAGGGAAAGACAGAAGGAAAAGAGTAATTCTTAGAGAAGAAATCATTTTAAAAACACATACTCAGGAGACTCTGAAAGCCTCTAACACTTTTTTTTTTTTTTTTCCTCAGTTTATACATTCTTTATCTTAATTTAATTCATCTTTGCTTTAGCAGGACATTCAGTAAACTGGCTGTACTCAAAACCTCATCACATCAATAGAAAATCAGTATGTGAAATAAGAATACATTATTTTTCCTTGTTCTAGTTACAAGTTAATACATACTGACTTGTCTTTTTTTTACATCAACGTTATCCACAAATACTTTACTTGGGGGTCTCATTCCTTCTCCTGCTGAGACTAATTCACCAATATTACGTTTCATTATAACAAAGTACTACACTGTACACCTTGCCTGCTTAGGAAAGAGAGGAGCATGTCTTGTCTTTGAATTGCAAGCCTGCTCCAGTTCCCACCAGCTGCCCTGGAGGGATGAATGGAAGTCCTGCATGGCACAATCATTGAGCTGGCAAAAACATCGTGCCTCATTCTCACTTCCACACTTGTGCAGTGTCTTTTTGTTTGTTTGCTTTGGGATTTTTTTGTTTGTTTGTTTGGTGGTTTGTTGTTATTTTGCTGTTTTGTTAGTTTGTTTTCAGTAAAACAGAACAAAACAGAAACACAAGGTTCAGTAATAGAAGATCATGTGCAGTTGGGTATCATTCTAACCTGAAATCAGGGGTGAGGCAGACTAAGTTTCAAGGAGCAGTAGCTGAGAAGTACCACCTTAGGCCCACACAGTTTAGGCATAACCTCTGAGATTTTTTCTGAGTCGTTATTATACTGGATGACACTGTAAGATGCTAGTGGTGTAACCACTTGCTGCCACAATGTGCTATTCTAGAAAAAAAAAATATTCACCCCATGATCCAAATATGATAATATCCCATTGTGGCTCATAACTAAGCAATAAATATCCTTCAATCAACCTTCTCTTGGCAAAAAACTAATGTCATCTAAAGTGTTGTAGTTTAACCCCAGCAGGCAGCTAAGCATCACACAGCCATTTTTTCACTCCACACCTGTGGAATGGGGGAGACAATCAGAAATGGTAAAACTTGTGAGTTGAGATAAAGACTGTTTAATAGGACAGAAATTGAAGGAATAATAATAATAATAATAATAATAATAATAATAATAATAATAATAATAATAATAATTTGAAATATTTATTATTATTATTATATATACAAAACAACAGATGTACAATGCAGCTGCTTACCACCCACTGACTGATGCCCAGCAAGACACTGAACAGTGGTGGCTCCCCCAGGGCCAACCCTCCCAGTTTTATTGTTCTGCATGACATCACATGATATGGGACATCCCTTTGGCCAGTCTGGATCATCTGTCCTGGTCCTGTCCCCTCCTAGCTTCTTGTACACCCTAGCCTCCTCATTGGCAGGGCAGCACAAGAAGCTGGAAAGTCCTTGGCTCTATGTAAGCACTGCTCTCCAATAACTAAAACTTCAGTGTGTTAACAGTGATAGTTTTTCTCCTAAATCCAAAATACAACAAGATACCAGCTACTATGAAGAAAATTAACTCTATCTCAGCCAAAACCAGGACACAGAGTCACTAGAACTCTGAAAACTCGGAGGAAAGCAAATTTCTAGGTAGGACCTGCCAGGAAAGGAGTTCAGAGAGCTACTTGTAGTCTAACACAGAAGTCTGCTAACAATCTTGGACTGGGTAGATCCTCCAACTGCATTTTGTGGCAGTTTTTTGGGAGCTGTTTGGGAGCTGTTCTTTAGCACAAGAAAAATCACACCAAAGGCTTGGCGGTGTGCAAGATAGTGTTTTGGTGCCATGAAATGTTACTGGCACCAGTTAATTTATTAGAACATTGTCGTGGTTCCGCTCGAGTGGGCAGCCGAGCTCCACCATAGCCGCTCTCTCACTCCCCCTCCTCAAAGAGGAATGGGGAGAAAATATGTGAAAAGGGGCTCAAGGGTTGAGATAAGGATGAGAAAATCACGCAATAATTATTGTAACGGGCAAAACAGACTCGGCATAAGGAGATAGTAAGATTTATTGCCTATTACTAACAAGCGAGAGAAGTGAGAAAACAAAGGGGAAAAAAAAAAAACAAAAGCACCTTCCCCACCATCTACCCTCTTCCACCTCCTCCCCCCAAGCGGCGCAGGGGAACGGGGGAATGGGGGTTATGGCCAGTCTACAGCACTTCTTCTCTGCCGCTCCTTCTCGGTCACTCTCGTCCCCTGTGCTGTGGGGTCCCACCCACGGGATGCAGTCCTTGATGAACTGATCCGGCGTGGGCTTCCCACGGGCAGCAGCTCTTTCAGAACTGCTCCAGATATGGGTCCGTACCACGGGGTCCATCCCTCAGGAGAAAACTGTTCCAACCTGGCTCCCCTACAGGCAGCAGCTCCTGCCAGGTCACCTGCTCCTGCGTGGGCTCCTCTCCACGGGCTACAGGTCCGGCCCAGAATCTGCTCCGGCAGGGGTCTTCCACAGGCAGCAGCCTCCATCAGTTCAGGGCCACCTGCTCCACCGTGGTCTCCTCCACGGGCTGCAGTGTGGAACCCTGCTCCACCGTGGCACTCCATGGGCTGCAGGGGGACATCCTGCTTCACCATGGTCCTCACCACAGGCCGCAGGGAACTTCTGCTCCGGCGCCTGGAGCACCTCTCCCCCTCCCTCTACACTGACCTTGGCACCTGCAAGGCTGTTCTCTCACCCCCGGCTGCTGTGTGGCGCAGCGTTTTTTTCCCTGTCTTAAATATGCTGTCACAGAGGCACAAAACAACATCGCTTATTGGCTCAGATCTGGAAAACAATGGGGCCCTTCCCAAACATGGGGCAGCTTCTAGATCTTTCTCACAGAAACCACCCCTATGGCTCCCTGCTACCAAAACCTTGCCACGTAAACCCACTACAAACATGTGGACACTGCTTTTTTCCTTGCTTTCCCCAGATGAATAGTCTTCCCAAGAGTGCCAGGACTGCTGAGCTGTTGTTTCCTGCAGCCCATTCCTCTCTAATGAGGAAAATTGCAAAACACCAGCCAGCAGAATAGATCTGGATATTGTAGAATGAGCATCTGTTGCATTGTCTACCACAGGGATAGTCAAGCTGTGATCTGGCACCTCATGCAGCTGTTGGGAAGTTATAGGATGACCCACCTAAAGAGTTATATCACTTGATGGGTATCAAGGCTTTCTTATCTCAGATGAATACCTAAAATAAGGACATATATGCCTGGGCTCCATGTTTCGGTCATATTTCACTATTAGATACCTTTTATCCACTATTTCTTATAAATTTTAACTTACACCGAGGATGCACAAAGAACAGAAATATACAATGACTTGCCAAAACAATTATGACTTTTTAATTCCATGTCTTTCAGCCACACCTTTGACAGGCTTTCCCTTCCTGAATCAGATCATCGAGAAGAAGCCTATATTATATTATAATTGCATTTATTTCTATCACAGTACTGACAAGAAGTTCTAGTCAGGAGTAGAAGCCTGATGTGTTAAAGCTGTGTAGATACATCGAAAAAGAAAGCAATCACCTGAAAACAGAGAGTTTAGGGCAAAACTAACCATAAAAGAAAAAACAGACCTGGTAAATTGTCTAAGGACAGGTAAAAAGGTCAAAACCAGTCTGCAAGATGCTACAGGTTGATTGTACCTCTCAGAAAATAAACAAATAAACAAAACCCAATGGCTGCCACTTCAGACATCCCAGCCATTTTGCTCTGCAGCCTGCAGACTGTTGCCTCCTCAAAGTTATGCTAAAAAGTTGCCCCCATACACATACACATACAAAGCATTCTGAATGAATCTGACGTTTATTGGAGAGAGTGCACCTTCTACTTCATTTACCTCTGAGCTGAGAAAGAAGAATATAATTGAACATGCTTCCCTCTTTAGTGCAATTTGTTCATGAACACTGTTACACTGAGAGCAAGCGGGCATAAAAAGCACTCCTTCCTCAACCATGGAAAGAATGTGTGCACATTCTTACACAGGCTGTGTACAGGAAATCGTTCACAAACCTTCAAAGGCATTGATGGGGGAAGGGAGGAGGCTGGAATGGCATTCCTTGGATAAGAGCACATGAAAGTCTGGTCAGATTAGTGTAATATATTACACAAATGTGACACAAAAATGTTCATGGATTACACTTCCTTCGCTGTATCATATTAGCACCTCATCATCCCAGCCTACCACAAACAGATGCTAACAAGATATGAGGAGAGAGCTAGAATACACTGAAGTTTCTGTCTCACATTAGCAGTGTGTGCAATATACTTTGATACTGCTTGCCAGCACGTGATGCACAAAGTACTAATGCATAATCTACAAAACAAAACCAAAACAAGACATTGCCATGAGAAGTGTTTTTTACAATGTGCTGCAAAGTGGAGAAGTGTGCTCTATAGCGGGGAAAATCTATCCAAGGTCACCAAGGTACAGAGAAGCAAGTTAAAGTTCCTTATTGGGACTCACTAGAAATACACTGTTCCCTTTCAGTAAGTTTTTCTTAAGACACTTTTAAGAAAGTCCTCAGGCATCAATTTACTCAAATTATATTATTTTAACAGGTTTCATATGGATTTTATTTAACTAGATTTTTTTTTTTTTTTTTTTTTTTTTTTTTTTTTTCAAATAAAGTTGGCCTTGGTGTTGAACGAGAGGAAATAGAAAACCATCAGCCATTTGCCAGTCCAAGCTCCAGCAAAGCCTCTGGGAGATTTCGACTCAATAGAGATTCTTCCTTACATTCAGTCCTATGATTCATTAAATATGATGATATTACACATGCATGGCAGCCTTATTATACTGGCTAATTACATTTTAAAGGACGAGAAGACTGCAGATGCACATGCTCACGTTTGCAGAGTAAAACCTACTTTTACCCTCTACAGCCTCACTTGTCATGCAGAGGCAGTCAAGGAAAAATGCATGTGCATACTTGAAGATGCCTTTTTTTTTTTTTTTTTTTTTCCCCTACAAGCAACAGATGAAATTTGCAGCTGCTAAAAAAACAGCCTTCCAGATTGCTGTCTCAAGTGCTTTACTGCACATGAATATGTAGAATATTAATAATTATTATAATTATACACTTCATATATACACTAGGTTAAATTCTGAGCATCAAAAGTTTATTTTTGTTTTGGTTTAATATACTTATATGAGGGAAATATATATGACAGATAAAATCTCTTTGGCTTTCTGTCTCTCAATGGTAATTATGACAGGCCTTCAGTGCAGTAAGGTTACGATTATACAGCCCCGTTTCTGGTTTCCTCTAGACATATGTGCAATATATACATTGCACATAAATTAGCTCAAGCTAATTATTTTTAAATAATATATATGCTTTTAAAAATAGTAAGCAAAAATGGAACTGCCTAAAACTATTGTGGGTCGTGTTTTGTTTTTCTCCAGACATTAAAAAACTGTGTCTGATCTTTTCTTGAAAACATTTTTGAAGGGGCAAAGTAGGGGGAAGACTTCCTCCTAGGCTGAAAACCAGATATATATTGCTCTGTTCTGTGTCCATCACAGCCACAGAGCACCAGTTTGAACAGTACCCTGCCTGTTAGAACTTAAATTTGAAGCCTTGGCCCCAAAGGATTTTTTTTTCATGTGGTTATAAGTAGGGGTTTACATGGGATGTTTGGACACAAACCTGCATTCATTACCATGGAAAAACATGCTTGTCAAACAGGTGATATATGCGTTTTCAAAAACTGGTTATTTATAAAGTAAACCATAATGGATTATTTCATAATGCAAAGCAAGGATGTTGCAAGAGGAAAGCTCTAGCTGCTGGTGGCATCACAGTGATGACAGCATTTAAAGTCCTGATAGGTATTTTCTTCAGGGACCTCAAGTGCAAAGTCACTGAAATCGTGTGGAGGTGCTGGGAAAAGTGTAAAGAACCAAAGTCTCATCACTGCTGTCCTGTTGCTACATCCTGTAGCTACATCTTGTAGCAACAAGATAATTTCAAAGAACACACACTGGCAAAAGAACAATATGCTGAATTACTAGGATCTGATGAGTCTGGTGTAATGAGTTTTGTACATCTAACCACTCTGAAAGAGTAGCTTCCCAAAATCAGAGAACAGAGAGCAGCAGGGGTTGGAGCAGAAGCCATAAATCCTGATTTCCAGTTCCCTGTCCAGTCCCAGGGACCCAAACACTTTACACACTCCTTTTTGTAACTGGCTCACATGTGACATATTTAAAAAAGAATAAAAAATAAATAAAAAATATTAAAAAATACATTGATTTATAGCATTTAATTGTATGGCTTGAATATTACATCAAAAGTGAGAGGGTTCATCACCACAATTCACACTCAATTCTCTTTGTCACCTGAAAAAGGCAGTGAGCAAGGAGCCCAAGGCAGGTTGCCAAGCATGTTCACTGTCCAAGGCTTTTTCCTCCGGACAGTTGGAAGGGAGGAGTCTGAGTTTTCCTCACATGTTATTTATTTATTTGACTATCCTTGGTTGACATTGTGTCAGATGGTTAATGAATGAATCTGGTTTTATGGCTTTTGCACGTGTGCCTAGAGGTCAACCTAGGCATATTTTCACAAATTAGAAAAATAAATTAATTAATTAAACTTATTTTCTACTGGGAACCTGAGCACCTGAAATAACAACTATTTTCTCCATGTATTTAGTTGTGTTCTGCCAGGAGGCATTCCTCCCTCCCCTCTTCCCCCTCTCCTCTTCTTGCCTGAAAACCTGTTCTAGCCATTTGCAATCAGGCACTCTTGAGTAATAAGGGTTTTATAAGCTCTCACGTACACAGATGCACACAAAGTTACTGGCTACTTCCAAACTGCACATTTTAATTCTCTAGCTAAACTAGGTCTCATCTTCTTGTGTTATGCATATGTTTTGGAGGTAACTTTTACCTGACTGAATTCAGGCACCTATAGGGGTGTGGAAGGAAAAAAGCTCACCTCCCACATAGAGTTTCAGCCACCACTGTGCACCCCACTGGAGGCCCATCGATGGGGCCAGGTGGTCAGTGAGACAATGGTAGCTATTGGTGAAAAATCTGGAGATTTTTTTATCTGGGGAGAGGGAGTCAGATTAAAGACTCTCCTAGGTTTATTTTTATTTGGGGAAAACAAAACACAACAAACAAAACAGAACATTTCTCGTCAACCTCCTTATGTGAAAAAAAAATTAATAAACATATGTTTACTACAAATCAGAAAGCTGTGGATAGGTTCAATGAACTTCAAAATGTTTCACTGAAAAAAGTTTACATCTCTTTAAACCAGTGTCAATGTTTCTTTGCAGGCTTCTTCCTGCTAGGCTGAGATTTGGGACACTGTTTCTGTGTTGAAAGGGGAAGGATGGTGTGGAAAGGGAAACCTGACTGAGACCATCTAGTGGGTCTCACCTCAGATATCAGGAGTTTGCTGGTGAATCAGCACCTTGATAGTTGATGGCTTTGTCACACAGCTCCAGCACTGAGCCCAGGTGGGTGCCATGATATATCAGCTTACGTGGCAAGGCTTTGGTAGAAAGGGGCCTGCAGAGTGGCCTCTGTGAGCAGAGCCCAGCAGCTGCCCCGTGTCAGATCAGAGCCAGCTCCAAAAGGGACCCACTGCTGGCCAGAGCCAAGCCACTGAGTGACGCTGGGTGGGCCTCTGGGAGAGCAGATTTAAGAATGGAAAACAAAACAAAACAAAACAAAACAAAAAAAAAAAAACAACCTGTGCAACATCAGCTGGGAGAGGAGTGAGAAACTGCGAGAGAAGCAGCCCTGCAGCCCCCAAGGTCAGTGCCGCAGGAGGTGCTCCAGTGCTCCAGGCACGCAGCAGCAGTAGTTCCACTGCGGCCTGTGGAGAGGCCCCTGGTGGAGCAGGCTGTCCCCCTGCAGCCCATGGGTCCCACATGGAGCAGATCTCCACGCTGCAGCCCGTGGAGAGGAGCCCCTACAGGAGCAGGGGGTCTGGGGGGAGCTGCTGCCCACCCGCAGGGGACCCATAGGGGACCCATGCTGGAGCAGTTTGCTCCTGAGGGATGGACCCCGTGGTATGGAGCCATGTTGGAGCAGTTCTTGGAGAGCTGCTGCCTGTGGGCAGCCCCTGCAGGCTCAGTTTGGGAAGGACGGCATTCCATGGGAGGGATCCCACGTGGAGCAGGGGTAGAGAGGGACCGTGAAGGAACAAGGAGTGGCAGAGATGAAATGTTAGGGACTGACCACAGCCCCCGTTCCCCTGCATCACTCAGGGGGGAGGAGGTAGAAGAGGGCGGATCTGGGGAATCTTCCTATGCTTAGTCTGTTTTGCCTGTGACAGTAATTTATGAGTGATCTCCCAGTACTTATCTCAACCCATGAAGTTTTTTCCATATTTTCTTACCTTGTTCTTTTAGGAGGTAGGGTGGGAGAGCAGCATGGTGGGGCTGAGCTGCCCATCGGAGTGAAACCAACACACATGGGTTGGCTGTGGTACTGGCAGGGAGCCCCCCAGAGTTCCCTCCATGATGTCTTGGGAGCAAGGTCGGGTGGGGAAACACCTGGTCTCACTTGTACTTCCTTCCAGGATTTAAAACACAGTTTCCTTGCTCTGTCCCTAAGGAAGACAGAAACAATCCTTTGCTTGGTAATGACTTTAAATACTGGTGTCATGTCTTCACACCTTTTAGATTTTACAGCTGTCAACATTTTCACCCTTGTCATGGTTTTGCTTGGGAGAGAGTTAATTTTCTTTGTAGAGGCTCACACAATGCTGTGTTTGGGATTTTTGATTAAAATAGTAGATTAAAACACACTGATGTTTTTATTTGTTGCAGAGCAGTGCTTACATAGAACCAAGGACTTTTTTGCTTTTTATGCTGCCCTGTCAGTGAGATTGCTGGTGGTGCACGCGAAGTTGTGAGGGGACACAGCCAGATGACCCAGAATGGTCCAAGAGATATCCTGAACCATATGGCATCATGCTCAGCAACAGAAACTGAGGCAAAGACAGAGACTAGGGACATTTGGAGTGATTGTATTTGTTTTCCCAAGGCCCTGCTTTCCTGGAAGTGGCTGAACACCTGCTTTCCAATGGGAAGTAGTGAATTAATTCCTTATTTTGCTTTGCTTGCATGCATTGCTTTTGCTTTACCTGGTAAACTGTCCTTATCTCAACCCATAAATTCTTGCACTTTTACCTTTATGATTCTCTCCTTCATCCCACATGGGAAAAGTGAGTGAGTGGCTGTATGGTGCTGAGCTGCCTGCTGGGGCTAAACCACAACAACCTTTTTCTTTTGCTCAGTTTTTCTGAGACTAACCTCTTGAACTTTCTGCTGTTTGGCCATGTCATTCTCAAAGAGTTGTGCCTCAGCTGACACTGCAGCAAAAGCCTTTCTCATAAGTAAGGTAACACCTCCTGTGACTTGTACATAATATTCATGTTAGCACATCCCAGAATCTGTTGTTTCCCCCACCTCCCCACCCCCCCACCCCCCAGCACAGCCCAATATTGAGTTTGTGTAACACTCTGATCACATTTTACAGATAACTGTATATGAAATCTGTATACTGTAAAATAAAGCTTACTTTTTATCTTGTTTTCTACATTATTTCTAAAGGAATACAGTTATTTCTTAAAACTGTAACTCCTACAAACATTCTGCGTATACCCAGCTGCATCCTGGGTGAAAAAACAGAGCAAGAAACTTCCTCTTTCCTCCCTCTTTATTTTTATTTTTTTTAATTTTTTTTTCTTCACTATCCTAATTTGCTTTTTGTGTTCTTCCTGAGAGATTCCATATAAAAATGCTTTCTCCAAACATGTAGGTCATTCTGGGAGGGAAGAGGATCCATAGCACATTCCTGAGGTGAACAATCATTCAGGCTCAAACAGGGATCTCGATACTCACAGTTAAACCAAGGACTCATGATGCATTGTTCTAAACATCAGGTCTGCTCATTAAAAGAATTCAAAAGGTACTTTAGAAAAATTTAAGCCCTTCTGTAACCTTATATAATCTGATAGGTGCCATAAATCTATTAAAAGAAAAGTTTCACACTAATACAAACTATATTAGTAATCTTTCTTATAGATGGAGAGAAGGTAATTTAGAGTTTTTTTGTTGTTGTTGCTTTTTTTTTTTTTTTGACTACTTTTCAAAATTTCTGGAAACCTTCATTGTAACTTTTAGCACTATATTTATTCAGTCTCTGAATAACTGTGCAACAAAGAGACTTTATGAAGCTATAGATTAGAACCAGATGAAAAATTGCATTTCCTTAATGTTGATAATTTTTTTTTTTTTTTTTGCAAAATTCTCTTAAAAGTGTACTCCTATGTGATTTTTCTTTCTTCCTTCCTTCTTTTCAAAATAGTTAAAAAAAAAAAAAAAGAAAAGAAAAGAAAAAGAAACTGTAAGTATTTTTGTTACTACCAAGGGACTTTCATGATTAATACATATTATTCATATTCCCGAAATACAGATTTGACTAATATGGTCTATACTTGTTGCCATCACACTTACAAATGTACATTAACTGAATGCAATTTAAAAGAAAAATATTCTTAATATTTTCAGTGAAAGAGCGAATAACTGGCAATAACTGCAGTATTTAGTTCATTTCACCTCTTTTTCTAAATATAGAGTTTCTGTTGTTTATGATTTCAGTTAAATAATTTTCATAAATTTTGTTTGATCCATGACACGGTATTATTCATTTGCACTGTGGCATATCTGAACTATGTCATTGGTGATTATTGGTCTGTTGCATGACACTGTTTTGGTCCTGTTATGACATAATTCTTGAGCTCACAGAGAAGAAATTCATTTTTCATCGTGTTGAAACATGTTAGCTTTTTTTTTTTTTCTTTTTTTCTTTTCATGAGCAAACTAGATTGTACAAATGATCACATAAAACCAAGACTTTACGAGGGAATAAAAGCAGATGAAGACAATTCATTTGAAAATCAAAGCAACGCTCAAAAAAATATGTTGGCAGGATTCATCCAGCTCCATTTCAGAGTTGTTTAAACACCATATAGAAGAGAAGAGAAACAGGAGTAATGGTTTCTCCTGGAACCAGTTCAATCAATTAATCTCTCTCTCTCTCTCTCTCTCTTTTTTTTTTTTTTTCTTCCCTTTCTTGTTTAATTACCACTGTGAAAAAGCAGAGGGAATTAAATCACAAAATAACCATTCAGATAACATGATGGATCTAATTGAGGTCTTTGTAAGTGATCAGGTCCTGGGGTAAAGCTGAAGCAGCCTCATCCCACCCAGTTGTGCACTGGCAGCGCGCACTGCACTGGCTGCTGTCTTCAGAAGAGTTGCTGCACTGAGACCAAAATTTTCTTGCCTGCGTGGCTAAAAAGCAGACCCCTCACACAGCCAGTGAAACCTGACAACTGTGGTCTCTGTGGAGGAAGGGGCACCACTATATGGGGAGTAGGGCAGCCCTGGTTGGGGCAGCCTCTGGGAGCCAAAGAGGGAACTAACTCAATGGAAACCTCCCTGTCCAGCAGTGCTGGGTGAAGTGAAAACACTTATTCCTGTTTCTTATTCCCTGCATGCTGCCCATCTGCCCCTACAGCAGGCCTTGGGGAACACTGCTCCAGCAGGAGGTGCTCTCTCCACAGGTATGGAGGGTGGCCTCCCCCAGGCCAAGCCTGTTTTTGGACCTGAACCACCTCCCCTTTAGGATCCAGCAGTACTGCTCACCCAGCCCCTCTTACTTGGGCTGGGACAAGGGAATTGCAAGAGCAGCAGGCCGGGGCAGGGAAGGATAAGGTGGGCAGCTTCACACTGCTCTCCTGCCACCATCTTTGTTGCCTTTCATAGCCTGGTTGAGCAGCAACCAGCAAGGGTGTTATTAAACTTGGGGGTCCCAGACAGCACAGAGCTGCAGATCTCTCTCGCACGCTGAGGCCTGATGCCGGCTGCATGTGATGGGGGTGAAACTCCTAACGTGGTAGCGTGGCAACATGTCTGGGGACAACACGAAGAGCAATGCTGGGGCCTATGCCTGCGCCATACAGTGGCGGGGGAGTGGAGCCTGACATGCTTTCCCCTGCTTCTCTCACTGAAGCAGCACAGCTGAGAGGAGCACCAGTGATTTCCTTCCCGTTACCCCTTGCTGAAGGCACTTCGGCCTTATTTAGTCTGGTCTCCCCGTCCTCTCGTCCCCCACTATGTTTTGATGCAAAGGAGATGCACGTGAGGCAGGCAAAGCCTCCCAGCCCGCTCTGTGGAGAGCGCAAAATGGATTCCCCCGGTAGAGGGCATTCAGCCCACGCCGATCCAGCCCAGGGCCGGGCTCCGACATCCCACTGCGTCAAGTACAGGAGCTTGCCTGTCGGGGCATGATCCCGGATCTGCGAAGACGGACAGGGCTACATATTTTGTATTAATATCAGAGAAGTTTAGTCAGAGGGTTTCTTTTAATATGTGTGCTTTTCGCTTTTTTTTTTTTTTTTTTTTTTTTTAAACTGAAGGTACTAAACCCCCCTGGGTAATCAATTTCCTGAAATTCTTCGGGACTTCATAAACCCTAACAATGAAAATCATAAGCAGCAAGCCTTTTAATTTCCTTATTGTGTTATTTAAGCAATAAGACATGACAAGGTTTGTGTTATGCTGGGATATCGCCATGCCTCGGGTGAGTTGTGTTAGGCACGAGGCCGAAAACCAAGAGCTGAAGCCACCTGAAGACTGGAGCTGTCCCAGGACACCATGCATTTTTTACTATTATTCTGTGGACCTAGATAAAAAGAAAAGAAATAAGGCATATAAAGGTAAACACATCAGTCATTTCATTATACAACAAGCAATACGAGTATATCTGTTATTTAATCTTCATTTAATTTTCTCCCTACTAACCTAAAAGTGGAAAAAAAAAAAAGTATTATAAATTAACTTAAAATTATATCAAATATAATTGCAAAAATATTTATGAAATAATGGGATATTTCAAAAATATCCTACAATTTCAGCCCTAAAACCACCCTAAATTTCTAGACTAAACATACAGAAAAATAACTAAAATTGTTGAAATCTTCAGTTTCAACTTCATCTAAGTTTTTTTTTTTTTCCTACTTCTTACTTTAAAAATAAAACTTTCATCCTTGCTATAAGTATTTTACTTAGAATAAGGAAGTTAAGGAAGTTGTTACCTGTTTCATGTTTCTTCTGTCAGATATTTTATTTTATTTCTTATTGTCTGCTTTTTATCTTTTGTCACTTGATGGTTAGCAATGTGTATCCCATATTTTTCTCTGAAACATTCTTCCTGGTTAAATTGCTATGACAACAGCAAAATCAGTTAAATGTCCTGGAAGAGATACCAGAGTCATTTCTATTTGCATCAGTGAAGGTGCAGGGAATTTCCCTGCACAACGAGCACATTCTATGGAAGGAATTCTGTCTTTTCAGACAGAATTCACTTTTAAAGCCCACCTTTGTAGCTTTTGAAGATGGAGGCACAACCTAGAAGTTACACAAGGTATCATTATACCAGGACAAGGGGATTCTTGACTCTTTGTCTGTGAAAGTATTTCAAAAAGCATTTTCGTAAGTATTTCACAAAGCTGTGCCTCAACCCGTCTCTCTGATTGAAGACATTACAGCTGCAGCTCACTCAAAGTTACACATGTGTGGAAGTCTGCAAAATAAGGTGATAGACTTTTTTTTTTTTTTTTTTTTTTTTTAACTATTAGCTTTAAACTCCTAAAGTGCTTTAGGAAAGGAGACAGAAGTTAGGAGTCTGTCACTGAGTATGCAAAATTGTCACTGAGTTCAGTGACCTGGATGTGAAAGAACCTCAGAAGGAAGCCCCACTAGAAAAATTCTCACACAGACACAAAGTATGGGAGACATAGGAGAGTAAGAAGATTCAAAGGGAGATTAACATACACAGGGAGAAAAGAGAAACAGGAAAAAGAGGTGGGAGGTAAAATCAACCCAACAAGGTGATTTAACAGACAAAAGCTAAGACTGTCATTAAATACATAAATATGTCCTTTTTTTTTTCATAGAAATGCAACAAAAAGGTTGGAAAAATAAGTATTGTCAGAAACATTTAATTACATAGCACCTATTTGATGAAGTATAATTAAAAACAAAAGTCACCACAAAAACAAGAAGCCACAACAGTATCTAGCAATTTAAAGGCACCTACATGCCAAGGGCTTGGTCTTGGTGGATATTACCCTCATACTTCAGTGGAAACCCCCTGATGAAGTGAAGCAGAAAAACAAGCAATTCAGTCCCACAGGAGAACATCAAGATGTGGTCTCTTACAACAGCTTGAGCTCTTAGTGACACTTGACAGCAACGTGTGAGGGTGTTTGGGTACTATTTGTAGAGAAATCCAAGGACCCTATAATTTTAGATAATTTGTCTTGGAGTGCCAGAATAAGGAATTGCTTCCGTTGTGCTGGAGTCAAAATAACATGGAGAACTGTATTGGAGGCCATCCTGACAGCTATTTATGTTACGCAAAGACAAAGTACACTATGTACTTTTGATTATAGCTGTGCCATTCTCACTGTGATAGATAAAGTTGTGTCAGCACTTCCATTACAAAACCCTATTTTTAGAGGTTTATAACTCAGCTGTTAAATTTCGCTTTAAGCTGAAACTTGGCATGCAAAGTCTCAGCCTGCAAGCACTTTTTTATAAATATGAAAAAAATACTTTTGGTCACTTTTTATTTTATAGGAAAGCATATTTTAACATTCACTCATTTCTACCCCTGAAAAAAATTTTCATTATTTGAATTTTACAGGCTTGTCCATTATATGTCATGCTGCATTTTTTAAAATAGTGTTGGTTTTATTCATGTTGGCAAATTGGCTACTGTCCATGAGCAGTAACTATTTTTAATCATGTTTTTAAGCATATATCCATATTTATATTGTTATGATCCATACTCTGGACTCTGTAAGGAATAGTAAATGACAGGCCATGCAGGCTTGAGCTAGAGAAAGAACCACAACAGCTGTTACTTTACAACAGCCACACAACTTGAAGTGTAGTCTTCAACACATTATCATAATTAATTTTTAATAATGACAACATTCATTTGTTGCCTGAAAAGCAGAAGGTAAGGTCTGCTGTAAGTACCTCCTTACTTGGAGTCTGTTTTGAGCTAAGTCAATGGTGTCCTATCAGTGGGAAAGGGCTCGCATCCTTCACTTCTGACCTGTGAACAAAACTGTGTTCTCTCACTGTTTGTGCATCTCCCTAATGTACATGACAGAGGTTTGGGGCATCTGAGAACCTGACCCCGAGACCTGCTCGCTTTACAACATATGCCAACAGAGAGATGCTTATGGTATCTCAAAATGCCCACAGAGGGAGATGACTTTGGCAGTCTCAACTCACTAAATGAATTATAAGTCATGTCCTTTAACAAGATTATTCTGCTTCAAAAACACTGTACACGACCAAGGAAGTAAGAATTTTAAATAGATTGTATGGCTCACCTTTGGTGGTGCCTCTGTGTTTTTAAAGCAATTAGATAAAATTGATCTATCATAACTGAAGGATGTGTTCTAATCTGTAAAGCACAGATTATTTGCAAGCAGATTAATATTATTTTCACTCAAAACCATTCATAAAATTAAGCTCTGGATGGTGTACTAGTCTACAACCATGATGCGTATTTAGAGATCAGCATATATGAGTTCAGAATTCACCCTGTGCTATGCAGAAATGAATGAACTTTTAAAAATAAACACCTGATCTAAGTTCATATCTGGTCAACAGCACTGATTCCAGTCATGTCCTCCTGCCCTTGCCTCTCTTATTTTAATTTGTCTGAATGGCTATTGCTTCTCTCTCAAGAGATGCAGTGGAAAAAAAAAAAAAAAAAAAAAAAAAAAAAAAGGCAAGAAAGAAACCCACCAAATAGCAATATGTGTATGGACTTGTAAACATGATCAGCTTGATCTTTGAGTGTCTATCAAGTCAGAGCTCATGCAGACTTCAGAGGGGTACTAGCTTTGTGGCTGCCTGAAAATCTGGTCCTTTGATTGAGCACCGAACCACAGCAATCCTTTCCCACTGAAAGCTAATACATCTCCACTCTGACTGACCACTTTTGCTTTTGCCCTTCACGGCAGTGGGACTTAATCTGTGCAATTTGTGGCTCGCAGTTTCAACATGGCTTAAAACAATATTTCTAAATGATCCTTTTACATTGCAGCAAAGCAATTATGCTGTAAGCCTGATACCATTCAAAAAGGGCAACGTAACCCTCTTGACAAAGGGCATACCCATTTCCCCATTTTTTTTCACAAACAGGCAAACATGGATTTGCAGGGATCTGGGTAAGTAGAAACACCTCCTCTCTTTAACCTGACTGTAATCCATCCTGGAGTGGGAAACTGCAGTGAATTTACATGAGAGCTGCTAGTATTGACAGTATAAACTGGCACCTCTCTAGATGCTGCTAAAAGCAGGCAAGGACAGGTGACCAGATAATTAGTCCTGGTACCCACGGGCAGGGTGGCCAGCTCAGACAATTACACACCTTTTCTAAATAATATTACTACCACCAAAAATATAAAGCAAAATGGAGGGGGCACTTTTTAACTTTTTTTATTATTTTTTTTTTTAATGAGAAGGCACTCTTCCTCTCTGCTGCAGACAGGAAGGGGTGGGGTCTGGTTATTGTTGCAGATTTTTCCCCCCTCTTTCTCCAGGTCTTTAATCCCAGACTTGGCTTGTTGCGCTTCAAATTGAAATATCCTGAACAGATGTAAAAACACATGTGAGCCACTGCTCACAAGCTGTGCAAAGCTTTGTTTCATCTGCTGATGATGTGAGCCTAAAGGAGATCTTTTTAAAATTTCATCACTATTCAAAAGGATAATTAATACGTACCCCCAGGCTTTGATTATGCTATACCCAGTGTGTACTGCTGGTACAAAAATAATGAGGCTCTCATCAGGCCGAATGAATACTTGCAGCAAACATTCAGTTTCCATAAGAAATTTAAGATTCAGCAGTGGTACCATGTAGGTGGCTTAATCTAATTTTAATTTGTAACACAATACAATAGATAAGATCATTTGTTTGTAACCAGCACAGGCATTTTGTTTACATGAAACCCCAGTCAGCATTCAGCAGATGGTCTTTTTAAAGGCTTAATTGAAGTTTTCTAATCTAACCTTTTTTCCCTCCATTACGAAAGGGAAAATAAGACAGGAAAAAAAAAAAAAAAAAAAAAAAAAAAAAAAACCTACAAGGAGGCAGAAAAATAGCTGTAAAATCCTTTTGCAGGGAAAGCACATAAGAGCATTTCTGCCTGCTGTCAGCTGCAGCTTCAGTCAGGGCTGGGAAGACACTGAGGTCAAAGTTTTTAAGCTTTTAAGCAGCTCTAGAGGTGTCAGGATAGGGCCCTTCACCCAATACCTTTGTTGCTAGTGTGAAGGTCAGCAGCAAATCACTGCCCTGGCCATAGTGGCTGTTCAGCCTCCACCAAGTTACCTGAGCCTTTTCAGTGATCAGGCATCTCATCCTCACACCTGCCTTGTCAGAGGCTCATTATTAGATTATAATTTTCTGTGTACTTTGCACATTCAGCTATTACTGTTTCAGTCTCCTTCTGGTCTGTCCCTGCTGCCCTCTATATTACCACGCTGCCCACAATAAACACTTTTCTCATCAATGGCTCCAGGCTGCCTCTGGCAGTCTTCCAGTGATGTGCACTGGAATACAACCTTTCCCAAACATTTAATTCCCCCTCACACATTATCTGTGTGAAGATTTTGCCTCACTGGGATTTCTAACAACATCAACAACAATAATCTATGTATTTATTTATTTATTTATTTATTTATTTATTTATTTTTTCCTTCCATGGGCCATGGGGAACACACAGACAGAGAATGGATGCCAGTCTTTAGGCCCTGTCAGAGTGATGTGTGACCAGAGCACTGGTGCAGAGAAGACCCAATGCCATTGAGTTGTAGAAGAGGCAAGAAACTATATCATACAGTTAAGAAAAACATGTTTTGCTCATAGTAAATGGCTCAGTAACAATTTTTGTTGTTGTTGTTGTGGATTGGATTTCTACCTGGTGGTTCACAGCCATAGAAGATATCAAAGAAGAAGGTGGTCAAAATAGAAATGAGCTAAAACTGGTAATCCCACTGGCCTAGTTGTCCTTAGGTACAGCTCATGCCTGCATAGCTGTCTGCAGAGGGAGATGCATTCGTTTCCTTGTGGGAGAGGAGCCATTTCCAATGCAAAAGTAATAATACTGGGTAACAGTTAAGAGGCCAAGGTAATAACACTAAACATTATGATGATATAATGGCCATCAGTACAAGTAGAGGACTATACATGGAGTGATTTATAAACTGAAAGAAGACAAATATCAGTGTTAGGATAAAAATATCCTCCAAGGAACCACAAGCCAGCTGGGCTTATAAGGTCAAGTTCAGCACCTCATTCATACAGCTGTGTGGCTTTTGGCAGGGGACAACTTGAGTCCTGCTGACTCAGAATCCACCAAGTGGAGGGGAGACTAATAGATGTGCCCACATGAAATTTGGAAAGCTTAGTAGGTTCTCACAGAAACAAAAGCCCTCATGGGCTATCGAGATATATTCTAAATCAATGTTGTTCTAGGTCCATATTATTTTCCTTCAGAGAATGGGATTGCTGAAGAAATGTTATTATTGTTGAGGTACATTTAGCTGGTCTAAGTCATTCAGGAAAAAAGTGCAAATGTCAGCAGTGCTCATACATAGAAGCTGGCACCATCATCATTTGCTTACTGGAGCTGCACCATGGAATCACCTTGTTCTCAGGAAACTGCACTGATTTAGAGCAGAATAGATCTTTCCCATACTTTGCCATGAGCTTTGGAGATTCTTCTCCATGACACATGCAACATGTATATCCCTTTAGCCATCAGTCATATCTGTGCTGAATTTGTATCCTCGTTTCAGGAGGAAAAAATCTCATATGAATTAAGATTATCATACACACTCCAATATGTTTCATTCCAGAGAGAGTAGTGACAAATGCACATATAGAATGCCATGGATTATGGGAAGGATGAAGAGAGAGAGCAAGAGATGCACAATAATTGCAGTGATTTCCAATTATATAAATGAAGGCCTCTGTATACAGAGTGATTTAGACACTGGAAGAAAACTAGTACCAGTTTAGGTTTAGGATTAGAATTTTTCCCAAGGAAAACATTAACTAGCAAGCATTTATTGAGCTGCTTTTTCTGAAATGAAGCACAGCAGAACCCATTAACCACAAGGTATCTAATCTGATATGTGGGTTTTGTTTGTTTGTTTGTCTTTTCCCCTAACACTGTTATTTCAGTATGCTGTAAGAGCTTTAAATAGATCTTCATATATGATGTTCTATTCAAGAACAAAGAAAATGTCTTTGTTTATAAGGTTTCACTTTGTTAATTTCATCATATTTCATCATTTCACTCTTCAAAGACTCTTGGCTATTCAATACTTATATGTTATAATGTCCACTTTAAACCTCATATTTTCAAGGTAGTGTGCAGGAATATTTCCTCATATTAGTGAGCTACATAATTCAAGTTCTCTGCTAGCTATCTGAAAATACAGATACAAACCAAATGCTTACCATTCCTGTAATTCTGCAGGAATTTGGAAAATGTAAAGGTATGGAATGTAAATGTTTATTGATTGAAAAAAAGTGCATCAGAGATAACCAGTGCCACATCATTTTCAAGTAGCAGAGTAGGGGGAAGAGCACGGGAAACACAGAAGTGGACTTCTATGTTTTGTTTGTGTAATACAGCTTCTATATTTTCAGGGCTACCAGGTGGAAGTACAGAGGTAGCACCAACAAAATCATAAATGCAAGTTAGAGGCCATTGCCTTTTTCAAGCCGACCATCAAAATGGAGAACAATTGCAAAATACTTCCTTGACAACACTCTGATTTAACTTCAGGAAGCATGGTTTCTTCTCTGCTTTTTCATGTGTCTTAAACCTACAGTTTAAGACAAATTACCTGGACTTCAAACTGATGTCACTCCATTTAGACTTTTGCATCTCTGGTTAGGCAGCACCCCTCCAGAACAGCTGGAGGCACAGAGGTTGTTTGATACTCATTTAAGGGCCTTATTCTGTGAAAATATCGGGTCCACAGATTAAATCTATCTGACACATCAAAGAGGCATGTCACCCTAGTTGTTTTGTACAAACCACTGGATGCATGATCAGAAGAACTCAGCTGTGTACTGTTTCTTGCAGTATAAAGAACAGCAGTCATTCGTATTCCAAATCCCTTGTGAAGTACCATATCTGCTCACTGAGAAGGAGCAGTTCATAACCAGTTGGAAAACACAGAAGAAAGTACTGTCAGACATAAAATCACTATTTTCATTGGCTGTGCATATATTGCATTTATAAGTCTCTAGCCTTAGATTGAAAATCATGTTCCTTAGATAATACTTTCTTCTAGTTAAAGGACATCAGCTCTTTTGGGACTGGTTTAATAAGAGACTGTGGCTTTTTGCATGTGGAAGATTCATTTAATATAACTTTCTTGGCTGTGAACCTTAGAAAAGTTGGCATTTTTACAAAGCTGCTTTCCCCAAGTTGAATATGAATGCAAACCCATCTCCAGGCTGGGATTCTGTAACTTGACATCTGTTCACATTGATTTGCTGGTAGACCTGCATTGAAGGTACAGGACATAATGTCCAAACTCTTAGAAAAGAGGAAACATATTCCCCTCTGATCAAATTGAGATATAATTGTCACATGAACTAAAGAAGCAGTCTGCAGTATCTGAGGGATTCTGTAACTACTAAGCCGTTAAATCTACTCAGTTCCTATCAAGTCATCCAGCATTTTGTGTGAACCTGCCCAAATCAGAAGGGCATAAAACAAGGAATATATTTTTAAGATGGAGGTTTCTACAGGTCAGTTCACTGCATGATATTTGTCTCTAAGCAAGCACATCTAGTGATTAGTTAACTAATTAACTGCCTAACTTACATCCATCCATATGCTGCCACTAAGGACATGACTGATCTGCTAAGGGACTACAAGAAATGTGGCATTATCTGCATCATTCAGAGTAAATTGACAAACCAAGTTTATATTCAGAATGTACTGGAAACAACAAGTAAATAAAGTTCAGGGTAGGAATTCCCTGGGAAACAAACAAACAAACAAAACAATAACAACAAAACAATGAAACAATGAAACAAACAAACAAACAAACAAAAATCCAAACTCTCTATGGATAGAAAAAAATTGGAATGAGCTCCATATGGTTTGTAGGTGGAAAGTAAGACCATGGCTGTGTACAGATCCTTCCAGATTATGATGAACCAGTTCCAAAGACCTAAAGAATGTTTTGTTCTTTCTTTAAAAGTATGGTTGGGGAAACAAAATTCACTGTGTATGCAAACCAGGCAAGTGAAGAGCTACAAACCAACCCTGAGCAGGAGAGTTACAGATTTGCCGCATTTCCAGTGCTTCAAAATTATGCAAGAGAGGACATTCTTTCTGTTTCTCCAGGATCCATACACCATCTCTCTTTGCTGAGCCTCAAGGGACACTGCTCATGAGACAACCTGGAATGAGCACTAATAGGGTTCATATAGGAAAACTACAGTGGCTGTTTTTGTTTTCTGACTCTTAGCTGCTAATTTCTTTTTCTTGTTAGTATCATCTTGACAACAAATGAAATTGTACTGTTCTTATTTTGAAGAAGATTGTTCTTGTTGACATCCATTACATCATATGCACGTGAACATACAGAAATGCCTGCCACAAGACTTTCTGTTGAGATTCCTATGAGCTAAAGTTTATTAGAGCCACCACAGGCTCCACAGTCAGGTTTAGACCACTTTCACTCACATTTTTGCCATTCCAGAGAACCTAGCACACAAGATTTGAAGAGAAAGACCCTGGTGAGAACAGAGACATGAAACAGAGATTTTGCTTTTTGCAGGTAAGGCACATATGCATCCAGAGTAGACAACGCTAATGTGAAGAGCTTGGTCAGGCATTTCCAAAAACATTGACAGGTACCAAAGATCATACAAGGCTCTCTGATAGATCGTGACTCTGAATCAGTCATCTATATACTTTACTATTGACTTAGTCACTGCCCTGTGCTTCTCCCTGAACCAGCACTTGCAGGCCGATATGAATACACTTGTTGTGATACAGAAATCAAAACAAAACAAACAAAAAATCAGTGTATACATGTCTGTCAATAGGTTTTGAAAGGTCACATAAATAATCAGCAGACACTAGGAAACACAACTGTGAAGGCAGTATCTGAGGCTGATTCTCTAAATCGCATTCTGCTTGTCTGGTCCACATGCTAAAATGCATGACAGGTATGTTGGCAGTCATAATACCTGTCTTAGCATAAGGCATACTTTAGTGAGGATCAGAACATACCACACACAGCCAGCCAGCTAACACTACAAGACACAACTGCAGCTGGGCATAAACGTCTGCAGCAGACAGCAGGCAGTGGTGATTGCCTCCTGCAAAAGCACAGGCTTTGCTATGGAAGGCAGAAGTTAGTCTTCTGGACTTCTAGCATGTCTTTTCCCCCTTTCTTTATTGTATAACCCAGCAACCTAACTTCAGGACATCAGTCATCGGGATGTATTTAACATAATGAACAAAATACACAAACAATGGTATCTATCAGGAAAAAAACATGTAATCCAAAGAGATGTTTCTACTTGAAGGAAAGCATTCAAATCACCTCACAGTGCATGCTATTTGGTCCCTTTGAGTGAAGACAGATATGGTTTCAGGCTTGACATTCAGTTACCCATTCTGCAGTTGATCTCATTTGTTTCTTCCAAACAAAAGAACATTTTGCAGTCCCCTCCCTCCTTTACCCCAACACATTCTTCTACTAACGTAAATGATCAAATCCAAATCCCAGGTTAATGAGTGCCAATCATAGCTTCAGCCCCTTTTTCAGGCTTGGCAACAAGTTCCCCGAGCCTTAGCAAACAATTATCATTCAGCTACTGTAGAAATTGATTCTTGGGTTGACGAGAGCAGTCCTCCCTCGGCTGGTAAGGTCCTGCCATGGGAAGCAATTACTGCAAGATGCCAGCTGACAGACTCATTCCGTGGAAAGTCAGGTTGTCTTGATCCTCAGGCACTCTCTAGGCAAATTGTATCCTTACACTCATCTCAAACCTCTTACGAACTGTTGGCTTCTATCAGGAAAAATGGATTGTTCCCTTTGTTTCTGTGGCATTTGATAGAATAAAACTGGACATCCTGCCTGCACAATAAGGAGATTTAATTTTAAAATTCTCACACCAAAATGCTGCAGTATGATAAAGAAAAAGAGAATCATAAAGCAATGAAGATTGCTACTTGCCTAGGGAACAGTAATACAGTGCAGCTAGAATGACATTTTTTGTGTATAAAAAGACCCAAATTCCATCAGCAGTGGCCTGTCTCTAATGGTGATAATTTTATTTTTCCTCTAATTTTCAAATATTTTGTAGTAACACTCACGTAATTTTGTGTGACATTTTATGTTTATTAGTTTTTTGTTTTTTTTTCCTAGTCTTTCATATTCCAATGGAGGCAACTGGGGAAAAGAAAAAACTGTCTACATAATTAACTTCTGAGACAACATTTGTACTTTGATTTAGATTTTTCCAAATGCTGATGAGACAAAGACACGTAGCCAATATTAGCTAACAAAAGAAGGTGGCATTTACAGTTAGCTAAAAGTGATTAGTCTTGATATCTATCATTAGATGATTGAAATGGAAGACTGACTAAATAAACCAATAATAATCCATGTGATCCACTTCAAATACTGTCAGTGAGAAATAACACTCTTTTTCATGAGTTCATAAAATAATTATTGGATTAGCATTGCTGGTTGTACCAGAAGGTCATGGAAGTATTATCCCTAACTTTAATGACTGCAAAGCCTAGACGAATAAATATACATACAAAGAAGTATAAAGAAAGATAATAGGAAGAAAACAAACAAACAAACAAACAGGATGTAAGAACTTCTCAAACTCATCTGAATTCTAAATTTTACCTTGAGGTACGAGGACAAGTGCTGGAAGCAACACAGGTGATATAAGCCTTTAAGGAAATACAGAAATGTATATTTTAAATGGGCATTTGCAGTCACAGATACCTGAGAAAAGAGAGAACTTATGATAGCCAATTTAAAATGTGTTTTTATTGAGAGGTGCTATATCTGGAAAAGAGGGAAAAAAAAAAGTCTACTCTGTCTCCAGAGTGTCAAAAATGTTCACTTAAATATCAGTTATTGTTGCTTCTATTTCTATAGCTATTAATCCATCAGTTTTACTGAAATTCTTAGGACCTAAGAGGATTTAAAAATTGTATTTCAGGACAAAATCCCTGTCTTTATGGCATCAAGCATCCCTTGTGTTCAGTAGAGTTAAGTAGTCTTGAAAAAGCTAAGAATCAAGCTAGGCTGTTCCTCAAATTCTGATGAAACATTTGTCAGGATTCTTCCTAATTAATTTTCTGTCTTCTTAAAGTTTTTATTCCCCCTGAAAACCTTTTACATTATATTTTCACCTTTTCTTTTCGCATTAACTGCATTCCAGATTCAGTGAGTGCTGAGTACACTCTTAGAAAGCCTTTTAACCTGGCTGGTAAGTTAAAACTCTCTAAATCTCACATGCCCACAGGGTTTCCCACCTTAATTAATTAATAACCCCCTCCTTGTCCTTTTAACTGGGTCATGAATTAATTTAAAAAGTTAATTATGCAATTCTTTCCTCTGCCTTTACTAATACTTTTCATCCCTGTGTCCATTGGCTATAAACAATGTGGAAATACAGCAAGAAAGGATGTTGTAAGCTTTGGACTGATGAGAAAAAAACAAACAAACAAACAAACAAACAAACAAACAAAAAACGCATATCATGTCCCTGTTTTCCCCTTCTTTTCCCCTTCTCCCATTTATTTTCTGTTTTCTAAAGTGAGATTTTGCAGGCTTTGTTGAGAGTAATAAATCACACCAATCACCTGAGTAATAAATTAAGTTAAAAAAAATAAAAGAAAAAAAGAAGTAACTGTAGCTGTTGGTAGGCCTCTGAGGAAGCAGAGACCACCAGCTAGGTTAATAAATAAATAAATAAATAAATAAATAAATAAATAAATAAATAATGACTTTGTTATTCTGTCCAGCAGCTATTGTATTCACCACATTATTTAGGGTGGAAAAGAGGTTACAGAAAAGAACCAACTCCTCCATGTAAGATATTTAGGTACAGAACATGCCTGTTCTGGTGTGTTTCTTCCTAGGCATGTAGAAACAAGGAGGATAACAGCATACAAAGGCTTTTCATCCCCTCTGTGTCTGATGTGAAGAACAAAACATACCTGTTGGATATTTTTTACCATCTCTATGAAATCCTGAATTTTAAATATCAATGGACCTAAAGAAAAGGTGTACCCATTGTTTGATCTTTGTTGCTGCCCAGAAGACGAATATGATCTGTGAGACTGGCAGCCCCCCAAAGCCTCACAAATACATCCTTAAGGATGTACTGTCAAACGGAAATCCACTGATGTATCCTGAGCAATAACTGTGCATACTTGGCAAGAATTACCAATTTGACCAGAAAGTACCTCTTAGGTCAAGTTGTTGGAGGCTAAGTATTACTGTCATCCAACAAAATAGCATGACACACTGTCTGGTATTAATTCTAGTTAGTATAATCAGAAAGCTTTACCATCTAGTCCCATATGGGATCTCGGTGTGTTTTACCAACATATCTAGGTAAGGTGCAGAAAACCCCCTAGGATTTAGTTAACAATAATGTCTTCTCTTTGACAAATGAGGGAGCTGAGACACAGAAAAAGTACCCATTGAGACTATGGTGCAGACAGGAATAGGATCCGACATCTGAATCCCTGTCTGCAGCTGTAGCCACCAGATACACTGCAGAATGTTTCATTTTAGCATTACTGTTTCGGAGATTAATATTTCATACAATCATCAAGACAAAGGACAAAGGTTGCCATAAGGCTGCAATATTCTGTACAGGAAGTAGTATCTACACAAAGAACACTTGCATCAAATCTAACATGCACAGCAGGGACCATTTATCTTGGCACATTGCCCATTAAAGCCATCACTTCCTTTTTCTTTTCCTTCTTCTGGAGTAAGTGACAAATTTCAAACAGTAAGAACATCTTAACTTTGTAAGCAGATAACAGGAAATATGACTATGAATGAACCTGCTCTGAAGATTAGCTGAGGTGAATGCCCATTGAAAATGCATAAAGGTTTCAAATGTTACTCATGTCACTAAGGGGACGCTGCATATTCATTAAGGTATCACAAGGAGCTCATTTCATATTAATGAAGAGGTCAGACATCCTTCCAGAGGAATTCCAGTGCAAAGCAGCACAAATCAACGTGCTATTATTTTAAGTGTTACCAATTTGAACCTCTACAAATTCACAGAACAGCCTGAATTTGCAAAATGATTTAGTCACTAGGAAAAATGTTAGTGACTTTTTTCATCTAGCGTGGTTACAACAGAAATGTAGTAACTGTCTGGATATATGGAAACTTAATTGAAACCGCACATTAGGTATTCCCTTTTGATGCTCAGGGAAGCTTTAAACATTGTGTAATATGTACATATGGTGTCAGCGCTCTGAGGCTACTTTATTTGACTGAAGTACAGAAATCTGAAAGTTTTTTTTTTTTTTTTGTAAAGTTCACCAGTTTAATCCTTTTAAAGATTGCACATATATGTTTCATCACATTTTCATAATGGTCAAAAGCTTCACAAATATATACCATAGAAGGATATTTATAGACTGATGTTTTGAAAATTAGAAGCAGAGAAGTATTCAGTACATACAAATTTGTGTCCACTTGCTACAGAAATTCTTGCCCCCTGCGGTTACACGTTGGAATGATACAGTCATGCTGACTTCAGTAAAGATCTAAATATTTCTCCCATTTGCAGGATAAAAGCACCCCAATATTGTGTGTTACTAAAATGTATCATCTGTGTAGCTAATTGGAAACTATCCAGGCAGTCTAAGTGCCATAAGAAAATTACACTACTCTGCATTTGAGGAAGTCTGGACATCCCTTTTGGTAACATTGCAGAGTGTCCACAGCTTTCCAGCATGTTCATCAAGACAGCAGACTTCTGTGGTTCCAGCAACACTTGTTGATCAGTGGTTGTGAAGGGGGCTGCTGGATCTCTGGACAGAAATTTCACATTTTCAAAAAATCAGGCTGGCCACCTCCCCAGAAACTTCTCTACACCCTAGCCATGCCATGACATGCAGCTGCAAAGTGACCTTGCTCTGTAACATACCTGTAATTAAGAACTGACTCTAGTATGGCTGGGCAGTGGTGTAGGCATAGCTACACTGCTGCTTTAACCTCTAGTGAGCGGACCATCACTGATGTATCTGTGATAGTCTAGAAGCAAAGGAACATCACAACAAGGACTGATTTGTTTGTTGGGCTTAATTTTCTGAAATCCTGTCTGAACTGCTATAGAGGCAGGCTTGGGTCTGATGACCTCGTGTGAAGGGTCATGCCATCCAGGGAGTCAGGCACATATGCAGACAGGAGTTTTGGAAGTCCAGCTGCCTAGGGAGGAAGGGAGAAAAGAGAAGGATGTGAAGGAAATTGTTCCAAACCTAAATCCTACAATCCTTAGTCCTTGGCAGCTGCCAAGGAAATTGACATGAGTTGGTAAGTGTCGCACAGCATTCTGCTGAAGAACCTATGTGAAGCTGAGTATAGTCAAGTCAATACCTTACAGTGGAGAGAACAGTAGAAGCAAAAACAAAACAAAACAAAACAAAACAAAACAAACAAACAAACAAACAAACAAACCAAACCAAACCAAACAAAAAAAACACTTAATTTAAAAAACAATGATCATGAGTTTTTTCTATGATTTTTTTTTTTTTCAGAATTTCCACTTGTGATGTGTTCTAAATAATTGGAGATTGTTCTAAATGAGAAAGAAAACCAAAGTTGTCCTTGCCAAAATTTCCTATGAAAGGTAAAATTTCATGTTTCAGCCATCTGCAATTTCAAGTAGGTGTTCTTGAGTAAAGAAACATTTGCAACACATTTTTATGTAAGAGGGAAAAAGTAGTCATGGATTAGTGATGGAGTCTGAGGTCTGCCAGGATAGTTCAGGTATGTTCCTGTCCAATTCTTCAGACATTAATTGAATGCAGTGCTCCCTCAAATTTGGTCTGTTTTGACTTTTACTGCAGTCTCTCATCTCTTTTTCCATTTCCCCCCCTTCTCTTCCTCTCTCTCCTTCCATTTTACATTCTGAGTTTTGCAGCTTGTTGGGAAATGAGACCCTCCCACACAATGGTTATAGAGTTAGGAATATATTTGAATACACATTTAGGAAACATAGGCTGTGTGGTGCTGCTATGATACCCAATTCAAATTGTTTAGATTAATGACAGCTACATGCCTAATTTATTACTGTAATTATTGTGATAATTTAGAGGAGATAAATTGAAATCTATTAGAATTTAATGTAAAAAGCTGTAATTAGTCTGCTTTGGAGAGGGGAGAAATCCAATGCACATAACTGAAAATCCATTAAGCCAATTATAATGTTACTGAGGCAGAAAATTTGCAGCCATCTAAAATATACCCATGACTTTAGTATAACTGTACCCTAAGCATACAAGCCCATGTGTCAGATTCCTTCATTAATTTAATAAACACATCAAGGCAAAAAATGAGAGAATTCCTTAATCATGATAATTAATGCACATAGTTCAGACTGAGAGTTAGGGTGGGGAGATCAGGGAGAATAAAATTTTGTTGCCATTGAGCAATTATCATGTAAATAAAACAGCAGCAAAAGCTTTGGAATGGGGTTACAGGAGAGGAGGGTACACTGCTAATCATGGCATAGGCTTTCTGAGCTATTCCCAGAAGTGCTAAAAGCTGTCCTGGTGCAATTAAAAAAATAATAAAAATAATAATAAAAAAAGAGAAGACAGCAATTGCTACCACCTATTTACTGTCAAATTAATTCAGCTGCTCCTGAGATGCCATCTGTATCAGGAGAGCGAGGGTGTCACTAGCTTTACGATCCATCAGGAGAAGTGAGAGCGCTGTTCTGTTTGATGGCTCTGATAATGGAAAGAAGCTAAGCAATTGCAACAGATACATCATAGATTTTCTCATAATTACCTGACCTGTTACACTGTGTCACTCTGCCGCCAAACACACTGTTTTTATGTCAGAAGCTGTATGGGCATTCTTTACTTTGATCATTCTGTATTCTGCAGATGTCAGCATTACTGTATTTTAATTGACTCTGGGGTAGCATTAAAAAGCACCTTCTATTTCGGTTGCTTAGACCTGATGAGACTGACAACCTGGCATTTATGAACATTAGGCCTTCGTGGTAACTATGTCAGGAACTGTGTTTTTCCTAAATCCCCTAGGTATGAATAGCAAAATGATGTTAGTAAACCAGTTGAAAAACAGTGTCTATGCAAAGAGCACCTCTGACATTCTCTAGCCATAAAGATTGCAAACCTTTTCATTAAATTAGACTCTGGAGTCAAAAGTG
Source organism: Aythya marila (assembly GCF_965140915.1). Classification (NCBI taxonomy): domain Eukaryota; kingdom Metazoa; phylum Chordata; class Aves; order Anseriformes; family Anatidae; genus Aythya; species Aythya marila. Next base: position 71,363,661 of record NC_139042.1, on the reverse strand, counting down.
CATGTTGTATCCCAATATGCAATTAGGAATTGACCAGTATGTTGAAAGAGAGCTACAGCTGGCAAGGACTGAAGCTCTGGGTAAAATTGTTGGTAAACTCAAAATAAGAATTTATTGACAACTTCCATATTCCCAGCATGCCCCATTTGCCAGGATCATCTTTTCCCTCTCCTGTAGGAAGAGACAGCTAGATTTTTCACTGCTTAGCCTTCTTGTAACATTCATTGTAATCCTCAAAAAATGACAGTTAAAATGGTAGAAATTTCACAGGCTGCTGTAGTGGAAATTTTTTCTTTCTTTCTTTCTTTCTTTCTTTCTTTCTTTCTTTCTTTCTTTCTTTCTTTCTTTCTTTCTTTCTTTCTTTCTTTCTTTCTTTCTTTCTTTCTTTCTTTCTTTCTTTCTTTCTTTCTTTCTTTCCTTCCTTCCTTCCTTCCTTCCTTCCTTCCTTCCTTCCTTCCTTCCTTCCTTCCTTCCTTCCTCCCTCCCTCCCTCCCTCCCTCCCTCCCTCCCTTCCTCCCTCCCTCCCTCCCTTCCTTCCTTCCTTCCTTCCTTCCTTCCCCCCCCCCCCCCCCTTTCTCTTTCTTTTACAGAAATATTTTTGTTGAGTAAAATAAACAAGAATACTTGTGCATTGTCCATATTTCCTACAGGCTTTACCAACAATTTATTTCATAAGAAATCCACAAATTCTAAAGATACCACCAAGGTGTTGAGTTTGTTGCTTGACTTACTGTCAACAGCTATCAATCACTGCAAGAAAAGTGGAAATGTAAATCAGACTCAGAAACAAGAGTCCTTTTTTCTTTCACTGTTGCCACTTTAATAAATGTCTCACACCAGATTGTGAGACAACTCTTGCTTCACTATCAACGCACAAAGATAATCTGTCTTTCTTCCACCACTCCAATGGGCAGGGATGCTCTCGTTCTTCCTTGGATTCTAATGAACATGGTTTGAAATCATGTTCACTGTTAAAGTCCTTCCACACAGATGCCAATATACCTACCTGGTTGTTCCTTTTCATGTCTCAGCGGTATCACTGTATTATCACTTATTGAAAAATTAAACTATATCAGAATATTTATGGGCTGGAGTAAATGAATCTGCCCTTGGACATTAAAAAGTTTTCTTGTTGTGTGTAGGTTGATAGGTGAGTTGTGTGCAACACCAAGTAGAAGTATGAGATCACAAAATCGCAGAATGGCCGAGGTTGAAAGGGACTTCTGAAAATCATCTAGTCCAACCCCTCATCTGAGCAGGATCACCTACAGCACATTACACAGGATGGCATCCAGGCAGGTTTTGAACATCTCCAAAGAAGGAGACCCCATCACCTCTCTGGGCAACCTGTGGCTGTGCTCTGTCACCCTCTGTCACCGTCTGTCAAGCCTAGATACCTAATTAGCACATAAATTTTAAGTGTTTATTAGAAAAAGTCCTCCAAAGGCATTCCATCAAGTCAACAGAGAGACATAAGTGCTTGTAAAGGTTATCAAAGAGATCTCCCACTTCAGCTAACATATGCAGTTTAGCAGGATTATTTTCCAGAAATCTTTGGAAGCATGCACTATTTTCCAGTAAGCTTTTTCCCTTCCCTAAGGTGGATATACTCACTAGAACAAATGTGCAAACTAGAAGTCTAAACTATTCATTCAGGCATCTGATTCTCTACAGCAACTCTTCCATGGCTAGCTCTTACTAGCTCCACGTATCAGAATCACAATGGATTCTGCTTTTGAAAATTCCTTTATGGGTAGTTTTTGAGATGGTGTTTATAAACTACTGATATGTTAATGAACAGTCCCAGCAGGTCTAAAGAAATTACTGTAACATAGCAACAAGAAAGGTATCAGTACCCTCTAAATTTCACAAAGAATAAAATCTCTATTTGTAGTATATATCTGTAGTTTTACAGTCCATTGCTGTAAAATGAACCAAAATCAGCTTTTTTACCTACTGATTAAAATGAACAAACAATGTAACACAATCTCTTCATTCAGTGCTGTAACAACAAAGAGTATTCCCAAGCCACTCTGTACAGGTTAGGAGGCTGCTTTACATCTAGGATGAAGATGTAAGTGGGATGGTTTACCTGTTCTGCAGCCCACAGTTAGGAAAGATTGATAAAAGTTTGAAAAACACTCCTGTAAGAGCCACAGAAATGAGACTGAGAGATAGCTTGATTACAGTGTATGACCTTTACAAGAAAAATATAGCAGATCCTATCAGAACAAACAGTCAGTCTTACTAGCACAGACCTTACAACAACCACCGGCTGAAATTTGAAGGTGAAAATATGGAACAATTCAGGGGAAAAAAAAAATAAAAATTGAATAGTGTATTTTTTACTGTCTTTAACTCATGCTTATCTGTGAAGGAGTCTAGGTGTTTGGGTGACGTTTTCTGGCCTTAAACCCTAGTTTTTCCTCTTCTCTCCTGCCCACCCACACCCCCAAACTACAAAGTGTGTGAGGAAATCCTGGTGGAATCATTCACTAGGCTCTCCCTTAGGCTCACAGAAATCTAACTGAGCTTCCCAAAATCCTGCAGACAAAAAGTTCCTTGCCTATAATGATGAAAAGCAAAAGAGAGCATATTTCAGGGAACATATTTCAGTTCACAGTCAGTTACGATATCTCACTTAAAATATATAAGAATCTCTGGGCTGGGTCAGACCATGTAGTTATATATCCTGTCTCTGGCAGTGAATGATATCAGCTATCTAAGGAAGATAATGAAATCATAATGTATGTAATGATTCTTCTCCAGTACAGTCTTGCAGAAATCAGGTGACTGAATCTTGAGATTTTCTTGGTCAGGAAGTGGTATTTTTGTTTTCAAAGCTATGAACTATTTTTTTTTTTTCTTTCTGCAGCAATTTTGAACTTATGTATGCTTTCAGCATCCACTTTTTTTTTTTTTTTTTTTTTTTTGTGGTGAAAAATAAATAAATCAATAAATAAACATTCATATATACTCATTTTGCAAACTACTCTTTTGTTTCTTTGTAACTTCTCAGCATCACGTTGATGCCCCTTCACGTATTAGAGGAGACAGTGAACAAATGCTCCAAACTGACTTTCTTTTCATTACTTTTTTTTTGCAGATTTCTGAAATGAAGGTGCCTTCACTTGTTCCTTTTTTTTTTTTTTTTTTTCCAGATCTGGATATTGTTTGGACATGTATTATTTAAACTTTTTCTCGCCAACAGAGAAACTCTTTTTCTTGCTAACAGAGCATATTCCTGTGGATTTCCCAGTCCTTTGTCTAGTACAAAGATACCTTCCACTGCTGGGTGAAGCTTCCCCACACATCCCATGGGAGACTATTTTGTCAGAGCTCATCCAGTAGGTGCCATAAGTGATAGAACAGGAAAGCAGACCAGGTTATCCCAGATTACAAGAGGATAAATACCATTAAAAGAAACTAAGAATGCATAACCAAACAAAGCTCTGACAACTGCTTACTGTACTTCTGCCATCATATGTCTTCTATATATATAATATTTGCATGATTTCTATGTAAATATTGTAGATATTTACATAGAAATCATAAAAATTGTAGATATATATGATTTCCTTTATTATTATTATTATTGATTTTGTACACTTACACTGATTTTCTTCTTATTATTATTGATTATTAATATTTTATTTATTGAACTTTTTCCCTACCAGAGAACATTGTAATGTACATTTCTGAGCTCTTTCCAACAACATCTTAAAAGCCAGTCAGGATGTGAACAAAATCAATACATAGAAAAAGTATATACTATAATATTAGAATGATTCTGCCCATTAATTAGTTATGCCACCTAGGACTGCCATCTACAAGATTTTAAAGCAGTCAGGCAAAGTTAATTGAGAACAATTCTGAGAGAAAGATGGATCCCGAGGTATTTGAAGCCCTGAAGTAGCCTGCTGGCCAGAAAATCTAGTGGGAGGGAGAAAGTAATTAGATGTTCCAAGCAAATTGCCCAAGATTTATTGATATTTATTTAGAATCCAGAAAATCCTCTATAAGATTTCCAAAGGAAATAACTGCCTTATTTAAAAATGATAGTAAAATAAGTAAAACAGCACTGTTTGCTGATTGTTTCTGCTATACAAACACACACACTTCAACACTTTCCTTTGGAAAAATGGTACAACCAGCTTCATAGGCAATGGGAGTTTCTTCCTGTTTTCAGTAGAAGGCAAGCAGGCCTGTAACAGATTTCACATTACGGTTATGCAAGCTTCAACAAAACAAAGAAGCAAACTAGCTTATTGGTAGACATTGGTAGAGACAGTGTCTTAACAGTATGCCATATAATTATCAAAATCTTTCAGTTGATCCATTTAGAATTTCTACTTTTGAACTTATTATTAAGCAGCTCTTCATAGTACAGGACAAAGCATCAAAAACTTCATTCTGAGGATGGTGAGGCTGTGGAACAGGTTGCCCAGAGAAGCTGTGGATGCTCCGTGCCTGGAAATGTTCAAAGCCAGGCTGGATGGGGCTTTGGGCAAGCTGGTCTAATGGTAGGTGTCCCTGCCTATGGCAGGGAGGTTGAAACTAGATGAGTTTTGAGGTCCCTTCCAACCCAAGCCATTCTGTAATTCTAAGGCAAATCCATCACACCAAAATATTTTGAAAGGGGTAATAGCTGTTCTGACAGAAACAAATCTGTTTAATGTCCCTCAGGTGATTATGGTATTTGGCTATAAACTGAGTTTTAAGGCACTCTGAAATGATGACAGCTGCTCTTCAGACTGGTTAGGTATATCATAAATTGCCTGAACAGATTGATCTTGAGATTACACTGTTGTGTACTTGCTTCTGCCAATGGCCATTATGTGGGTCTTCAGGGTTCTCATCCAGAATTTTTATTAATGACAATAACCATATATTCTTGTTAAAAGTATATGTATATACTTTACACACACATATATATAAACTCCTTTGTGGTGCTGGAGATCAACTCAGATCACAAATAGTAGAATTTGTATTATTTTTTTGCTTTCAGAAAACCCACAAGTGATTCGCAAATGTCCGCTGTGTGAGTCATGCAAAAACTGTATCATAGAGGATGTTGTGTTGATAACCCCATTCAATTGAGTTAACATGGCTGTAGATAAAGTGGAATACAGAACTTTTACAAAGGAGATTTAAAATATTGCCTATCAAAATAAGAGATAGGTAGATTACTTGATATCACTGGATTGAAAACACAATGATAGACAGATTTCTAGCTATAAATCCAGAGATCTTAAAAGACAAAAAAGAATCCATGTGACAGTCTTGGATCTACAGCCAGCAGTCACTGAGGTCAAGGGGAAAATTCTTAGCAGGCTTCAGGAGAGAGTGGAACCTGTAGTTTAGTCAGCAAAAGGAAAAAAAATCCTCACCTGACTTGTATAGTATGGGTCATATAAAAGTGATCAAGAAATCCAGCCCTCATACTATTTCCATGGCAGTGTTACAGGTAATCTTGCCAATTACTGAGTCACTGGCTTAATTTCAAACCAAGATATTACTAGAGAATTAGAGGATAATAAATAATAAGAGTGGTGAATGTAGACAAGAAAATTTGAGCCAAGAAATCATTCTTTTTTTGGGATGAATCTGGAAAACATATTGCTCAGTCTAGCAAAGAGCACGTAATTAGCACTACTCATACCTCAGTAAAAGTAGAGACTTAGCAAGCTTATTTACCCACTGCACTGGCAGAGCCTAAAGGCTTACTCAGATGTATGGATGTGATCTAGATGAATATGTCAACCAGGCTTTTCTTCTAGCCAATTTGAATGGAAAACTGAGGTTCAGCCACAGATCTGTTGATGAAGAAGTCCATGGGCCCCATACATTAGCATGGGAGGCTGCTCTGATGCTGAGAGATCACCGGGCTCCTTCTGGGTCTGGTGTTTCACACAGGCACCTTCCCCACTCCAGCTGAGTGGGGCTGACTGAGACTCAGCCAAGAGAGAAAGGAAAACACTTCAAGTGAAATTATTGTCCGAGAACGGTGTTAAGATTCAAGGTCTAATGATAGGTTACTAAAGTGCTCTTTGTTAATCTTGTTTTATATGTATACCTTGCCACCTTGTTGTAGGTCACATAAATTGGAGTACAAGAACAGAGCACAGTGAAATCTTAACTGCTATGACCACTTCTGCTTGTGTTACCCTGCAAATGTATATACATTGGAAATGTATATGTATTGGAGAAGAGTGTGGGGAGGAGGTCTGCAGTCAGGTGCTGGTACCTAGGGAGGGATGGTGTGGAGAGGGAGGGAAGGGAGAGCATAAGGGAAGGTTGCACCTGCTCCTGGCACCAGCTCTCTGAAGGTTTTCAGGACTCTCTCACCTGCGGAGCTTTCCAGGACATGGGCAAATCACATATTTAGATGCAAAAATATTCCTGATACTAACAAAAAGCTATCGTATTTCTTCCATAAAAATGAGTATTTCTATTCTCAGAGAACATATAGACATGGATTGTAAATTCCTAGTAATTATTACAGCTTCCGAACATCTGGATATTTTGTTTTTCTTTTCACAAAGAATGATTTCATTAAAAAAATCAAATAGACCTTTATGTAACAGGATCTAAAGAATATGTGTTTTTTTTTTTTGTTTGTTTGTTTGTTTATTGAAACAATAAAAATAAATGTATATCCAGTGATTCTTTTGACAAAAATAGTAGACCAAAGTGAAGGACAGTAGGAGGAAATAAGAAGAGAAAAGAGCTAAAGCATTCTTATTAAAGGTAAAAGATTCTCATTAAGAATTAAAAAATAATAATTAAGAAAAAAAAAAACACAAAACAACAACAACAACGAAACATAAAAGTAAAACACCTTCTTGTGAGAATCAAAAAAACAAAACAATGTATACACTGGCCACAGAAATTAAAATTAGGAAACAGTTGATGCAGCTGGTAATGTCCATATCAGAGAGATAAAAGGATATAACAATACAAAAGCAACATGTACTTTTGGATTAAAAAGATAATAAGTTGAAGAAAACAGTACCATGTTACCAGGAATTCATCTGAACATGTAGAGTATGTCATTAAATAGAGAAGCATTTCGGGATGGCCACTCATCCAAACAACTGTATTTTGTGTAAAAAAGTTCTCACTTCATTTTATTTGTGTTTTCACAACCTTTCTGATGGCCTGTGTGGGAACACTTCTGTATATATTCAATACTCATTAATTTTGTTTAGTGAAAGATTGTAAAATTAGACCATGGGTGGAAACGTTGGCTCTGTTGAAGCTAATGGCAAAAATATCCCAACTTCTGGCTAATCTACTTACTGTCTCAAACAGACAAATATTGCAAGTCATAGTCTTTTGCCAAATTGCTCTAAAAAGAATATTGCTCTGACTGAACAAGTAAAAAAAAAAAATCCTGAGTGTAATATTAATATTTGAAATCTCCCATTTTCTACTTATTTCTCAGCTTTAACTGCCAAGTTTATTCTTTAACCAGAGGTATGAAACACATCAGTGAGTCTGTTTCCTGTGATCTGGTATGTTATACTACCTGCTAAAATATGTAAATGTATTAAAGAGATCTTCTTGTGAAGAAAATAATTTCAGCACAAACACCCTTCAACAGTATGAGTAAAGAAAAGCAATATATGTGATGAAAGCAGTGAGAGTTGATTCTGTAGCCTAGCAAGGTACCAACACAATTTCACTGTAAAATCTGGATTGCTTGATATATGTAACTGAGTTCTATGAATGGCAGGCACGAGCAGAGTCTGTCATGTACTCCTCTTTCATTATAGCCAGCAAATGGCTATGTGATGGAGCATCAAAGCCCTTCAAATGTATGCTTTTCTTGGCTGTTCTCAGGTTAGGCTTTGTGTAGATTCAACTCTGATAATAAGCACTTCAAATTGCACAGGCATTTTGATCACAGAGAAGCAAAATGCTGTCTATGAATCTAAACTGCAGTGAACTGGATCCTCCGTAATTCTAGTGAACTAGGAAAGAGTTTCAAAGGCTGTCTAACGCTACTTCAACATCAATTGCCAAACTCTAAGAAGTTTTTATACAGGAACAGAGAACAAATATTTTACACCCCCTCTTTTTTTTTTTTTTCCCCCTTTTTAATTTTTTTTCCTCACAAAGGCATGCCAGAACGACTATTTTTTAATAATAAAGAATGAGTATGCATACTCTCAATTTCCCAATTGAAGCTCTTATTTCAATCCAGGCCACAGGCTAAAAACCTAAAAGACAATGGTAGCAGGAGCCTCCTGGGATCTTGGACTGCTGCATTATTCCATCTCAGCTACGCACACCTAAGATATAACAAAAGTTAAAAAGGCTGTGTCAGGAATATCAGTCCTGACATTTCTCTTTGTAACTAATTTTGTACAGTTATGCTACTGAACTCCACATAAGCAGTTCATTTATTCATTGGAAAAGGAGTGAAGAAAAACAAATATCATGTGTAACACTAATGTAGGAGGCAGCAAAATTGTATCAACAATTCTGCCATATTATATGGGCGTGGGAGTGTTTTATTGTTTTATAGAAAACTTGAATAAGTAAATCTTGAAAAACTAGTCATGATTTAGTACAGATATAGATCTATTTCTCTAGCTTTACTTTTTCTCTAAGGGCCATTTCCACAGTATTTAAGTGCCTTGCAACAGACTGTATTTAGACAAACACACAGAATCACTTACTTTTCCCTCTTTGGGCTTCCTTGCATGTACAAACTTATTAGAATATACACACAGTACATACACATAACTGCATATATTTCTTATAACATTTAATAAGAAGGAGTATTAAGATAACCCCAACATCCTTAAGCTGGCATTTTTGTTGTAAATAAAATAAAATAAAACAAATAGATCTATAATTTCATGTTTTGACCACTGTTGCATACAAGCCTGTAGATTCATGCATTTATGAAAGTGTTTCAGGATCTAGATTAATTTAATTTGTTCTTTAAACTTAGTCCCTGAATGTTTACTAGAAAAGCAGATGTTTGTATTCCAATATCTGTCAAACACGGGCTTACACACTGCTTGAGCAGAAAGATGTCGAACAGAAATTGACTGGTGAGGAGCCACTGTGGCACACCTCTGATTCTGCGCATGCAGCTGGCACCATACAGACGCTTGCTTTCCTGAAGATACAGTGAATGCCTTAGCCCAGTTTTCTTCTGCAGGTAAAAATACCCAGGTACAAAGGGGAGCCTGGTGAAATTGCTGCTGTATCCTTGAGAAAACAACAATGATGTACAAAAGACAGTATGAAGTCTGCTTGTATGCCCTGTGTTTTTATGCAGTGGCAGTGCAGCCGTATGTCCTTGTTTAGCAGGACTGACATGTTAACCTGCATGGCACAGCTTTTTTGACCAGTTCTGAGCATTGATTTTACTTTATTTATTCGGTACTCGAGCTATCAAAGGGAAAAAGTGCCCATGGCAAGCTAGCTGCAGTAACAATCTGTGCATTTTAAACTGTCTGCATCTACTTAGTTACTATAACTACTCCCAACTGCATGATTAAATACAAATGATCTTTCCATATATTAACCACAAGCTTCTTTCCAATATGTGCTGAACATGATACTTAAAACATTGGATTCTCAAATGGAATAATAACATTTATGGAAGTAATTTCCCAAATGTGTATGATTATCACTTGCAAGGATGTATACACCAGTTAAAATTCACAGTATGATGAGGAATCATTTCCAATCTGCCGAGAATGGAAACACAGAATTAAAAGTTTGCTTCTTCACAAAGATGTCTTTCACATAAATCAGCTACTTGTTTGTCACTCAAACATTAGTATGGTGCTCAAACTTGTACATTATTTATGCTATTTGTTTGTAAATATTGCCCTTTCTTTAAATGCTGTCATAGGAAAAAATGGTGATTTAAATAGAAGATAGCATTTGAAATTACCTTAAATTCCTGTTTTTTTTTTTTGTTTGTTTGTTTGTTTTGTTTTGTTTTTTTTTTTTTTGTTTTTGTTTTTGTTTTGTTTTGTTTTGTTTTTTGTTTTTTCCCAAAATTAGTTAGATTTTAATCAATGAACTGCTGACTAAAATGGAGTAGTTGCTTTAGCACATTTGAAAAGAACAAGTAACCTAGAAAAGTAAATAAAGGATTGGATAAAATGAACAATGGTAGATCACTCCAAGCAGTTATCTCCCTCTTCTAAGGGTACTAGCTTCTTAAGCAAGAGAGATTGATAGCTCTGTTTAATCTTAAATTTCATAACTTTTTTGATATGTCATGTGTAAATTGTTAGCAAAACAAGGTAAAAAATAGAAAGTTAAGGGGAAGAATGTTAAAATGGAAAGGGGAGAGGAAAGGGCAAAATAAAGTATGGTACTCAGTTCTAGTCTGAGCCCTAAGACTGATTTCCAAGTGGTCTGCCAACCCTAACATTGTCAGTTACAACTTTTGAGCTCTGTGGTTCTAAAAGGTTTGAACCACGTGAGATTTATGATGTTTAGTTGTTTAACCACAGAATGAAAAGGGTGCAAGAGAGAGACAGGCATGAGAGAGACAAAACATACTGCCAAGATGAGGAGAGAGATGTGCTTCCAGGGAGTAGCCCTCTACAAGGAAGAAATGATGCCTATGTGCTTGGCATTGGGATAAGCTTCATCTGACTTCATGTGCGCTTCACCTCCCTGTTCCAGACAGAAAGGCTCACACAGAAGCAGGTGCAGGAGGGGTTCTGAGGAGGGTGGAACGATTACGTTCCAGGTTAAATCCAGCAATGGTCTGAAGGAGGACCTATCTATAGACACCTTCTTCAACCTGCCCTGGTCCCTAGGCACTGATGCAGGAACTCACTGACATCTCCTCCCTTGCTGTGGTTTAGCAATATTATCCTTTTCACTCAGTGCCTGTGATCCTGTCCTGGGATGCAGAGAACTGAGGATGTCTCCCCGTGTTTGGTCTCACAGGAGGCTGCTGGTCTCTAAAACCATAAACCAGACTCTGGTATGTCTGAAGGGCTTCCATAGCAGAGACCTCCAACCTGTCACTAGGACATTTTGAATGGCAGTATTTTCCATGTATTCTATTCAGAAAAGTGTTGAAGATAACTTGAGGCTGAAAGCAAATAAAGGGATGTGGGGGACTGTTACTTTGTGGTTAGAGCTCTAACAGGGGAGACAATGTATCTGCTCCCAAAACTTTATCTCAGTGTAAAATAATAAATAAATAAATACATTAAAATTAAAGTTAAAAAAAAAAAAAAAATTGCCCTCTGTCCACCATTGAAATAATAATAAAAGAATAATAATAACTTTGTGTTTAGCAGAGAGAACTGAAGGTAATACTGATTTCTGCTTCTGGGCACAATTTACAAGAGTGCTGCAGAGAATTACAGTTTTCCTGTCTTCTGGCAGATACTATTGATCTCACCATCTACTGTTACTTCTTCTAGTCAACAGTGAACAAGTCTACAGTAATGTATCCCATGAAAATCCAACCACCTGCACATGACTCATCAGTTGGGAGCATTGCTTGGTCAAAGCAAATAATATAGTGCTCCTAAAGGAATAGAGAACTTTCTAAGGTAGAAGGGTAGAAATACATGTATTATCTCAATTTTGCAAAAGATGAAAAAAAACGTGGTTTCTTCTTACATGTTCCTTCTTCTCCGTATAATGTATCTTCAGGAAGAATTTCGACCATTTAGGCATTCAGATGCAAATATCAGCAAAAAATAACATATCTATATGTTGGAATAGCCTTAAGAAATGTGAGCATTGTCTCGGTGTTTTATATCTCAAAGTAACTGCTATTTATATATATAAAAAAATGAGGGGAGATTTTTTTTTAATCTTAAAAATATTCCTCAGGCAAAACTTAAACAAAATGGATTCACAAAGAAATGAAAAAATATAAATATATAACTGGTATCTAGCATATTTTCATCTATTAAAAATATAGGTAGACCAAATTTTACATTACCTTTACATTAATATCTCTGGTGTGCATGATTCTGAGATGTAGAACAGACTGAATATGTCAAAGTCTGCAATTTATCCTTATTTTTGTTTATTGCTTAAAAAAAAAAAAATATTTTTTTCCTTTCCTGGCTGGACAACAAATGTTACACCTAACATTTCACATCTAAAAAATACAAGCTGTTCTCATAATGATCACAGCATTTAGAGAAAAGCAAAGTATTAGATGTGACAGATTTGTATAGGAGTTTTGTAGTTAAATATTTTGTGTTTCTTCATCTTTGTGTTTACAATATAAGTTATATATTTTGTTTGAGTTCTAAAAATATAGCCTTTTTGGATTTAATTCTTAATGAAAACAGAGTATTATACTATGAAAGGTGACCTATTGAAGGAAAAGTGCTAATAAGTAGCAGATTGTTCAACATGACCTAAACCCCCTTTTTATTGAAAAAATGAGATCTACAAAGGTACTTTGTAACATGTTTCATAAGGACTTAATTTTGCTCAGCACTAACAGGGCCATTAAATCCACTTAGAATCGGGATTACAAGGAAACAGGGATATTTGTATTCTCTTTTACCTTTTATTTGAAAGTAAAAATGCATGCCTCTTACATTCCCTTAAGATGTTTTCTAAAGAAACAAAAGAAACTTACAAAGTCACCTCTCTACATTCAGAGTTAGAGAGAAAAAAGTGGAGCAGGAGGGGAGAGTCTGAGTTCTGGAACACATATATATTTTTTTTAACCTCTAAGTACAAATGACTGTGCAACTCATAAGAGACCTAATATTCTTAATGCATCCTTTCCTAATGCATCCAAGTGGTGGTTGTCTATGGAGTAGCCACATTAAGATAGTCTTACCAGTCCCTGTCCAATTACAAAAGCAGATGTATTTCACAGATACATTCATGTAACACATGGAGCTAGTGGCCAAGCAGTAAGTGTGCTGTGACAATTACTAACCAAGGTTTTCACTGTTGTGCCGTTGTTATCTTTCAGGGTCACTACCCCACTCTTGATTCATTTCCATATTCACCCATCAGTGCTGCTCCCACATTTGAACTGTAAACTCTTCAAGGTTACTAATTTACATCTTTGAAGGGAATGCACTGCTGGGGTGCCAAGACTCAGAGACGTCACCACAAAATAAACCAGTTGTTTGCACTAGAAATTTAGCTGTAGACAGATTCTACATCTGACCCAGCTTTGCAGCTATACCTGCTCAGTGAATACTCACCTGTTCAGACAGTGCACTGCTGGGGGTCCTTCAACACCTCTAAACTCATCGAAGACTGGGCACTCTTACCTGGATTCTCATCACCCTCATTTGGGACAGAGAGTAGCAAGGGGCTCTTCTGCTTTGGACAATTAGAGTCTTTTCCACCACACCTTAGAACAGAGACAAGAAATGTCAGGATGAGTAACTCCTGATAGCCTGTGGTACTAATTAGACTCAAAGCTAGGCTATGTTATTGATTTTGATAGACACATACAACAGCAGAGAAATTGATACCTCTGGAATTTTGTAGACACAAACTTGGACACTAAGGAAGTTCAGATGCCTAAAGGTTATCAGAGGTTTTGTGAACAGTACCTAGGCTTAAATATTTTATACTGAAACATTTTAGTTGTCCTTGCTGTTCTTTAAGATTGCCTTAATTTTTATTGCGATACATCAATTTAGCCTTAACAAAAGAATAAAATCCTTCCTTTACCCAGTTTAAGGTTACTTGAAGTATGTATTTTTATTTGAAGAGGAACTGAAGAACTTGCCAGTGGTACTTTTTTTGTGCAATACAGAAAGATCTCGATATCCCTCCCATTCCTCACTTATAATATTGTCAGTAGCATAATATCACAGAATCACAGAATTTTCTAGGTTGGAAGAGACCTCAAGGTCATCGAGTCCAACCTCCAACCTAACGCTAACAGCCCTCCACTAAACCATATCCCTAAGCTCTACATCTAAACGTCTTTTGAAGACTTCCAAGGATGGTGACTCCACCACTTCCCTGGGCAGCCTGTTCCAATGCCTCACAACCCTTTCAGTGAAGTATATGAGCTGCTTGCCTGTGCTATTGTCAGTTGTCCCACCAAGAAGGAAAGAAGATGCAGACTGCCTGTCAGCTTTCTCAGAGGTATTTCCTTTACTGCAGGCAATGATTGGCTACTCTGAAGCCCTGGTGCCAAGGATGGTTTTCTCTCCCATTTTCTGGCTTATTTCAGTCTCCCTGGTGTTGGTGTCCTATTCACATGTCAGCTGCAGCTCGTGAGACCAAGCTTTTCATGAGGGCTATAGTGTAAACAGGATCATTTGTAGAGAGGCAAGGAGTGAAGTTTTTGAAAGAAGAATTTATGGAAATGGCTAAAGGTTTACATTATGAGGATTTCAGAGTATTATTCTTCTGCACAAAATACAGTTTCCCTGAGATTTTTTTTTTTTTTTTTTTTTTTTTGGTATTATGCTTTCAATTTCTTATTCCTTGTTCTTATAAAACAAAGAATCCAAATCCTACTTCTACCAGGCTCCTTCAGTTTCTACTTTGCCAGAACTTTATGATAGGGTCTCTGTGATAAGTTCAGGGATGGTTATATCCCAGATCATTGCCTTGGAGGGACAAAAGGATCCAAAATTTATGGCCTGACTTCAGAAGCTCACAAAATTATAACACAAGATGCACTTGCCCCTTGTGGAAGAAGTGAGTGAGGTTGTAGGAATGGTGATGTGCTCAGCATATCTCAGAGATTTCCCAGAAAAAACTTGTAATGTGAACTTTTGTCATTGTACACGCTGCCACAACACGGTAGTTAACCTCTCCTTAGCCTGAGAGCAGTACCTGTTCCTCAACACACCCCAAACACACAACTCTGCCAGAGAAAAACCACCCTGGTCCTCACCACAGACAAGTAGAGCCAGGCACATGATGGTCGGCTGACTCGACAGAAGGCATGCAGCAGAGCGAGGAAATGTGGCAGCGCTCTTGACTGCCAGTCCCCTGCCTTAACCTCCAGAACACACTTCATAAATGTTTGAATCTTTAATAAAATCTTCTGGGTGTCTGCTTCCTGCAACACTAACTCTTTTAAAGTATTCATGGGTTATTTGTTTATGACTCTTAAACAAATCTATTAAATGCTCTGTGTTATTTTTAGATTTTTTTTTTCCCTTTCCTTTTAATAATTTATATTGTTTTGGATACATAAATATGTCCTAAGAGTATTTGTCATTTCTTAATGTTTACAGTGGGGATTTTTTTTTCCCTAGAATACTATGCTTTTTCTTGTATATAGAGTATTCTTTTCTGATAAATGCACATTTCAGAAACAGTCACATACAATACAATAATGGCATATGAATTTCCAGAAATTATAGTTAATGCCACTTGAAAAAACTCATTTTTTAATTTTCCACTCATCACGTGGTCACAGAGAACAAGGATACCCCTTCTCAGAATTCTGTTAAGCAATGGATAAAAATTACTGGTATGCTCTTACCTATTTTCAGCCATTACTGAATTAGGACTTTTTATCTAACATACTGGGAACAGATGGGAAGGTACAAAGAACAGAAAAGTACAAAGGAACATGACAGTCTCTTAGATAAGGGGCTTATTGAATGCCATTCAAAGCTGATACTGGTTTTAATGCACTGCAAATACATTTAAATAAAAAGTGGATGTAAATCCTGAGCTGGTCTAGGCCTAGATTTTGCAGACAGAAATAGTCAGGAATATCAGCAACAAGATTAAACAGTCCTACTGGGTCTGCTCTACAATAAGCATATTTCTGCTTATATTCATTAAAAAAAAAAAAGTCTCCTGAAGTTACTGTGGAATCATCTTGGTATGGAGCTGGTGAAAACAATAGTGTGGATTCACTAAAGGAATGGTCCTCGTCGCCTGATATGGTCACATACGTTCACAGATACAAAATCTTACATTGCCCGCTACTCCCCTAGGAAAATATAAGAGCATCCACTACTTCTTATCTCCTTTTCAAAAACTTGAGTCTCTTGTGCTTGAACCATTTCCAGCTACTTGAATGAGATGAGAAAAAATATATTCATGATTGAGTAATACCTGTTATTAGCACTTGGGTTAGAACTGCTCATTGGAAAAGCCAAGCAAGCCAATGGACATCACCAAAGCACAGCAGAAAATCTTACACTTTTCCATCTCTTTGTATTTTAATCAGCCTTTTCTTCCTCTAGTCAATGAGCCTGTATCTATGCCCATATCTCCAATGATTTCTAGCATGAGAGCAATATTTTCCAGAGTGGATTCACCAGGTGGCGGTGCTATATACAGTCTGCAACTGCTAGGGACTCTTAAAGAAATGGCACCTTGCTGCCAGCAGGAGACAGGACAGCAGCAGTTTTTCTCAGAAACATGAAAGGAAGGAATAAGAAAAAAGAGAATGAGATTTCACTCCTAGAAGGCCAGAAAAGTCAAGAAGAGTTTGTCTTGCATTCATATGATGGTGGCCCTGTGCTGGGGACAAGAGGGAGTCTGCTGGGCTGCCATCCATCCAGGCATGAGGAGGGATCTATCTGCATAGATGAGCCCCACCACACTACCTGTTTGTCTTGCACTATGCTTGTTCCTGTGGCATACGAGTGAGGAAGTGTATAATGACAGTAGAGATTCAACTAATAAATTCTCAGATAAATTCTTGTGGATGCATTGTACCTGGCCTACTGGTAACAAAGGCAGAATGCAGAAGATGTCACTGAAAACTACTTACATACATTCTTGTCCAAACTAGAAGAAAGAGAAATCTCATAGGTATGGAAGAGCACCTGGACTAATGCAGCATACAAGCTGGGTGTGGCTAATGTCCAATGCATCTCTGAAAAGACCAAGAGGGAAACAAAATCACAACTGCAATAAATGAGGAAGGCATATAAAGCCACCTACAAAGCCATTTGTCTTGCCTGGGCATTATTAAACAACAGAATAAAAATTATAAGTAGTTTTACGTATCAGTACTAAAAATAATGTGAGAGATAATTTTTCTAGAGAAAATAGTTACTTCCTGGAACAGCTATTCTCAGAAACCAAAAGAAAAGAGGTTATTTTGGGTATAATCTGGAGTGATACAAAGGACCCTCTTCAGTTAGAGCCTCTTTGATTGTAACCATAGTACTCAATTTCTATTCTATTCTATTCTATTCTATTCTATTCTATTCTATTCTATTCTATTCTATTCTATTCTATTCTATTCTATTCTATTCTATTCTATTCTAATCTTGAGACAGGGAACATTGTAAAAATTAGGTAATTTGTAAAAAAATGAACAAACAAACAAACATAGAATAAAACTTGTAAAAACAGCTGTCCAAAATCAAAGAAACATAGGAATGACCTTGAGGCCATTGAAAAATAGAGTGCTAGGAGCCAGGTAAAATTATGTGTGTCACTATTCAAAAAGAAAACAAAGCAGTCAAAAAATGCTTTCAAGGCTTAATTGGTAAGTTATGCAGGCTATCACATGGAAAAGCTTTCTAAAAAAATGGAAATCTGGCCCAGAAAGAGATAATAAGAAAGTCCATATATATAGAATGTTGGAAAAAAAAAAAAAAAAAAAAAAAAGACAACAACAGCAGAAACAACTAAAAAACAGATGGTCTGAAAGGAATATGAAGAGTATAGCAGAGAGTTAGCCAAAAGCATCTAAAGAAGGAAGAAGACAAGGGAGTTAACAGGATGGTGTGGCCACCAAACGGGGGAACACAGACCAGGATGACTCCCATCTGGACAGTTCCGGAACCTCAGGCCCATGACTGCCTCCAGTTCTGTCCACCGAACACCCATGTCAGTGCTAGCTGTGTTCAGTACCTTCAGAAATGATCTGGGAGAGGCAATGAAATCTCCAAAAATGGTATAGTCAAGCCTCAATATCAATACAGAAGAGATAATACATCTAGAGAACAGTAAAATAAACCATGCTTGTACATTGCTGTAGCTGTAAATGCCAGTTAAAACCACCAGAAAGGGACCTTGGAGTCATTACTGGATGGTTTTAAAAATCCCTGTCTCAAGGTGCAGTGGCAAATATAAATGGGATGGTCTTGGCCATCGGGAGGACAAAACATTATCAAGATATCATCACTGGGAACAAGACAGTTATTTTGCTACCATCTACCATATCTGGGATGTGCTATGCTTCCAGCGCTGTGTGCAGTCCTAGTTGTGCATCTAAGGCAGGACTTAGTGGAGCTGAGGTGGTATGGGATAGGAGAAATTAAAAGGATCAGGGGGATGAAGTGATTTTCTTTCATGCAGTGACTACAAATGTTGGGACTCTTCCTTTTGCAGATAGAAAATCTTGAAGCAGAAAAAGAATGGGTGAGAGAATAACAAGGGTGCTAGCTAAGCTGAATGCAGAGCTGCTATTTGCCACATCCTTGAACTTGATGAAAGAGGGAGACTTGTTTAAAAGCAAACTTTCCTTTACTACGTGCATAGTGAAGCCCTGTACCTTGCTCCGATAGGGGAGTGACATGAAGGCAAGCAGTGCCATCAGTCCAGAAAAAGGAGACAAATTCATGGGCAGCAGGTCGATAAGTAGATACCAAAAGAACTAGAGAGGAAATTACCTTCTGACATCCTTAATCAAGCAACTGCAGAGGCAGTGGCAGTGTGAGGGAAATGGACTGCCCTGAAATGGCTGGGGTTGTGCATTACATCTCTGATGGCCATTTCTGAACACTGGGCTGGATGGACCACAGGTCCTGTCCAGTCTAGTACCTCTTCTCTTCTTCCTTTCTAGTGTAATATTGGGGTTCAAGAAGGGAAAATGAGGAATTTCACAATGAATCAAGTAAACTTGTTGTCTGTCTTCATCTCTGTACCCTGCCTAGAATTCTGTTTGTGCTGAGCTTGCTGAAAAAAAAAATATTGTTATATGCCTAATTGTAACTGTTCCTCCTGAAGAACCATCTTGTGCCAACAAGAAGTCACATGGTAAATACAGGCAGTTTCTAGTTGTAAATTGCTTAGATTTATTCTATCAATTAACAGAAAGGTGGCATCAATGGAGTGGAAAGAAACAATTGAGCAAACAAACAGAAACCTTAGAATAGCAGAAATATGCTCAGTAGCTGAAAATACCTGGAGTGTGAGCTCAGGTTATGGGAACAGCTCGCAGTGGAATTTTGCAACTTCAGAGTTGCCTCCATTTAGAAAGCAGAATTTTTCTCTGTTATTTTTATAGCTATTCCTAGTTAGCTGATATTCCAACCCTAATGCCTTTACTGGCATTTTGCTAGGCTCTGTGATTATTTCCTCAGCTTTCTTCCATTTTCTCATTGACCACATCTAACCTTTTTCCTTTTGTGATCCTCTTTACTTCTGTACTGCACTCAGAGGCAACACAGTGACCTGGCAGACCAGAACAGCTCAGACTATGTCATTTACATCTTCTCAGATGAAGTGTTAGATTCTCTCGAAGTTGCCAGTTTCTTCTCCTTCCCTCCTTATCCTTGCAAGAGGTAGCCACAGACCTGACTATTCTCAGCCCTTGCTACCCTCTGCCTTCTCCCACCTTCTCCCATTTTCTCTCTACAATACTATTTGCTTTCATGCAATATATTAGTATTATATATGTCCTGATATAGATAGGCATAGTCAAGGAACAAAGACACTAGAGGGCTGGCCATTAGAATTAGCAATTTTGTCCTTCACTAGCAAAATAACTGTTCCTGAAAGAGATTAGTGTTGTATTTTATTATTCTTCTTATTATTGTTTTATTATAAACCAGTCTAGGAATGTGAACACAAAGGAACTGGCTTGCCCAGGTTGGTTTCAGAGAGTGCCGTCATATAGTTCAAGTGGGGTGATGACCCCATAGTGGAAAATCATACTGCCCTTTCATGTTAGGGCAGCTGGCTCATGTCCTCACCTTCCCCAGTGTCAATATGTGTGCATGTCAGAAAGCTACTTGATCCGTGCTCATGTGACAGTCTCTTGAGTTTAATTGCCCAAGAAAATCTGGTAGCATGAATGCAGTCGATCTTAGTGGGCTGTTTAAATTCTCTTTCTATCAGGAAATCTCAGTGTTTGCACAACAAGAATCAAGGAAAAGAGAATGAAAGGAGAACATGAAAGAGCTACAAATTATGTTAACACAAAAGTCACAAGTAAAAAATTACTATGATATATTAAAAGTATTTCCCCCATAAGCACTTTTATTTCCTCCTTAACTTGCAAGCCCATAAAACACATGGATACTGAGGGGTAAATGCTTTGTGCAAAGCCCACTGAACACTCATTTACTACCAATACCTAGAGCTGCAGTTGTCACAGTACAACAGCAGACACACTGACCCACAACTATTCCTGTTCCCACTGCCCAAAATGAAGCTCAGAAGTTGTCCCTAAATTCTTTCTGCACATTCCCAGGCAGCTATTGAGTCTGGTTTCCTAATGACCCACTACCTCTTATCAACACCAGTCCATGGTCCTGGGTGATATGGTGATGTGATTGTGACCATGTTCTTACTAAGATGTCTCCCCCACCACAATTTTAAGCTGAGTTTCAGGTTTCCCTGCTGCCTTTATTTGGGCTAGAATAGACAGCATTTTTAGAGTGATATACTTAGTTTAATACTGTCATAAATGAATTTTATGACAGCAGAATCATTTCCAGCCAAACCTTTGGCAAAACATAAAGAATCCACCCTAAGCTTATGACTTTTTCTATGGTGTTTCAAACATAAAAAGGAGTCTAGATTCTTTTTTATTTTTTTTTTTTATTTTTTTGTCTCATATTGAGTGCTTTTCTGAAATTTTCATGTACATGTTGTTTTCCAGCATAATCCTAAGGTATTTTTTAGCCTCCATCCATTCACTGTGCCTTTAAATTGTTTGCATTGTCATCTTTAATAGCACTTCTTCTGGCTTTCTGGTTTATAGTAAGATTGTACTTTGCCCTTTTCTTTTTCTCTTTCCACAATACCATTTTTTTTTTTTTTCCAGAGTAAAGTATATTGAGGAAATTATACACTACTTTATAAGTGCATTACAGCTTGACTACTAGAAAAATCATGAAGTGCATGAAGTGAAGGAATTCCAGATTGAATCTCTTCCCAGAGTTGGTGTCTCTCTCTCTCTCTTCTCTCTCTCTCTCTCTTTTTTTTTTTTTTTTTTTTTTTAAGGGTTGGGTTTGTAGTGAGGAGAAGAAATGGCCAGGAAAAGGAAAAAATCTTAAATCTTAAATCTTACTATCTATCTTGTACAGCTGTCTCCTAGCTCACAGAAATACTGCGTCATCTTCATCTGAGAAAATTAATACTCCTTAGAAAAGTAAGATTCCATTTTATTGTTTTATACATCTTTTATAAATACTTAGTCATTTTCAGTAGACAACAGTGCCTTAGTTACTTTTACTATTGTGCTTGCTAAACATTTGTTCATACTTATTGTCAGTGCTGGCCATCCAGACCACGTCAGGTGGGAGGACAGGCTCTTTTCCTACTGGTACACCTCTCATATTTCTTGCTTTTCTGAATAATCCTTTTACTTGTCTCTGTTTCTACTAAGGCATGGATACGTATCCTAATTTGCAAAAGGAGCATTTTGTTAGAGCTTTTTGTATAAGTATTGTCTACTTCACTATTCAACCTGAATAAATGTGAACCCATCTAAATTGGTTCCAGATCTCAAACTCTTCCAAATACACGTAGACATGAAAGTATGATGAGTCAAATTTGCAAAGTGAAACTCACCTTAACTACAGCCTAGCACAAAGTAACCTGTTTTGGTTTAAGTACGTTAAACTGTATTTATTTTTTCCTCTTTCTGGATGTTTTCTTTGACATCCTAGCTGAATGCAGTATGAAGTAGCCAAGACTCCCCTCAACACAAAGGAAAAGCTTCATGCCAACTGTCTCTGTTAGATTACTTTCCATTTAATTTCAGTCCAAACCTCAACTCCACAATCCAGTTCAATCTCAGTTCTGGAACCACTTCTGATGTTGAACCTCAATATAGAACTTAGATCTAAGCACTTCTTGTCCCCTTGTTTAAAAGTACATGGATCACATGCAAAAGCAAATTCATTGCATTGATTCCTAAAATGATGTCTCAGTATTCTAAAACCAAGGTTATATTAAAAGAGCAACTATTAATATTTATACAGTTTCATCTCATAAAATGCTCTATCTGAGTCTATGGCAATACAAATTGGACAGCATATAAAGCTAGTGATTTGTGCTGAAACTCTAAAAATAAAACAGAGGGTGGAAAGACATGAAAAACTGTCAAGAAATCTGGAAGAACTCACATGTTTGTGTATGCTTTTTTTGAAAAAGAAGTGTTAGGAAATACTGAGCTGTGTGAATTCCAAGGGGACAGGGAAGCTATAAGGTTGGAGCACCAGGATATAACAGAAATGTGAGTGCCTTCTACAAGAAATATTTTTGATTTGAAAAGCAGCAAGGAAAAGAACTCTGTGGGTAAAGTTTGCCAAAAATTAGAGCATTTCACTGTCTGATAGAGTACCAGAGCAATATAAAATGGAATAAAAGCTGATGAATCACTGTCATTTCTATTGGTAAAAAAGCAATACAAGATCCTTCAATGTCAACATTAGATATGAAATGTGTTCCTTGCTGTATTAAATTGCATTTTATTGAAACAGCCAAGGTAAATTTTAACTCTTGAGTACTCAGAGTGTTTACTTTTATGCTGTATGGCATGGACCATAACTGTGGCAACAAAAGGGTTCACAGGCCCATTATAGGTAACCTGGTAGGATATCACATGCTTTATGTGTCCTCACTGGGGAAAAATGGGACAATGAATGACTTTTCATATAAGGAAAAACAAAGTGCAGGGTGAAGAAAAAGGGTCGGGGGGGTCTCTGGGAGAAGAGTGGGGTTGCTCATGAAAAGTCCTGTAGGAAGTTCCAAATAAAGCCAGTTGGTCTGTGCCCTGGCATCCAAGAACAGTGAACAGGGGGGCATGATGGGCAAAAATCACGTTTTATTTATTTATTTATTTATTTATTTATTTTATTGAGAGAGGGAGAGAGAGAGAGTATTTTAAGGGAACTCTCTAGGAAGCCCTAAATATTCTGAGAGGCTGAATTGGTACCAAGGAAGAGATGTCTGAATAGTAAGCTTAGGGCAGTGCTTGGCAAGAGTTGTGAGTACAATGTTGGTAGGGTGTGAAATACATGTTCAAGCAGATGAAGAGTTGCATATTTTTTACCAGGAACTGAAGATATTTTATAACTATAAAAGAGAGGAAACATTAAAACTAATCACCTGGAGGATTAGGTTCTATGCACACACAGTTCTGGTGACCAGGTCCCTAGAGGCTTTTCAGCACTGAGAGCACTATCATATGCCATTAGTATCTAGTATCAAAAGGGTCTGAGCATCAAAAAAGATTCTTAAAAAATATATATATAGTTGAGTTATTAAAAAGAGTTTTTCAATGGTTTAGACTTTTTCAAAATATGATGACTTTAAATAAGTGTTCTTATGATCAGAAATACAAATAAATACTACCACCAACATGCTGATTCTGTATATCAGTTAATCAGTTAAGGTCAGATTCAGAACCCTCTGAAAGTGATAGCACACATTTACCCAGTTCAATAAGTTTAGTATTCCCATATACTACTCATCATCTTTCTTTACATGCATAAACATTCATTTTTATACCCATTCTAGCTTCTTAACCCACTCAGAATACATTCATTTTTCTACCTATTAACAGTCCTTGTTTATTGGCTTTTTGTGTGACTGTGGCTTTTTAAAGACATAAAATGATGCATTGTCTTTGCAAAGGGCCTCTCCACTGCCCTGATGTTCATTACAGAATCCACATACCCATCACCCTCCTATCTACACCATCTTATTTGCCTGAAAGTAATATAATTACATTTATATGCCATCTATTTCATCTGTGTTTCGTGCTAGTTAAATCAGTTTCTTGTGCATTTGTTTCATGCATTCACCACAAATTGATATGTATAACCTATGCATATATTCATCTCGTCAAGTATTCATGTACTGGGTTCCTGTGTTCATTATTGACAGAAATTATTCATCCTAACGAATACATGGGAACACCAGAAAGAGCATATAACACAAAAATAACCTAAATTATAAAAAATGTGCTAGGAAATGTGTGTGTGTACGTGTGTGTGTGTAAAACCAGCTCAGATTTTAAAAGAAGAAAACCTAAAAAAGAAATAATAATAAAATGCTTGTGTGTGTTGGCTGGATGAGTGGATTTATACAGCTCTTCTTCCTCCTCTGCAGTGTGATCAGACAAACCCAAATGCCAGGTGTACAATTCTTTCAGAAAATAAATAAACATTTTGCATAGTCACCATAGTCACTATATTGTCATTGGAACCATCCCAATACATACAGACACAAGAAATCTATAACCATGAACCCGCTTAAACTCTCCAAGTATGTCCAATGATTATAAAACAAACAAACAAACAAACAAAACCACATGTTAGGAAGTGTCTGGCTGATAATAGACCTGCTTGGGGTGTTGTATATATAGGATTGGTGGTGGTGGGCTGTTTTTTTTGTTTGTTTGTTTGTTTGTTTTTTTAAGAAGGGATGAGTGGTTCGGGTTCAGCAGTTCCTCAGTTTATCACCAGGAAGCTTCACAGAGTTAAAAGGAATCAGCCTTTGCTGCTGAATTGGCTGCCATGACAGCAGAGGTACTGAAGACTTGCACTGTGTTGCAATGGAGCACTAACACCAGGGGACTGGTGTGCATGAAGACAGAAAGGGCTGTGCTACAATCACCCTTTGCGAGGCTGGCCTGGTTTGCAGTCAAGTCTTGCAACATGCAGCATATGGAGGACTTGTGAAGGGTAATGTTTCTGATATTTCTGCAAGCTCAAGAGGAGGAAGACATCACGCTGAAAGCAACTTACATTGTTCTCATGTACTAGAACATGAACACCTCGTGTCTGTGATCAGATAATGCTTTCCATTAATTCTTAAGTTTTTTTAAGGAAGGTCTACCTAGACACACAATGCTATATAAAATGGGACTTTGACACTTGAGTGGATTGGCCGTGTATTGCTGATTGCCTCTTTTTACTGCTTTGATCCCAGGACCTCAAAGTACTTTATAAATATTAATGAATAAAGACTCAGGAATGTTCAGTCATTGTGTCTATGCTGTTGGTTATGTCACAGATGGGGGCAAACATATTAAGAGTACAATTTATTCCCCTTTGCTTTACATTTCTGTATATGAGTGAGTTATTGCAACTCTCCTTCATATTCAGGGGAAGAAATGAGAATTTTTAAGATGTGGCTCACTTAATCTATTTTATACATTTATTTATAAGGAAAGGAATCATGCTCTAAAAGTGTCTGTTTCTCTCCATCAAGTGTTATGGGACCCTTAAGGTGACTCACCCCGATTTAGACATCTGCATTGTATAACTCCGTGTTTGCTAAAAGAGTCACCATGGCTCACCTTTAACAGAGTCAAAATTTCCTGATACCTACTACCGTGCTTTGACCATGAGATAAATACCGTATGCAATACACAAAGATGATTAAGTCATCTCATGCTATATCATAGTGTTGGATAGCATATGTTATGAAAAATATGAAGATTTTCTGTAAAAAACCCACCCCAAGCTTAATTCAAAAATTAAGATAATACTCATAAATTTAAAGGTTACTAGACCAACATCACTCAGTGAAAAAGAATGGAAAATCTTTCATTTATTGTAATTTTTAAAGAAATAAAATATACGATTTTATGAACTGTCGATACATTTTTGTGATTAAGGTAACCAAAAAATCCTTCATAATTTTTGCAAGCTAGGATAATAAAGGTAGTCATAGAGATATACCTAATATTTTGCTAATCAGCTGGAAATAATTTCAAAATATATTTAAATTAATATTATTATTATTATTTTATTAAAAAAAAAAAAAAAACGAAAAATGTTAGCTTTAAACAGTCAAGACCCTGTCAGTGGTTAAGTATTCAACTGAGAAATTTCATGGCATTGCTACACTGGAGTGAATGCAGTAGTATTCCAAAAAATTGATAGCAATGTTGGTGCTATTCAGTTGGTGCTTAAGGATCCGAGAGAAAATAGAACCCATGCAGTTAAGACTGGCAGAATAGGAAGTAAAAACAGAAACACAAATTAGAAGAGGACAAATATAGAAAAAAAAAAAAAAAAAGGAAAAAAAAAAAGGAAAAAAAAAGTAGTATATTTCTTTTCTATGATAAGAAAAATGCCTACTTTTCAATAGAAAGTGAAAAGACTGTGGAAGAGATCTAGGGATCTTAGTGGAAAAGCAAGCCAACAACAGATCTTCTTCCAGTAAATGAGCCAAGGAGAGCCTCAGAGCAGTGAGTAGAAATAGGGAAACTAATGTCATGAAAGTTAAAAAGCATATAAAATATCCAGAGAAATCGGCAATAATGAACTACAACGTCCAGTCCTCTTGTCCTCCTTGTTAAAGGAGCACTGAAAACTTTCAAATGAAAACATAAGAGGGGAAAAAAAAAAAAAAAAAAAAAAAAAGACCAAAAAAATCTAAGAATTTTAGTTCTAAACTTGTTTAAATGTTTTGAAATCACTTTCAATGTTTCTAGATTAACTATGTAAAATACAGAATAGGCCATTTATAGGTGCTAGAGCTCTTCACTTCCTACTTGAATGCAGTATGCTTATGTGGACAATTTGTGTGGAGAGAATGATTTATTTCTATAAATCTTTTTTGATGATAAAACAAACACCTGGGATTATAATTCTTGATTTTTATTGCAGATGCTTTTCAGAAACTTTAAAAAGTATTTATGAAATGGTTTAGAATGATTCAGTCTAATGACAGACCAAGGAAATATGATGATGATACTTGTTCCAGTTACAGGTATTCAGATGGCACACGGGTAAGATAGAAATTTTGGATAAATTGCCTAGTGGATTTATGCATCAAAGACAGACTTTAGATTTTAGCTGCAGATTAAAGAAAGCTGTATATTGTTGTTATTATCATTCATTACGTATGTCTATTGCTTTGTGATTCTTGAGTTAAAGCAAAGCATGAGTTTACCAGAAGTAGCTTAGTCTGTACTAAACTAACATTAATATGTTGGTATTTCTGAAATTTACTTATTTATTTATTTATTTATTTATTTATTTATTTTTAGGACTGCAATTAAGTATCTGGTATGATGAGAAATTAATATTTATGAGAGGAAAATGTGATAGATACAAAATAATTAAAGAAATGCGGAAAGAAATAAAGGAAAGATTACTTGTGCTGAAAGAGTTACTGGTTTCAGATAAGGTTCCTACTAAGAACTATGAAGGTCTAATCTCAAGACTGACTTAATTTAGTATTTAGTATATAACATTTAGCATGTAACACTTAACATTTAACATTTAGTATTTTCATTAACAACAAGCAATGAAATCAGAATATTTTTCATTAAATTGGTGACGACAGAGGCAGCAGATATTTTCATCTTAGAGGAGCATTGGAAGAACATACAGGAAGAACCAGGTGATAGAAAAAATAGAAGAAGGTAGGAACAATACTAAGGTCAAGGAAAGTGGGGACTAGCAGAACTTTTGCTAATCGAAGTTTTTTGTGATTAGCCAGATTACATGCATTAAACAAACACAGGAAGAAGTGGAGCTGACAAAATAAATATTGCTGTGGAAAAAAAAAAAAAAAAAAAAAAAGAGAGAGAGATGAGAGAGATTGCAGTCCTCACATGTATGTATTTGACAAGGTATCTTCAGTGAAGAAGGGCAATACTGAATGAAGTACTAATGAGAGCTATCCAAGGATCTTAACATGTCTGTCTTAGAATGAGTTTTCATCACTTCCAGAATTGCTTGTTTCTCTACATTAACTATATAGATGAAGATCCAGGTGAATACAGAGCTAACTTTCAAACCAATGTACTGAGATCAATCCCAGCTCTTAGTGCTCAGTTACTTTTTAATACAAAGAAAATCACGGAATCACAGAATCACAGAATCACAGAACTGTCTAGGTTGGAAGAGACCTCAAGATCATCGAGTCCAACCTCTGACCAAACAGTAACAAGTCCTCCACTAAACCATATCACTAAGCTCAACATCTAAACGTCTTTTAAAGACCTCCAGGGATGGTGACTCCACCACTTCCCTGGGCAGCCCGTTCCAATGTCTAACAACCCTCTCAGTAAAGAAGTTCTTTCTAATATCCAACCTAAAACACGCCTGGCGCAACTTTAGCCCATTCCCCCTCGTCCTGTCACCAGGCACATGGGAGAATAGACCAACCCCCACCTCGCTACAGCCTCCTTTAATGTACTTATAAAGAGTGATAAGGTCGCCCCTGAGCCTCCTTTTCTCCAGGCTGAACAAGCCCAGCTCCCTCAGCCACTCCTCATAAGACTGATTCTCCAGACCCCTCACCAGCTTCATTGCCCTTCTCTGGACTCTCTCAAGCACCTTGATGTCCTTCTTGTAGCGAGGGGCCCAAAACTGAACACAGTACTCGAGGTGCGGCCTCACCAGAGCCGAGTACAGGGGGACAATCACCTCCCTAGCCCTGCTGGCCACACTGCTTCTTATACAAGCCAGGATGCTGTTGTCCTTCTCGGCCACCTGAGCACACTGCTGGCTCATATTCAGCCAACTATCAACCAATACTCCCAGGTCTTTCTCTGCCTGGCAGCTTTCCAACCACTCATCTCCCAGCCTGTAGCTCTGCTTGGGGTTATTGCGCCCCATGTGCAGGACCCGGCACTTGGCCTTGCTGAACTTCATATAGTTGGCCTCAGCCCATCGGTGCAGCCTATCCAGATTCTCTTGCAGAGCCTTCCTACCCTCGAGAAGATTGACACACACACACCTAACTTGGTGTCATCTGCAAACTTACTGAGGGTGCACTTGATCCCCTCATCCAGATCATCGATGAAGATATTAAAGAGGACCGGCCCCAGCACCGAGCCCTGGGGAATGCCACTAGTGACTGGCCTCCAACTGTATTTGACTCCATTCACCACAACTCTTTGGGCCCAGCTATCCAGCCAGTTTCTAACCCAATGAAGTGTACGCCAGTCCAAGCCATGAGAAGCCAGTTTCTTCAGGAGAATGTTGTCACCTTTCAACTTGAAAGATCATGTTGGTCTAAGAGGAAATAGGTATAATCTGTCCATGAAAGAATTACACTCAGAATTAGAAGTAATTGTATAAACATCCAAGGACTGAGAACCTGAACAATCTTAGAATCATAGAATCATTAAGGTTGGAAAAATCTCCAAGATAGCTGGTCCAGCCATCTCCCTACCACCAATGTCACCTACTAAACTGTGTCCCTAAGCACCATATCCAATCTTTCCTTAAACAACCCCAGAAACAGTGACTCCACCACCACCCTGGGCAACTCATTCTAATGTCTGACTTTCCAATGCCCATCTTTCCAGTAGATGTGTGGGTAGTCATTAGCCTATCTACTTTTACAAGGGAACTTGATAATTTTATTATCAGGTGCTCTTTGTGATACTGTTATCTATGACAGTAGGATCTGAATTCAATGGTATTTTAAATCTACATTATCTGTTTCACTCTTTGGAACAGAATAGTTACAAAAGGTATTTGTTATTTATTAATTATGACTTGTTTACACATCCATTGAAAGTGAGGGAGAATCTTTTTTAATATTATATGAACATCCTATGGTTTTGTATGTTTTGTGACTGAACAATGCTCTTTCCAGAAATGTCCTTATAATTGCAGAACCTTCTCTTTCAAAAGTTGTTGCCATTTGGCTTAAATAATTCACATGCAGCAACAAATATTCCTCTTAGATTTTATTATTTTTTTAAATAAAACAATACTCAAGCATGCAGAATATTTCCACAAATTCTTATAGATAAAAACATGAAGAAAACAATTCACATTTGTTTGTTTATTTATTTGTTTTGAAATACTAGCACTTTTATGTAGAAGTCATCAAAAACATATAATTCTGTATATCCACATTTAAACTATTGTATTACCTTTCTCCTGGTTTACATGAAACAAAAGTTAACTATAACTATATATAACAAAGTATGTCATTAGATAATGCATAATGAAGCTACAACAGATGTACTGTAATTTATTATGAGGTACATGCACATATTGTTAGACCAATGTAAGTGGAAATCTTATCCATTGAAAAGGTTGTAACTTAAAGAGAATTGCTTTGACAAAAATGTTCATTTTAGCCATTTGCAAGGTAAACATCCAGAAGAAACCAGTGATCTCATCTTCTTCCCTCTGTACAGTAGAAATACATAAATATTTTCAGCAGATTATTCTTTCCAGCTGTCTCAGGAACTCACCATAAGTAAATATTTGTTCTCTGGCGATGCCAGTCATTTTCCAATCAGATAAACTTGATGATGCTCTTGCAATTTTTATATTTCTATTAAGCTAACAGCAAGTGAGGTGAAATTGATCCATCTGAGAAAAAAAAAAAAGTAAAATAAAAAAATTTTTGTTCCCTACACTAGCCCAGAGCTATTGAAATTTCTGTAACCATAGGTAAGAACAAGAATGGAGACTGAATACCCCCATCAGTTGTTCAAGCAATTTTGGTGATGTCTTCAGCAATTTGCCAGTGCTGGTCAAAGTCTTGTTCCTCCTGTGCTGGCAGGGTTTAACTTTCTGTTTCTGTTACTACAAATACTTCCCTTTTACAGTGTAACAGGAAAAGTAGTGCAACAGATCCAAGAAAACACCTTCTTTCCAGGGCAAGTAACATAATTCAATCTCTTATCAAATCATGAGATTACCAAGTCAATGTGGGAGGCCTTTGATTTCTGGAAAATGAAGTATAAAGATACTTGCTTGTCTAATGAAAATAGAGCTGCTAAAGTTTGGAGGTCTCTAACATCACTAGGGAGAACTTATGTATAGTAGGTCAATATTTTGTGTGATTACTAAAAATCCACTGCTTGGCCGTTAGCTCTGACACATCCCAGGATACATCCATATGACAACATACTTTTGTTCCAACACGATTGAAGCTTGTTTTGCAGCTCAGTAGTCATGAACTGTAAGAAGAAACTTATGCCTGAATGATTCTGCTAGAAAGGTTGGTTGGACAGGTTACCACAATGCCATGTACAGGAGAAAAATAAAATCAAATAAATAAAATAAACAAACAAACAACAACAACAACAAAAGGTGTTTTTTTCAGCAATGGTCAGCAATAAACATTGATTGCAGAATACTCTGCATTCTTGACATTTGCTTCTGGAACATTGCTGTCAATCACGTCTGAGGATTTCATTTAGTTTTTAGCTTGACTGGTTAGAAGAAAATCCTTGTCCAGCCTTTCTAACTAAATGAATATTTCAAGGTCATTTAGGGTGAAGTAATACAGGTGTAACTGGGTGACTACAAAGTGGGTGAACAAGACCAGTAGAACACTTCTTGCTCCAGAATATTATAGAGGTATGAAAGGGAATCAAAGGGGGGAGGGGGGAACACTTTTTAACAGTTTTGTCTTGGATCATATTATTACTGTGATAAGAAGAAATGCCATCATGATAGCTGCCTTAGAGTAACTATGCAGGGAGATTAACAGGCTCATTGTGCCTTGAAGGCTGCAATTTAAACAGTAAGATACTTCATTTTGTAACCTATCACATTTAAACACTGATCAGGATATACTTTCTGAATAAAAGATTAAGACTTCATATATCAAAAAGACTTACCCATTCCTCATACTGCCACAGTGAGATACCACAGCTGATGGAAGAGGGAATGCCCTTTCTGGGGTGTACTTACAACATTTGATTATTACATTTTAGTATCTGATTTTTTTTCTTTACTTCTTTTTTTGATGAATGCCAGAACACCCAACAGAGATATTTTTTTTTTTTCCCCCTGCACAACAGCTGTGCCTTTTGAATCTCACAGATTGGCTGAGAGGAGGTGACACTCTGTAGGCTAAACATCATTCAGCACTGGCTGAGCTCACTAGAATGCAAATGCATTGTCTTAATAGTCCTGCTTGAAAGACATCTGTAGTCACTGCACAGATATAGAGAGCAAGGGCAGAACATGACAGATTGCAGTTGTGGGGGAGAAAAAGAGACAATTCATGGAAATATTTAAGTGTACTGAAGAAACAATCACCACCAAAACCAAACAAAAAACAAAAAAACAAAAACAAACAAACAAACAAACAACAACAACAACAAAACACAAACAAACATAGTTGCACTGGAATGTGAAGAAGTAGGCCCAAGAACAATTATAGTAAATCTTTGACAGTGACAATGCAACATGAATTAACAGCAGCTTTGGTACAAATTGCATGTATTGCTTTATGCAGGGTCACAAACATAAGAGTGGAGGAAATGTTTGTTTGTACTTGGCGTTTTGTATTTCTGCAACCTGCTATGAAGATAACACGAAAGAATTTTATGTCCTGAGATGCTTCTCAAAAAGTAAACATATTTAAAAATTAGTGGGTCACTAGTTATACCTCTATATCTTATCATCTTCCATAGCACCTTCTAATCTAATATCTGAAAGCTGCCTTGGTAAATTTCTGTTACAGTTTTTCTGATTTGAGGGAATCTTCTGTTTTCCTCCCGTGGCCATGGTGGGTATGCACATCTTGTTCCCTTATTCACCCCACAAAAAGCATAAGAGCATTTTAAGAAGAAGAAAAGAACTGTCTTGACTCTCAGGTTTATAGCCGTATTGATACATACACCATATCCTACTAGGGTAGGTTTTCTCATGTACACATGACTAAATTATCTTCCTCCAGAACAGGATGATTCCATACATGCAACCTATTGAGAACAGTTTCTAGCTTACAGATTTTCAGATACCCAGGAAAAGGCTATGTGCAATAGAGCAGAACCTTGTCAAGATCTGTGCTACGAAATTTACACATATGAATATGTGCACATCAGTGCTTGAGTCTGTGCATAGTCTCTGTGATGTTTACATTGCTGAAGAAGAACTCAGGTAGTCCTGAGTGAGGTCCTTCGGTCAGCTCCACAAGGTGCTTTGTGTAGAGAGGTACATTTGAAGTGCTTCTACACAAACACATGCAATATGAGAAATAAAATGGATGAGCTAGAAGTCTTGGTCCAGTCCCACAGCTACAGCATCATTGGCATAAGTGAAACCTGATGGGATGAGTCCTGTGACTGGTGTGTTGCAATAGATGGTTACAGGCTCTTCAGGAGGGACAGGCAGGGTAGACAAGGTGGTGGGGTGGCAATGTATGTGAAGTGTGGGCTGGACTGTGTGGAACTTCAAGTTGGTGATGGCAAAGTTGAGAGCCTCTGGGTAAAGATTAAGGGATGAACAAATAAAGGGGGTGTCATTGTGGGAGTCTATTACAGACCACCTAGCCAGGACGACAACGCCGATGAATTATTCTTTGCAGAACTAAGAGATGCCTCAAGGTCAATTCCCCTTGTCCTTATGGGGGACTTCAGCTTGCCAGACATCAACTGGAATCACCACATGGCTGACACAAGCAACTCCAGGAGGTTCATGAAGCACCTGGATGACAACTTCTTGGTGCAGGTGCCAAGGTAGCCACCTAGAAAAGTTGCCCTCCTAGATCTGTTGCTGGAGAACAGAGAGGGTCTTGTGGGACACACAGCTATTGGTGGCCATCTCGGTCACAGTGACCATGAAGTGGTTGAGTTTAGAATTTACAGTGACAGAAGGAAAACTGCCACCAAACTTCAGCCCTGAATATGGGGAAAGCAGACTTCAGGCTGCTCAGGGAACTAGTCAGCAAGGTCCCCTGGAAAACTGCTTTTGAAGACATTGACGTCCATCAGTGCTGGTTAATCTTTAAGCACTGGCTCCTAAAAGCACAAGATCAGGCAATTGCAAAATATCGTAAGTCAGGTAGGTGGGGCAGAAGGCTGGCCTGGCTGACCAGGGATCTTCTGCTGGAGCTTAGGTGAAAAAAGAAAGTGTATGGCTGCTGGAAGGAGGGTCAGGTGATAAGGAAAGAACACAGGGATGTTGTTCATGTTTGTAGGGAGAAAATTTGTGTGGCCAAAGCCCAACTAGAGTTGAAGCTGGCCATGTCTGTGGGACACAATAAAAGAGTTTTTTTGTTTGTTTGTTTGTTTGTTTGTTTTTGTTTTTTTTTTTTTTAGATATGTGAACAGAAAAGGGAGAACCAGAAAAAACATAGGTCCACTACTTGATGGGGAAGGTCTCCTCACAGACAATGACACAGGCAAAGCAGAGATGTTTAATGCCTTCTTCACCTCTGTCTTCAACACTGATGATGGGCTTCAGGACCCAGGGTGCCCTGAGTTGGAGGACCATGACAGTGGGAATGGCAAACTCCCAACTGACCCTGAACGTGTGTGGGATTTGCTGCTCTGCCTGAATCCAAGTCCATGGGTCTGGATGGGATTCATCCCAGGGTGCTTAAAGAGCTGGCTGACGTCATCGCGGGACCTCTCTCAATTATTTTTCAATGATCTCGGGAATCTGGAGAGGTCTCAGTACCCTGGAAGCTGGCAAATGTTGTGCCAGTTTTCAAGAAGTGTAAGAAAGAAGACCCTAGATATTACAGGCCTGTCAGTCTCATGTCAGTGCCTGGTAAAATTATGGAGAAGATGATTCTTGAAGTTACTGAAGCGCACCTTGGGGAAAATGCAGTCATTGCTCCCAGCCAACATGGGTTCATAAGGGGTAGATCCTGCCTAACAAGTTTGATTTCCTTTTATGATAAGATCACCCATCTAGTCAATCAAGGGAAAACAGCCAATGTGATCTTTTTGGACTTCAGCAAGGCTTTTGACATGGTTACTCATAGGATCCTACTGGACAAAATGTCCAGCATACAACTTAACAAAAACATCATCCTATGGGGCAGCAATAGGCTGATGGGCAGGGCTGAAAGGATTGTGGTAAATGGGGCCACATCTGGCTGGTGGATGGTCACTAGTGGGGTTTCTCAAGGCTCCATTTTAGGGCCAGTCCTCTTCAATGTTTTTATAAATGATTTGGATGTAGGACTAGAAGGTGTTTTGAGCAAATTTGCCAATGACACCAAACTTGGAGGAGTTGTAGACTCAAATGAGGGTGGAAAGGCCAGAGAGATCTGGACAGACTGGAGAGCTGGGTGATCCCCAACCACATGAAGTTTTACAAAAGCAAATGCCGGGTCCTGCACCTGGGACATGGCAACCCTGGCTATATGTACTGACTGGGCAACGAGACGCTGGAGAGCAGCCCTGCAGAGATATATCTGGGGGTTGTGGTTGACAGCAAGTTGAATATGAGCCAGCACTGTGCCCTGGAAGCCAGGAGGGCCTACCATATCCTGGGATGCATCAAGCATGGCATTGCTAGTCGGTCAAGGGAAGTGATTGTCCCACTCTACTCTGTGCTGGTGCAGCCTCACTTCAAGTACTGTGTGAAGTTCTGGGCACTACAGTACAAAAAGGATGTAAAACTATTGCAGAGTGTCCAGAGGAGGGCGACGAAGATGGTGAAGGGCCTAGAGGGGAAGACATATGAGGAGCGGCTGAGGTCACTTGGCCTGTTCAGCTTGGAGAAGAGGAGGCTGAGGGGAGACCTCATTGTGGTCTACAACTTCCTCGCGAGGGGGAACAGAGACACAGGTGACCGATTCTCCGTAAATACCAGTGATAGGACCTGCAGGAACAGTGTTAAGCTGAGGCAGGGGAGGTTTAGGTTGGACATCATTCTTCACCGAGAGGGTGGATGCACACTGGAACAGGCTCCCCAGTGAAGTAGTCACTGCACCAAACCTGTATGAATTTAAGAAGCGATTGGACTGTGCACTTAGTCACATGGTCTAAACTTTTAGGTAGACCTGTGCAGTGCCAGGAGTTGGATTTGATGATCGTTATGGGTCTCTTCCAACTTGGGATATTCTATGATTCTATGATTCTAGTCCTATACAGAAGTAGTTTCTATCCTCAAGACTTTTTTATATCTTTTGGAGTAGAGAATAGCTGCAGAGGGCTGCTGTAAGGCAACGTGGCAAAGGGGGCTTTGCCAGGTACAAACTTGCACTAATAGAAAAGAGGTTGTATGTTTTGCTCCCTTTTCATCTTTGTAATTCAACTTGCAGGGTACAGGTGAAACCTATTAAACTCCTGTGGCTAAGGCATTCACATCTCTGGCACATGCTCACCAGAAGTGGGATGCATATGGACAAGGAATTCCAGTAACTCCCTTTCTGCTTATTCATTGCTTTCTACTCTAATAAGAATCACTGACTGAAAGGGAAGGAATACCTTGACAGGTACCACACACAGAGTTAATCTACCCTTCAGTGGGAACTGCACCATCCCACCAGCCACTTTTCATAATCTTCTGTGTCTATCAACAGCAACACTGCCAGAAGAGAATAGCTGCCTCACTAGATCATGCTGTAACTGGTAGTGTTAGCCCCTGAATTGCTGATGGGTTTGAAGAACAAGAAGGTTGGTTAAAAATTAAATGAGGTAGAAGACATGGAGAGACTACAAGGTAATAGATTTAGTAGTAGTGGTTTTTTGTTTGTTTGCTTGTTTATTTTCTTCTTTTGTTTAAATGTCATTTTCTGTGTTTCATTTTGTGCACATTGTCTCTCGTCCTCTCACTGAACACCATGTAGTACGGTTGTATCTTCTTTACTTCCCCACTCCCTCCCTCCCTAGTCAGGTATGTATACACATAGATAAGGTCTCCCTGAGCCTACTTTTTTTCCACGCTGAATAGTCCCACCTGTCTTTGTTAATTCTCATATGACAAATGTTACTGGCCCTTAATGTTCCTCATGACCCGTCACTAGACTCACTACAGTATGTTCATGTATTTCTTGTATACATCCACTGCAGCCCTAGGCTGTATGAGCTATTCCACCACATCTTCATGATCTGAATGAGTCCACAGCCCTATAATGTGTTTATATCTGTAATTTCTCCTGTTTATTTCCCATTCTGAAGGTATTAGTGTGCAGCACTTCAGAGAGGTACAAAGTTGTGCTGATTTCCTAGGAAAATTGTGTGTTTCCCCCACATGCTGGCATCTCAGCAATTATTAATTTGTGAATATACATTTGGGGTGGGCACTCTCTTGCTCTGTTTTGTTTATTAAAGGGTCTACCTTGTCCACAACAACCTGCACCTTCTCCATGGCTATCCCATCCACAGCACTTCAGTGTCCTTAAGCTTCCTAAATTAATATAATTTTGGAGATCTCTGGTTGCTTTTTCATTCATTTTCAAGAGCTTTAAAAGATTCTTCACCTAATTCAAATCCTTCCAAAAACATCTGTTCTTTCAATAAAAACCCTTTCTGCAATAAGATCTAATCAATATCTGCAAAGGATTATGAGACTTTAAAAGTTGCCTTCTGAGACAGGAAGATGGAAGAGGTTTTCAGAGTGTCAGGAGATATGTTCTGAAGGTCAGAGAACAGAACCTCTGAAAATCAGGAGAGTTCTTGGTCCTTGGTCTTTGTCATTAATTTGGTATGTTATGTGATGGAAGATGATTTGGAAGAAGATAAATTCAGAAAAATAAGAGATAAGATTTCATTTTCAGAATGATTTCTGCTGACTTAATTATTATTTTTTTTTTTTTTATGGTAGCAGCAGATGTGTCTATTCTCTTTCAACTTAAGCACAAACCCTGTAATTTAGTCACTAGTTAGAAACAAATTTGCTTTGATTTACATATTACACAAGCCTTTATTAATCCCTTCCCTTCCCTTTCCCTCAAACACACGCACACACCTTACTGAGAATTGTACACCTCAGTTCAAGTACTATGAGTCTATATTCCACAGGAGCACTGTGTCATATTTTGTCAGTGAAATGATGTTCTACAGCACGTACATATAAGTAGTCCTGCCTGTAATGAAAGAAGGTGGTTTTAAAATAGATAAAATAAATTTAAATTTATAATATAAATATAATATATAATATATATAATATATAATATAATATAATATAAATATAATATAAATATATTATATTTATTATATATTATTATTATATTATATTATATAAATATATTATAAATTTAAATTTATAATATAAATTTATATTAATATTTATACCTATATTTAAATAAATATAATTTAAAATAAAACTTTTGGAGTTTTCTAAATAGTCAAAACTGCAGCCAAGGTAGGCATGTGAACTCATAGTCACCTTTCTTGTTGGCAGGCAGAAATTCTCTGGAGTGCAATAATTAGAAAAAGTCTCTCTGACTCTGTTGTGGCTGCTTTGCTGAGGGTGGTAGTGACAAGATCAAATGCCATTTTGGCACTAATTGTAAGAACACTGAATCTCACTAAGCTGTATAAATATACTAGTGGTCTTACACTACTAGCTTCTGGATCAGTACAAAATACTGAACAGGATCAAAGAGGTAAAAAAAAAATAAAAGAAATCTACTGAAATAGTAAGAATGGATGATAATAACTACCCGCAAAGAGCCTGGTCAAATATCACAAGACAAGATTAAGGAAAAAATTCTTAACAGTTTAAATGAGCATGTTCTGGAACAGCTACACTGTCTTATGTTATCTAAGCAGAGACATTTTCTTTAACATAGTCCCTTCTGCCTCACAAAAAAATGCAAAAGGCGAAATATTTGATATTGTGGTCATATCAAAATTACATTCAATGTTATTGAAATCTATTACTTAGCAACAATTGTTTAGAAAGGACAGATTATATAGATGTGGGAAGCTAGTTTGAAAGTGAAGAAATTAAGATCCTTTAACAAAGTGTATATACAAAATAAGCAAAACAGCTTCAACTACTCTATTGTATATTGTAGATCTATGAGCTCACATGGACTGTGAGCATATGTGTAACTATGTATGCACTAATCACCTCTTACGGCAACTGTTTTCAAACACAGTTTATTAGTAGGAAAACCTTCCAAAAGAGCCTTCTTATCTTGTTTATATTTTAAATTAATTAATTACTTTCTGTTTCCACTGGGTAGATAAATCATACTACATGTTAAGAACTAGTCAGAGCTGACACTGTTACCGACGCTATCTAGAAACTAAGAACTGTATACTCCTTAGTCATACTAATTCCAGGCAGTAGCTCAGTCCACCTCTAACCTCTTTTATTTGCCAATAAGATTTCAGATTACAGGTAATTAATATGCACAGTGTTTCTTCATAGTAAGGGAGAGTGAATAATTCCAATATCTGGGTAATTTCCAAGCCTATCAGGCAAAATACTTATAATAACACAGGCACACACACAAAGACATGCAACATCATACAATAGACCACTAGGAGGACAATCAGTGGTTGGTCTAAAACATTTAGGAAATGTCCTTGCTAAACTTTCATATCTAGGTAACATCTGAAATGAAACTAAAGAAAAGACACCTTATAACAGGTGTCATACTGTTACCTAATAAATCTGGTGAATACTCACACAAGATCCAGTCTTATGTTTCTATTCAAATATAATTTGCCTATTCTCTGGTTTGAACACTGAAATAGCTTTAGCACAGTACTAGGACACAACTACATGTTGAAGTGATGTTGGTAGCTTGTATGTATATAACACATAGGTTGAAAGCCTTCATGTGTGGATAGATGAATGAATGCCTGTGCAGTGACAATTCCTTCAATATTTGTGCTATTTAACAACAGAAATAAAAACTAAGCTTCCAAAAGCATCAAATGGGGTCTATAAAACCAAATATTTGACCACATTGACACTTAGTTAAAGTGTCCGTTGATGGGATCCCATTGCAGACATGTTGCCTGTGCGTCTCTGCTGTATTTTTATCTCATTCAGAAGGAAAATATTATTTTTTGATAATGTAGTGATACCAGTTTATTGTTCTACTCACGGTTTGCATCTTGTGTACAAAGGCCATAACTCAGTTCTAAATCAACAGGAACATTTTAATGATAATTACGGAAACAATTACAAAAACTGATTTCAGCAGTCTGTTGAATAATCATCATCATCATCACCACCTAACAGTTGGCACTACTAGTGTTTAGGTAATTTCTCCAAGAAGATGCTCCACTGAGAGTCCTAAAAGTAGCAGAACATGTTTTCCCAAGTAAGTGGCTTTTTTACGATAAGTAGGTTTATGTCTGTGTTTCTTTTGACGCATTCATGGCACTGTTGATGCTTCTTTTGGTGTTGGACTTTCCAGCCAGTTTTCACTGACTGCTCTGTACAGTCCTCTGGATTATGTGTTTGGCTTTGTTTCAAGAATCTGTGAACACAAAGCCTATTAAGTATATGATTTCATTCAAAGTTTTACCTATGCTTAGTTTTTCCTCTAAGTGCTGAAATGGGTGAATGCTTTCTTGTTATTTAATTATGTTCCTATCACCCCACCACTACCACCAAGAAAATGGAATATTTGATAAAAATACTTGACATCGATAAAAAAAAAAAAAAAAAAGAAAGAAAAAAAAAAAGTGAGTTAGAAAACTGTACAGTCATACAAAAGGTGTGATAGTTACAAAAAGAGCCAACTTAGAAAAGGGTTAGCAACTCACCCGGCCAAGTTAAACATGACACAATTGGGGCTAATTGACTTCCCTTCTTCGACCTCCCAAGTCTGAGTTTATGAAAACCTGGAAAGCTAAATTAACCCCAATTGTGTCTTGTTTAACTTGGCGATTTAAGTTAAATGGATAACCCTTTTGTGACTTGGCTCTTTTTGTAGATATCACACCTTTGGATAATTAACATTCCCTCTTTCCCACCTTTCTAAATCACCTTTTACTTTAGTTTACACATTTTGATTTGCAGTGGAAAAAGAAGCAAAACTCTAGATTTTTTTAGCAGACAAGCTCCACTGTAAGTAAAAACAAAAAAAACAAAAAACAAAAAACAAACAAACAAACAAACAAAAAACATAAAACAAAACAAAACAAGAAACTTGAAAGTACATTACAAATAATTAAAAGTACCAAGGCATGGTAGGAATTCAAGAATGCTATGGGGACTTCAGTAAGAAACTGGTATGACAGTAGGTAAGACATAATTCTAATATAAAAGGAGAAATCCTACCTTTTATATATTTATTAAACTGTATAAATTTCCAAATCCACATTCTAGTACCTAAATTCAAACTTTCACATGTAAGCATGTGAGTATCAATCGGTTTTCTCTGACTTCAGCAGATGTTGTAGTCACTCAAAATATATAAAAATTGGGTTATAACTAAAATGCCAAAATATGAACTAAAGAGTCCCACACAGGTTTTCACTTTTCAGAAACTTGATTTCTTTACATTGCAGTATTGTCTTTGGAGGGCTCAATATTGTGACTTCGTTTAAACTGAAGATGGTTATACAAAGAAAGATGTCATGAGCTTTTGGTGGAATTAGAAAGCAACTGCTGGCAAGACTTTGATATGAAAATACAGAAGGTCAATTTAAGACAATAAAATACTTCATGTATTTTGTCTCTGGAATTTTCTCTGTGTCAACATCTGAAATGCTGCAGTGTTCTCTTACAAGACATCTGAATGAACAAAATGCCTGTGGCAGGAGCAGCATCTGGAGATCGTTGTCAAAAAGAGTTAGTGAGGCAAATCATTATCTGGAGGTGCTTCTCACACTCCTGTGACTACAGAGGGAACCTAGAAGACTAGCTTCTATCAGGTTATTGAAATAAGTCAAGCCTTAAGTGCTCAGTAAAGGCCACAAATAAGCATGCCCGAAATTACAACTGCCTAATAGAATCAGGTCCATAATACTGAGAGAAAATGAATGTCTGAAAAAAAATATATATAGAGAGAATTTGTTAGTGGGATATTCTTCTGTGATTTATTTAATGATAACCATGATCCCTATAACACATTGTGTTGGGTCTGTCTGAGCTGGAGTCACCTTTTCCCTGCAGCAGCCCGCACAGTGCTGTACTCTGCACTCGTAGCTGGAACAGCACTGATATCACTCCAGTGTTGTGTCTATTGCTGCATAGTGCTGGCACAGCATCAGGACTCCTTCCAAGCCCCCAAGAGCCAGCAGGCTGGGGGTGGGCAAGTGATGGGGAGGGGACATTGCTGGGGCAGCTGACCTAAACCAACCAAAGGGATATTCCATAACACCTGATGTCACACTCAGCAATAAAAGGGGGGGCTCTCGTGGGGGAGGGGGCTGTTCCTCCTGAACAACCACTACGCGTTTGAGGCCCTGCTTCCCAGGATGTGGCCAAACACCACTTGCTGATGGGAAGTAGAGAATAATTTTTTCTCTCTCTGTGCTTCCGCGCAGACTGATTGCTTCTTTTGTCTCTGTTTTTTCCTCCCCATTCCCTTTCCCTTTAATTAAACCTTTCTTATCTCAAACCTCGAGTTCTCTGTGTTGTATTTTCTCCCCCTTCCTCTTTGAGGAGAGGGGGAGTGAGAGAGCGGTTGTGGTGGAGCTCGGCTGCCCACCCGAGTAAAACCACCACACACATATCTTTGTAAAACCTGGGAAGGCTGACTCAAGATCTCAAAGCTGACTGTTGACATTTTTTATTAATGCGACATTGCATAGAGATTTTTTTACAAAAGGAGTTTTATGAGCCACACTCATTTTTGTTGTTCATTACCCCCATTTTATTTGGATAATAGAGAAGCAAAACTTTTTAGAAATAAAAATTTTGTTACATTAACTTTACAGTAATGCAGAGATATTTATATACTTGTATCAGAGTACCTTTGCAATTGTACTAAAGATCCTTCCGAGAATTCAGTCCTTCTACCTGTTGGCTATGGCAGATTTCTTAAAGGCAAAGTATACTAATGTTATAATTATATTAGCATGTTTTAAAAATTATTATTATTTTTTTTAAATTCAGAATGTACTTACAACAATGTTTTAATCATTGTTTTTTTTGTTTTTTTGTTTTTTTTTTTTTTTTCCCAAGTGGGGAATTACTTTTCCCAAATTGTGCCTTCCTTGCAATCTGTTAAAAATCCAGTCTACAATGTTAATAACAGATATAACTAACTTTATTGTTAGTTAATATTAATAATAAATATACTAATAAGAAGAACTATTCATCATACAAAGTGCAGGAAAATAGATGTGCGCTTAGGGAAAAAAAAAAAAAAATGAAACAAAAGTACAAAAGACTCAATATGTAGAGATTAAAACTGGGTTCTGTTTGCTTGTGTTCTTGCCTTGTTTTGTAATTTAACACCTTTCAAAGAACATCCAATTCCTGTTTAGGAACCGATTATCTCAGCTTTCTACAGTTTGAGCCCCAGTGTTGTAAATGGAGAGACTATATTATCCTCAGGAAGAGATGGGTTGCTTCCATCAGGTCTGTCCATTGAACAGTTCAGATCTGAATATGTATACAATAAAAATCCACATTTGGTCAGGTGATAACTGTGACTTTCAGAACTTCAGAGGAACAAAACAGGTCATACAGTAGGTTACTACCAGTTCCTGTAGGTAAGAGATGTTCATTAGTCCTTTCTATGCTTTGGCCTATAAGCAGTTTTCATATCTATTTGGAAAAGTAGCAGAATAATATGTTTCTGGAATACAAGTATTATGAGGAGCAGCTGAGGGAGCTAGAATTGTTTAGTCCAGAGAAGAGAAGTCTTAAGGGAGACCTTATTGCTCTCTACAACTACCTGAAGGGAAGTTGTGGGGACCTGGGGGTCAGCCTCCTCTCGCAGATAACTAGAGGGAACGGCCTCAAGTTACACTAGGTGAGGTTCAGGTTGGAAATTAGGAAACATTTCTTCTCAGAAAAGAGTATTTAGGCATTAGAAGAGGTTGCCCAGGGAGGTGGTAGAGTCACCATCCCTGAGGGTGTTTAAGGAAAGGTTGGATGCGGTACTTCGGGACATGGTTTAGTGGGTGACATTGGTAGTAGGGGGATGGTTGGTCTAGATGATCTAGGAGGTCTTTTCAAACCTTAATGATTCTAAGATTCTACAATAACTAGAACCCATAGCAACCCAGCTCAGCCTTAGTTGTCCAGATATATTAGTGAGAAATGAAATCCCTCTGTGACCTTTATAGTACCGAAATTTCTGTGCTGATTAAGTTTTAACTCACCATTTCATTAGCTCAAGATATTCTATTATTCAAGTGAGAGTAAAACAAC
Source organism: Aythya marila (assembly GCF_965140915.1). Taxonomy (NCBI): domain Eukaryota; kingdom Metazoa; phylum Chordata; class Aves; order Anseriformes; family Anatidae; genus Aythya; species Aythya marila. Next base: position 71,319,616 of record NC_139042.1, on the reverse strand, counting down.
TGAATCCAAACTGTCTTGATTTTCATGTTGGCAAAGTCCCAAATTCTGTCTGGGACTTGCTTTTAAGTAGCCTTTATATACATGAAAGAAGGAGTCTAAATTCCATTTTTTGTCTCTAGAGCATTAAAAGTAGGAAAATTCAGGTTTACTGCTTACAGTCTGAGCCAATCTTAGTTTAAGTGGAAAGCCTTCTTGCTAACAGAAGTTAAACAAAACAAAACAAAACAACAACAGAAAATGCACAACATAGCAAACTATTTATTCAGAAAGTAGAGCTACCTTGGTATACCTCATATTATCACATTTTGAGTGAATGATATTCAGAAAGCAGATGCAAGTCTCAACCAGAGAGCTTGCACTGGGAGTCTGCTTGCCAAATGTCCCATTGTTCAGTTTTATGTGCCCACACTTAAAATAAAGGCAGAGATCGAGTCAGAAGAGATGATTCTTCTTTTTGAACTTCTTCCAACCATTGCTGCAGAATATGTTTTAGGTTTTTTTTTTTTGTTTTTTTTTTTTTTTGGAAGTTTTATATTGAAGAGTTGTCAGTAAAAATTATTATTTGTAATGAGTTTTTCAAAATTTTATTCCCGAGGGCCTCATAGACCAGGGGGCCTCCCCCTCCCAATCCATCCCATTCCAGTTACTAAGCACTTTCCTCTCATGAGTATAATGATTATCAACTTATTTTTCACTTAACGGAGGAGTAGGAGGGGGAATTTAAGCTGCCTTCTTGACAATGCTTTCAAATGGTGATGAAATGTCTTCTTCATATCTGAAGAGTACATGATTATTAGCACTGAATCTGACAGATACGATTTCTGAATATTTTTGTGGCATTAATTTAAATCAATGTAATGTTTGAAAACATTTCAGCCCCTCAAACAGCTGATGCAGCTTAGATTCAATTATAACAAATTGCAACACACTGTCAAGTCTTTTTACGAAGTCATTAGTCAGGGATTTTGAATGTGCGGCCTCCGAATGGAGTTCGGTTAGCTGACAGCTCTAATTGTTGGGAACTGCTAAAGGATTGCTAATGAACTGGGGGATCTGTTGGGCCTGTAGCTTTCTTCAAGGATGAATTTTTTGAAAACTTTCACAAGATCAAAGCAGCATAACATGGACCATTTGCTAAATTGTCAGCAGTAGAGTGAAGCAGTCTGAGTCCCAGCTTTAAAGCTGAAGCTTCAGTAGAAAGCACCATGCGACTCCTGCCCCTGAGCTTTTTTTCATGTGTCAGTAAAACCATACTGAGAAACAATGACTTGAAGAAAGAGCCCCAGAGCTGCAATGGCCACTGTGGCTTAATTAGGAAGAGCAGAAAGGGAGACAAAATTTGCTTTCTGTTGTTGCAGTACAAGAGGGTTGAATCCAAAACAAGCACAACCAGCCTCCCAGAAACTTGTTTTGCAGCTTCCAAACTATTAATGGCTGGAGATGTATATGACTATACAGAAGGATCAGGAAGGCTTGTCTTATTCTTCCACAAAAGGACTTGCAATGGAGTTACCAGGTGTGTCTTTAGGGCCCAGGACCCACTTGCTGAAGGCAACAGGAGCTTTCCCCTTAATTTCAGTGGGATCAAGCCTTTCCCTCCATCACCTGCTGCAGTGCCCACACAAGTTAGTGGAAACTTTCACACTGATTTTGTTGGACACTGTATCTCCAGGCCTGGTTTAGCTGGACAGCAATGCGCAGGCAGTGGAGAGTTACCAGCTGCTGCTGCTTCATTTTATTCAGAGGCAGAAAGCCAGTGCAGTGAAGGAAAACTTTTAAAATGATCTTAAAAGAAAAGAAAGATATGAAAATGCGTCTCCATCATTTCCATCTGGTTTATATTTTCCTTTTCTAGTCAATCTAGTCAAGTCCTTTTTAGGCCTGTGCTTTTTTTTTTTTTTTTTTTTTTTTTTTTTTTTTTTAACTCCTTCTCATTGAAATTTACTATGGTATCCTTTTACCAAAAGAAAATAATGCCTGTTGAGCTATAGTAACATTGGTCAATTACCCAAACTTCTTAATATAGAAGTCTGCTGGGGAGAAAAATGTTTGAAATAAGATTTACATTATTACTTCTTTAAATTAACACTTCAATGGGACTCTAGGAGAAACAAATTCTTTCCTCCAAACACTGTGTGAGGTACAGTACCAAACTTGTGTTATCCTCTCCAAGACAAACTCTGTGTTTGAAAACCAACACTGAAAGTCATATACTGAAAAGTTTTTGGAGTACTTGAAATGGTGACTATAATTCTTAACATCATTGCAGTCTGGGTTGTCTTCGATATGAATTTTGCATCTCACACCTTCTTCTGAAATATTTAATCTCTCTATTACACACCCCCTCCTTCTAGGGGATTTCTATTGTCTCTGGTCAGCAGATGTGGAAGGGTTTTCCTTGGAGAAATATGTTGGGAAATATGAGCAATTTATACCTGTCTACTGCTATACCTTTCATTTATAGTCAAGTATTCAACCTGGAACATGTATTTATTTCTGTCCATTTATTTGTTTTATGGAGCTCTTAAATTGAAGACATTTATGCTGTATGATCAACTTGCAAGAGAGTTTCAATGGCATAATAATTGTTATCAATTATCAACAGCTGAAGAATCCTCTTCAATTGCCCAGGAGCACTGCTTTACACTCTTGGTCTACCACTGCCTTTGTAGCACCAGAAAATTCACGGAAAGATCTATGACTGTTTGATTTCATATTAAATACACCAACAGCTGTAGAAACTGAGGTGTTTTCTACCTTAAAATAGTTTGAAATAAATCCTCAGTTTTCACTAGGAAAACCCATATAGGTAGTTTCTGTCTCTTTTAATTTTAATAATCTAGTCTGAGCTAAAACCAGGATTCTCTCTATTTTTGATGGGTGAGTCACCCCATATGTCATATAAACATATCTTGTGACTGAAGAAATGATGTGGTAGAGTGCCTGTCTCACTCAGTTGCCTCTAGAGGGACCCCAAATGATGACATTGGGTTATACACCCGATTTTTAGAAAGGTAAAGATAGGGCAGAGATAATCCAGTTCAGAGTACCTAATAACCTGTTTATGGACAAGTCCCACATTGATGAAATCTTAACAGTGCTGAGCTACTTATTGCCATTCTCAGAAGAGGGCAACCAATAGGAGCTCACTGACAGCACAAGGTTCAGCTGGTAGCTGTTTACACACCAGTCCTGAAATGCATATCACTTATCAACCATGGTGTATCTATCCCCATTCTCACTGAGAAGTCTCCAGTTCAGTCAGCAGAACATTGCTAATGTATGTGGTAAAACAGTGAAGACAAAAACAAATTGCAACAGGTTGCACCCTTCTGCCTCCTAAAGAGAAATTTGCATACTTATAACCTTCCTTAGCTTATGTCTTATGAGGACAGAAACTGCAGACTCACTTTACCTAGTTTTTTCATGACAGTTCAGAGTGAGTAGGTATTGCCAAAATGAAGTGCTAAGCGCTACAGAAAACATGGGCTGAAGTAGCATTACCCAACTATTTTGCTGATGGAGCATTGAACAAAACTGTAAGAGTATTTGTCTACTTAAAGCTAACTGAAAGAGTAAAATGTTCTAGTCATCTCACTTTCATGGATTCTTCTGTTACATCAAACATCTTCTATCTAGTTGGCATAGGAGGGTGACAGATGGAATGAGTAGAGAGATTTTTATCTTTGTGGTAAAGCACAGTCTAGGAACTGGGGCCCTTTCACTTCTAGTATACTATCCAGTAAATGTCTACTATGAAATATGTGAAGAAGGAACAGTTTCAGCACACTATTGGAAAGGATTCATGTCCGTGAATCCAAGGCGAAGCCTGGACTTTCAAAATTAACTGTCAGAGAGAGGTTTATTTTAAAACATACTTCTCTCCTCAACTATCCTACTGAGTAACCTAGAACCCTCTTGGCAGGCTGCATTATGCAGATCCCATTCAGGGATGCCCATCTCCCTGGAACCTCCGCAGGGACTTCATATGCTTAACCTAGGACTCAGGAAGCATCACTGCAGTGCAAATGCTATAGCAACTTCTTTAATGGGTCTAGTCTCTCTGGGTACAATTATTCTACTGTGTGAAAGCCACCAAGCTCCTGGGAGACACCACCTTCTCCTTGTCTGTTTGGGCTAGCTCCCACAGTTCTCTGGGACAAAACTTAGGAATGGTTTGGAGTATAACTCACTCCCCAAGAGAGGAAGATAGACAGGCTGGCAGTACATTCACCGTCTCACAGTCAAAACATTCCTCCAATGCTTTTTCAGGGGAATCTGGGCCACATGCCTTCTGGCTGCACCTAGGACTTGTAACATTTGCCCTTGGTTTCAAGATATAAAACCATAATTCTGCAGGCCACAACACAGACCCTCATTAATTCACACACTCTGAACTGAATAATCATACAAAAAGAATCATGTCTTTAGGATCCATGGGACACTGGAACCCTGAACAAACACATGACCAAGGACTCTGTAATACCAGTGCAACTCTACAGGAGGTTGATTCAAAGCAGCTGGGACACAAGCCATTGTAAGCCACATGGCCTCAGTTCTAGAGGTGACTCGCTATCCCTTCTTTGCTGTACTGGTACAAATAAGCTTTTTTGTTATATTTGTAATGTGGGGAATGTACAGATCATAATGCTTCTGATCTGTCCCACTTTACCTGAAATATAGGGAAGACAATACTTCCTTGGATCCCATATAGATGCTGTAAAGTATCAAGATACATAATAAGTAACAATTTATGAGGGTTAAGCTGGACACTGGAAGAGGCTCAGCTGGGAAGTGGTAACAGCACCAAACCTGGAGCTCAAGAACCATTTGAACAAAGCTCTCAGACATGTTTTGATTTTTGAATGGTCCTGTATAGAGATGGAAGTTGGGCTTGATGATCCTTGTGGGTCCCTTCCAACTCACAGTGTTCCATGATTCTATGACTCTAAGTATAAAGGGTCTCCACTATTTTAAAAGGCAGACATTAGCTTGGGTCAGCATCAGCTGATGGCCAGACTGAGATGTAAAGGGGAAGTAGCACAAGTGTTGATGCCTACTTAAAAATTGTTGCTTTTACATGAATCTCACATCTTCAGTGGCACATGCATGAAGAACTGGACTTCAGTAGTGAGTCAGAACAACCTTCAGTAATGACTTTCCTTCCTTATTTCTGCTGTTCCTCTTGTTCTTCCTCATAGAAGAATTCAAGCCTGGATTTCTGTTTACAGAAACTGCAGTTTAGCAACTGTTGTAAAGTGTTGTATTGAATTTCCAATTTACTAATAAAAAATATCCTTTCTGTCAGGAAAAAAGTAATTTTCCTCTATCTCTGTCTTGAAACGTAAGAAAACAAAGCAGATGCTTGTTGCATTTAATAAAGAACATGCATATGCATTGAAATAAGTTCTAGCTTATTTTTGTGTGATGCCAATATTTAATTATGTTCATTTTGCATTTGTAATTAGAGGGCAGAACAGATGGTGAAGGCACAAAGTAAAGGAAAGTGTCCATTCATATAACCTCCTCTGTGATGCCAAAATCTCTTGTGCTCAGAGGCTGATCCAAAGTCTACTGAATTCAGTATGAGTGTACCTATTGAATATCAAGGGTCCAGAGGAGGCCACAGAGTAGGGGTTTCCTGTAACCTTTTTTCCTGATGTGTATATGGTGATTTATTTGGGGGTTTAATATTTTCTGATTTTAAGACAAATTTTGGTTCAGTTTGATGTGGGTCACCCTCTTGCTTGCTTTCCTGTAGATAAAAATAAATGGTTTACGAAAAATTAATTTTAATTCTGTATGTTGGGGAAAAGGTCTTACTGTATGCTGAGTTCTAACAATAACTACCAGTGCATTTAATGATACAAGTCACACAGAATGCCAGATAAAACTTCTTTAGATAATTTTCAATATCACTGAAAAGTGGAAGCTCAAACAGATCAAAACTTGGATCCTACATTTGATTTAAAAGCATATAAAATTAACCATTGTAATTACTCATTTTACAAATATGATTTTATTTTTCTTTCAAATTTGCATACTTTTTAAAATATACTAATTTAAAACAGAATTTTAAATAGACCTAGTAAGCACAAATATAAATGGAATAGAAATGTCACTTTCAGTCAAATGAAATATTTTCATTGGTCAAAAGTGAATTTTTGGGTGTTTTTATGTGTGTAACTGTACTTCATTTAGAATTCATCATCCGTCTGGAAACAGTCACAATGATATGTCTCCAGAACTCTGATCAGGAAATGGATAATCTTAATCAATATGCTATGATGTTTAGCTGTATAAATGGCACTTCTGCAACTGGCCGTAGAATATTAAAGTAAGGAAAAAAATTCAAGACAGTGCTCAGAAGAAACTATGTTTTGAGGGCTTACAAAACAAAACAAAACAAACAAACAAACAAAAACAGACCTACAGTGAACCACTCAAAAAACTCAATCTGTTTAGTTCATCAGAAAGATCTAAGGATGACTTGATTATGATGTATAAGTACTTTCACAGGGAGTAGTAGCATAGGAGATTGTTAACAAGAGCAAATAGTGTGAAATTAAAGCTTAACAAATTCATATTACAAGTAAGAAACAGTTCTAACACAGAGTGTAATTATTGGAACAATCTGCCAATTGTAGTGTTTTGTCATCTGCCTCTTGCTGTCATCCACTCAAGAGTGAATGGGATATATAATTTAATCCACTAGTTTTAAGTCATCTTTGATTCATAAACTTCTATGTTTTCCAGTAGGAGGAGAAGAATCATTCCCCCATATAGTGAATTTAAGTCTACTGAAAATATGCTTCCTTTTTTTAATAATCTTTTGCAAATCCTCTTAGAGTCTGCCACTTTGAGTCAAGCACAAGTTATTAGGCTCAGCTCAGATGAAACTTACTCTACAGTTGTTCTGAGTAGGTGGTCTCCTCATGCTCTCTGACTTTTGGAATCAATGAATCAGGAATTTTTCATATGCATGTATTTATTTATAAAATATTATTACATATTGGTACAATTGCTTTGATTAGTTACATATTCTTTTCAGTGGAAATGACTACCACTACATTGCAAACAGTAAATTGCTAACATTAAAAAAAAAAAAAAAAAAAAAAAAAAAAAAAAAACAGCCATCTTTAGACACAGAATTAGTCACTGAAGAGATCTGTGCATAATTTGGCAATAACTAATAAGCCCAAGAATTCTGAAGTCTATTTGAGAACAATTTGCAAAGAGAAAACAAAGCAAAATTCTTCAGATAAATTATTCATTTGAATTAGTCATTTAGCTCTAGTAAGGAGTTGTAGACTTTTTGAAAATATGTGGCAAGGGGATACAGTTTTAGAGAGGTTGAAGCAAAAATACTCTGCTCTTCTAGAGCTTGTTTCATCACATGTTCTCAAGGCACTTAATTATTAATTATGCTGAATATTAATTATAACCATTTTACATTTGAACAAACTGAGGCACAATGCCTTGCCTATGGTCACACAGCAAGTGAAGATATAAACTGGGAAAAAAGTCTATCTCACTAACCACTAAATATGCTTCTTGTCACTATTCACTTAGGCTATGCTATCCTACTATATTATTAAGCTTCATTTTTGATGGAAAAAAGGTTTTTGTGACCACGTTGTCTACCTATCTGTTAGTTATAATAATGGTATTATAAATTATATAAGTAAATTAATAGAGATGTAATAATAATACATGGGAAAAAAAGAAACTTTAATCTTATAAATCGATTAAAAAGAAAAAAATGTTATATTTTGATTTTTTGACAAGAGAAGATAGAGATCTCACAGTTATTAAGTGGTATTTACCAGGCCAAAGATTTTAAGTGCATGTGTCTATATCTACATCTGTTAACATATGCTCCATTTAAGCCCTACAGTTGATACCCATATTTTTCAGATGACCTTCCCCAATCCCTGAATACGCATCTGCTGGCTTCTTGATCAGACCATGGTAGTCTGTTCAAAAGTAGACACAATCATAGAGGGGCCTCTGGGAGGTTATCTGGTCCAACATCCAGCTCAAAGCATCGCCAGCTTAGATAAAGTTTCTCAGGACCTCATACAGTCAATTTCTGAATAGCTAAAAGGATGTCGTTCAGGATATATCAAAAGCTAGATGCAATGAACCCCTCTGCAGCTTTGGAGAACACGGCCAGTCAGAGAACAGAGGTCGAAATTAAAGTTGTAAGAGTAAAAAGATGATTGTTGAAACACAACTAATTTACTAAACACAAAAGGTAGGATTCAGTCAGCAAAAGAAAGTATCAAATGTTATTTTAGGTATTGTGGAGTATCTGTATCTGTAGAAAGATGCAGGTCTTGCCATGTTGCATTGTATCTGCTATTCAGTGCAGATTTCTCTGATACTCCTAAGGCATCTCAAGTGTCCCACTATGTCAATGACTATGCTTATTCAACAGGATGCTTTCTGAACAGTAGCAACTCAAAATTCAGATGCTTGAATACTGAAGTCAGCAGTACACATTTCTAAGTGTGAACTAAGTGGCTAATCTTCTGTTATTGTTAAAGGACATCAAATCAATCAATAGTCTGAAGGTTGGTTTCACTCTGTGTAAGAATGACCTGTAACTTTGATAATCTGAATAACTTTCCATATTTATTCTTCTGTACTATGTCTAATGCCAATGCCCAAATCTGGAGCTGAATCAGCGAATCAGAGAATCATAGAATGATTTGGTTTGGAAGGGACCTTAAAGATCATCTAATTCCACCCCCCTACCATAGACAGGAACACCTCCCAGCAGCCCAGGTTGCTCAAAGCCCCATCCAACTTGGCCTTGAACATCTCCAGGGATAGGGAATCCACAGATTCTTTGGACAACCTGTTCCAGTGCCTCACCACCCTTCAAGTAACAAATTTCTGCCTTATATCTAATCTAAACCTACCCTCTTTTAGTTTAAGACCATTACTCCTTGTCTTATCACATCTCTCCCTGACAAAGTCCCTCCATAGCTTTCCTGTAGGACTCCTTTAGGTACTGGAACATTATTGTAAAGTCTCCCGGATCCTTCTATTCTCCAAGCTGAACAACCCCAACTCTCTCAGACTGTCTTTGTAGGAGAGGTGCTGCAGCCCTTTGATCATCTTTGTGGCCTTCCTCTGGACCCATTCTAATACTTCCATTTCCTTCTTATGCTGGGTGTCCCAGATCTTAACACAGTACAGCTGGTGGTAGGCTCTGACAAGAGCAGAGGGAAGGGGGAGAATCACCTCCCTTTACCTGCTTACCATGCTTCTTTTGATGTAGCACAGGATACAGTTGGCTTTCTGGGCTGCAAGTGCACATTACCAGCTCATGTCAAGCTTCTAGTCAGCCAAAAAACCCAGGTCCTTCTCATCAGAGCTGCTTTCCATCTATTCTTAGCCCAGACTGTATTTGTACTCGAGATTACCCTGGCTCAGTAAAGAATGTTGAACTTGGCCTTGTTGAACTTCATGAGGTTTGAACAGGCCCACCTGTCAAGCCTGTCAAAGTCCCTCTGGATTGCATCCCCCTCCCTTCAGTGTGTCACTTGCACTACATAGCTTGGTGTCATCAGCAAACTTGCTGAAGGTGCACTCAATCTCACTGTCCATGTCACTAAAAAAGATATTAGTGCTGGTCCTAACTGAACTTTGAGGAACACCACTTGTTACTGATCTCCACATGGACCTTGAGCCATTAAGTAACTCTTTGAGTGCAACCATCCAGCTAACTCCTTACCCACCAAAAAGTCCATCTGTCAAATCCATGTCTCTCCAATTTAGAGACAAGGATATCATGGGGGATTGTGTCAAAGGCTTTTCACAGGTTTAGGTAGATTATGTCAGTTGCTCTTCCCTTGTCCACCTATGCTCTAACCCTATTGTAGAAGGCCAGCAGATTAGTCAGGCATGATCTGCCTTTGGTGAAACCATGTTGACTGTCACCAATCTCCTCCCTATTTTCTATGTGCCATAGAATAGTTCTCAGCCAAGGCAAAATTATGCCTTGTGTGTAACTTGGAAGCCATATTGCCTACATAATACATTCTTTTTAGGAATGACTTCACAAAATATTTAAGAGTCTGCTTAGTTTGAAGTATAGTTTATAGATTTGTTACTGGTATTCAGCTTGTCCTTAGCACTTCACAATTTCAAAAGGTGTTAGACATCAAGCGATGCCCTTCAGCCCTTCACCAAATTGTTAATTTGAGCCCTTCTTTGGTTTCAAGAGCCTCTATTTGTCTAGTTCCTGAAAGTTCAAAGGAATATATTTTCTAGACGTGTTCACTGGAGAAGATTTAATTCTTGTGCAAACTGCACTTAGACATTTTCTATGACAGAGGCTTTTACTCCAAACACAGACAAAAAGTATCTCTGAACATTTCCACCTCTTCCTACTTCAAACTTCTTTGTCTATGTGCACCAAGATTTATTGCTAATCTATGAATTTATTTGTAGCTATTGTGTTTTTAAAAGCCTTCTTGTCTTCAAGTTTATGTGACACAGGTAACAGGACAATTCTTTACCTGTTTTTATTGAGTGAATAAAAATCTGCCAAGTTGTTAATTTTTTTAAAAAGTTTTACTTATATGATACCATACTATTCCCATTCTGTATTACTACTCCAAAATCTGCTCTTATCCTGAATGGCTTCCTGCCTATTATTGTTGATTTAAAATAATGGAATCGTCAAGGTTGGAAACGACCTCCAAGATCAGCTGGTTCAACCATCCCCCTATCACCAATATCACACGCTAAATCATGTCCCTAGGTATCATATCCAACCTTTCCTTAAACACTCCCAGGGGCAGTGACTCTATCACCTCCCTGGGCAACCCGTTCCAATGCCTGACTACTCTTTCTGAGAAAAAATGTCTATGAATTTTCAAACTGAACCTCTGCTAGTGCAACTTGAGGCCATTCCCTTTAGTCCTTTCACTGGTTATCTGTGAGAAGAGGTTGATCCCCAGCTCCCCACACTTTCCTTTCAGATAGTTGTAGAGAGCAATAAGTTCTACCCTGAGCCTCCCCTTCTCCAGACTAAACAACCCCCATTCCCTCGGCTGCTCCTCACAAGACTTGTGTTCCAGGCCCTTCATCAGCTTTGTAGCTGTTCTCTGGACAGGCTCCAGGGCTTCAATGTCCTTCTTGTAGTGAGGTCCACAAAGCTGAACACAGTACTCAAGGTGCAGCCCCACCAGAGTAGAATACAAGGGGTTGATCACCTCCCTGATCCTGCAGGTTACACTATTTCTAATACAGGTCAGGATGCCATTGGCCTTCTTGGCCAGCTGGGCACATCGCCAGCTCATGTTCAGGCTAGCATTAATCAGTACCCCTAGATCCGTTTCTTCTGCACAGCTTTTGATCCACTCTCCCCCAAGCCAGTATCATTGCATGGTGGTGGTGTGACCAAAGTGCAAGACCTGGAACTTAGCTATGTTGAACCTCATTGGCCTCTGCCCATTGACCCATCCTGTCCAGGTCCCTCTCAGGGCCTTCCTACTCTCTGGCATATCAACACTTCCCCAAACTTGGTGTCCTCTGCAAACTTACTGAAAGTGTACTCAGTTCCCTCGATCAAATCATCAATAAAGATATTAAAGAGGATGGGCCCCAACACCTACCCCTGGGGAGCACCACTCATGACCAGTCGCCAGCTGGATGTAACTCCATTCACCACCACCTTCTGGGCCCAGCTGTCCAGCTAGTTTTTAACCCAGCAAAGAGTGTACCTGTCTAAGCTATGGGCTGCCTGATTCTTCAGGAGAATGTTGTGGTAGACTGTGTCAAAGGTTTTGCTGAAGTCTAGGTAGACTACGTCTATAACTTTTCCCTCATCCACCAGTCAGGTTCTCCAGTCATAGAAGGAGATGAGATTGGTCAGGCAGGACTTGCTTTTCATGATCCCATGCTGGCTGGGCCTGAACCCTGGTTGTCCCACATATGCTGTGTGAGTGCGTTCAAGATGACCTGTTCCATCACCTTTCGTGGAACCAAGGTCTGGCTGACAGGCCTGTTGTTCCCTGGCCCTTCTTATACCCCTTCTTATAGATTGGCATCACATTTTCAAGTCTCCAGTCATCCATAACCTCTCCAGATGATCACTGATAGATGATGGAAAACAGCCCAGCAATCAGATCCTCCAACCCCCTCAGCACCCCTCAGTGGATCTCACATGGCCCCATGGACTTTTGAGTGTCCAAACAGCAAGTGGAGCAGCATGTCTTCATATCTTCGTAGATATGGTTTCTTCATATCTATGGGACCTTGACATTTAGGCAACTCTGGAGGTTGTCCATGAGTGGTTTATATTTTGAAGTTAGTTAAACAACCTTAAATGTTTTTCTGGAATATGGCTCAGCGATCTCTCCTTTGGAAATATAGCCACTTAAGAATGGTAGTTGTATGAAAGATGCTCCAACCTACTGTATATGAAAGGAAGTAGTGTAGAAGCACATATTAAATAAAAATTAAATGAATCCTCTGTATATCTTATTTGCTGTATTTCTTTCATATGTTGCTGCAAAGTCTACTTTGATCTGTACAGTACATTGTCAAGTCATCTGGTACTTTAAAATAACATAATTTATGAAAAAGCATACATATAATTTAAATATATAAGCAGACCAGTATGCCATTTTTTTTTCATGTACAATAATAGATTACTATAAGATTTCAGTCATGAAGTTAAACATCCTGGATTAGTTAAACGGGAATTTTACCCCAAAGCAAGTGTAAGCACTATGTGAATATTAAGAAGCCAGATGATATATACAGATAGTAATAGAAGCCTGGATGGATCAATGAGCTCTATCAGCTCTGTCTTTTAAAGTACAAAGCTTTGAAGAAGAAGAAGGAAAAAAAAAAAAAATATTTTAGGTATAAGGAAATGATTATTCTCATAATAAATATGATCCAGCACTGGCTGATAAGATTTTTCTTAAAGTAAAAGTCATGTGAGAGTTAGTATGATGATAAGTATGATAACAAATGAAAAGATGTTTTATGATTTTTTAGCTATCTTAGTTAACATTTAAGTGATAATATATGTGTTATGACAGGATAAAATAATTGTTAAAAATAACATAAGGGGAATGTATCTTTAGTATTTTTCTTGTTATTTAAAGAAATCAATTAAAAAATAAGGACATCTAACATCTTCAAGATTTCCCCTGTTATTTAAAGAAAAATCAGTGAGAAATATAGAGAATGATAATGTTTTTGAAAGACCATGCTATCGTCTGGAGGTTGTTTCTAGTCTCAGAAATTAGTGATACATTTTCTATGATAGTTTCATCTCAGATATTCCACTAACAGTTATTCAGGAGAAATATTTGTGACATGTTATTTTTAATAAATCCACGGAAACTTTGGAGACAAAAATTAGAATTTAATCCAAATATTAACGTTAGACATCTGAACAGTGTAGTTATATTTAGCTAATCAACTAACAGAAATAATACCAGGCAGCCTACTTATTCATGCCAAACCAACTTTTTCCTTAATCCTACAGATTTGTGCGATGCCAATGTGTCATTATGTTTACACTCTGCATATCTGCATAAATATTTATTTATTTATTTATTTATTTATTTATTTTGAAAAAATGCATGAAACTGTTCAAGTTACACAATTTGGACCAACTTACAGATCTCCTTAGTGGTCCACAGAGCAATGAAATTACATAATCTTGCACTTGAACAATGAAAGAATACAATTTTTCAAGGCTACTCTTTTTGGTAGAAATCTGTGCAAACCTTGGTCAAATGGTGTGCCTGACTGACTGTCATTTTATGAATGGCTTTACACTCCATCAGGCCATCCAAGTAGGTTAGAGAAGAAACTGGGCAGAACTGATGCAGACAGTTTAGTGGTCATCAGAGCATATGTAAAATAATAGTCAGAGACTTTAACTGGCCAGTAGTTCTCCTTGAGGGTTCTAGTAATGTTTCAGAAAGGCAATTGTTGGTCATCCCCATGTTTGATATGATAAATGCTAGTCAGTGCATTGAACAAGCTAGGTGGTGGTTATCTTACAGCGAAAGGACAGATGTCATTATGACACTTGAAGAGTCTTGGGTTCCTTATAAAATTCTTCCATAAGCCATGACAAAGAAAATGAAGCAGTAGACTGCAGCAGTACAATTGCAAAGAAATTGGAAGGAAAAGGACAATGACGTCATGAATCATCAAAATGAGATTGAATTCTCTAAACTGTCTCATTTGCAACATATCTGGCCCGCAGCAGTAAGAAAATATTCACTAACCAAATGCATCTTGGTTCTTCACTGAACCAAGAATGAACTGTTGTTTTTGACCATTTCTATTAACTAATAGTGAGCAAATATTGAATAGTCAATGTCTTCTGTATGCACATTTCAGACTACCTCTACTCTGGTCCCAGTTTGCAAACATCCATTATGCAGTTTGAATTAATTTGATCAAAAGGGAAAACAGTTTGTTCTCTCTAAGGTCTCTCCGTGATATCAACCAAAGCATAGAAAGCCAGGACAACTGGGCAATTCACTTCAGAAGTGTTCAGTCTTCTGATTCAAAATGAGACACCAGGGCCAGACACTCCCTTTATACTCTCTTATACTGCAATCCTCAATGATTTCTACACAAGGAGGTATTTATGTGTTCTGAGCAATTCAGTACAGTAAAGTATGCTTTGATGGAATAGCAATTATTAGTATTGTTAATAAAAATCATAATAAACTACAGCAGCAACAACAACAAAACCCAGAATCATTTGTTAGTTAGAAATGTAAATAAATTTAAGAAATACGTGGCATTATTTGAACCATTAATTAATCTTCTTTAGATTCACACTTGACCTTCCCCCCAGAAGTTCATGCTTTAAGTTTTTAAAGGTCCTTTTCTTCAATCATCAGAACATCTTCATAGATCTGTCTTTCATCACTGAATTTCAATGTCATTTTTGAAAGTCAACCAATAATAACAAGTGCCTCTATGGTTTAACTATTAACCTGTTTGAAGGTAAATCTTATCTCATTTCCTTGATTTTTTTGCCATTATATTATTTGTGATTAATTTTGCCAGTTAATTTCTCTCCAAGCACATTCTACATTCACCACATTTCCTTTGCAAACTTGATCCTCAGGCTGAATTGTGTTGTCCTTCTGGATCTGATCTCACTCTTGTTGCAAGGGGAGATTATTTAATGTCACTCTTGGGATTGTGCTAAGAGAACTACAGAATACGGTGTGGAAAAAAATAATCCTTGAGAATCCCACCTTAGTCCATGCAGGCAAAATTCATCAGCTCCCAAGCCTCACTAGTAATCTAAACATGCTTTACATCATCTCAGATACCTATTCGTTGTTTTCTTATTCCTAGACAAAGTAATAATATGCATATTAAAACCCATAACCTATTGTAAAGAGTAAATCTAAGGGAATTCTGAAGACACTAGGCTGCCCCTACAAAATTAAAAAGACCTAATCCACTTAGGAGATAACTTAAAGCTAATTATTCAGCTTTATAGATGAGTCCCTTCAATGCATTTCTTCTGTATCACAAAAAAAATTGCAAGTTTAAATTTTGCTATTTAATTTAGACAACACTAAATCATTTTTTAATTTCAGGATGTGTTCCACAGATGAGTCTGGCTATTCCCCTAACGTGATATTTCCTATTGTTAGTTGAAACAGTAGCATGTAAGTTGGATACAACACAATAAACTTGCTTTGGTTTATTGTTTAAGGTAGACAGCCAATATTTTGTTAGTAAATGGAAAGCAATTTTAAGATAAAAACTAGCTCACAAGATTAAAAAAAAAAAAGATAAAATAAAATATGTTGGTGAGTCCATTCATGATTTGTTAAAATAACATTCACTGTGATTGCAAATAGATTTTAAATCTGAACAAAGACATCCATGATCTAGTGAAGCTAAAGATGGTCTTTCAATAAAACTGCCATGGGAGTAAATCTGACTGATATTTTAGATCTAAGATAGAAAATTAGAAATGGGAAAGATAAATGTAAGATCCATCATATTTTCCTGCGTTGGAGTTCTAATTGTTCTAAAGTGTCAACAAAACTCGATGTTTAAAGTGGAGGTTAGAAAAATAATGTGTTTTGAGTATATGACTAGAAGTAGAGAAAAGGAAGTGAAAGCAAATTAACAGGGACTCTGGAACTGCTATGCTGCAGAAGGACTGTGATAATTATGATAGTGATAAATAATGATAATAATATAGTTGAATATAGTTGAAATCCATATGGATTCAATATAAGCAATCCTGCTGAAAAGCTCAAAATCATAGAATCATAGAATAGCTTGGTTTGGAAGGGACCTTAAAGATCATCTAGTTCCAACTCCCTTGCCATGGGCAGTGTTGCCACCCACTAGATCAAGTCGCTCAGGGCTTCATCTAACCTGGTCTTACCACTGTCATGGTTCCACTCGAGTAGGCAGCCGAGCTCCACCACAGCCGCTCTCTCACTCCCCCTCCTCAAAGAGGAATGGGGAGAAAATATGTGAAAAGGGCTCAAAGGTTAAGATAAGGACGAGAAAATCACGTAGTAATTATTGTAACAGGCAAAACAGACTCAGCATAAGGAGATAGTAAGATTTATTGCTCATTACTAACAAGCTAGAGAAGTGAGAAACAAAGGAAAGAAACCAAAAGCACCTTCCCCCCCCCATCCACCCTCTTCCACCTCCTCCCTCCGAGCAGCGCAGGGGAACAGAGGAATGGGGGTTATGGTCAGTCTACAGCACTTCTTCTCTGCCGCTCCTTCTCGGTCACTCTCGTCCCCTGTGCTGTGGGGTCCCACCCACGGGATGCAGTCCTTGATGAACTGATCCGGCGTGGGCTTCCCACAGGCAGCAGCTCTTCCAGACCTGCTCCAGATATGGGTCCGTACCACGGGGTCCATCCCTCAGGAGAAAACTGCTCCAACCTGGCTCCCCCACGGGCAGCAGCTCCTGCCAGGTCACCTGCTCCTGCCTGGTCTCCTCTCCACAGGTTACAGGTCCGGCCCGGAATCTGCTCCAGCAGGGGTCTTCCACAGGCAGCAGCCTCCGTCAGTTCAGGGCCACCTGCTCCACCGTGGTCTCCTCCACGGGCTGCAGCGTGGAACCCTGCGTCACCGTGGTACTCCATGGGCTGCAGGGGGACATCCTGCTTCACCATGGTCCTCACCACAGGCCGCAGGGGACTTCTGCTCCGGCGCCTGGAGCACCTCTCCCCCTCCTTCTGCACTGACCTTGGTGCAAGGCTGTTCTTCACTCCTCTCACTCTCCCAGCTGCTGTGTGGCGCAGCGTTTTTTTCCCTGTCTTAAATATGCTGTCACAGAGGTGCAAAACAATGTCACTTATTGGCTCAGCTCTGGAAAACAATGGGGCCCTTACCAAACATGGGGCAGCTTCTAGATCCTTCTCACAGAAACCACCCCTATGGCCCCCTGCTACCAAAACCTTGCCACGTAAACCCACTACAACCACCTCCTGAGATGGGGCATCCACAACCTCTCTGGGCAACCTTCTTTCAGTGCTTCACCACCCTCTGAGTGAAGAATTTCTTTCTAACCTCTAATGTAAATATCCCCTCCTTTGGTTTAAAAACATTCCCCTTTGTCCTGTCATTATCTGATTAAGCAAAAAATCGCTCTCCATCTTTTATATATGTCCTCTTTAAGTACTGAACAGCTGCAATGTGGTCACCCTGGAGCCTTCTCTTCTTTAGGCTCTCAGCCTTTCTTGGTAGGAAAGGTGCTCCAGCCCCTTGATCATCCTCATGGTCCTTCTCTGGATCCATTATAACAGATCAATATCCTTCTGGGGGCCCCAGATCTGATAATCAAGATCTTATTGCTTTTGGCAAAACAAATATTTGAGTCATTTCTTCTTTCAAACCTTTTATTATATGACAATGGAACGCAAATTAATCGAGTTACCTAAGTTTCAAAGAAAAAAAGCTGAGAATTTCTTCAAGTCAAGTTAAGTATTGAAATTTCTTAAAATGACTTCCTCCTATTAAGAATCATTTTGCTGGGTAAATGAATGCCTTGCAAAAGCTAATTATATTTTTTTTCACTGAATTAAAATTGTGGATTTCATAAAATCACACAGTCACAGAATGGTTGATGATGTAACGGACTTCTCAAGTTATCTAGTTCCAGGACCACATCCAGACAGATGTTATCTCCAAGGAGAGACACTCTTGCAACATTTCTGGACAACCTGTGCCAGTACTTATTTGCCAGCACAGTAAAGGGGTATTTTCTGATGTTCAGACACAACCTCTTGTGTTCCGGTTTGTGTCCATTGCCCTATGTCCTGGCAGCTGAAATAGCCTGGATCCACCATCTTTACCCCCTCTCTCTTCAGGTATCAAACTTCTCTCCTTTATACTGAAGAGTCCCAGATGTCTCAGCTTTTTCTCACGTGTGAAATGCTCTAGTACCTTAATAATGTCTGTGTCTCTTTCCTGGACTCTCTCGAGCATGTCCATGTCTTTCTTGTATTGGAGAATCCAGAACTGGACACTCCAGTTGTGCCTTTATATGTGCTGAGGAGAGGGGAAAGATTACCTCCTTCAAACTTCCAGCAATGCTTTTCTTAACACTGCCCAGTGTACGAGCTGCCTTAATTCAAGGGCTCATTGCTGATTCATGTTTAAATTGGTGTCCAACAAGACCCCCCTCCCTTCTGCCCCCACCCCAGATCCTTTTCTGCAAAATTTCTTTCAACCTGGGTGGCCTAGCATGTCCTGGCACCTGGAGTTGTTCCTGTCCAGGTGCAGACATTGGTACTTCTTGTTGAACTTCATGAGGCTCCTTTCAGCCCATTTCTCAGCCTGATGTGTCCCTCTGGATGACAGCACAACCCTCTGGAGTATTAGCCACTCCTCCCAGATTTGTGTCACCAACAAACTTGCTGAAGGTACCCTCAGCAAGTACTAATGGGTACTCTGTCTTATCATCTTCATCATTAGTGATGATGTTTAACAGGACTGGATTCAATTTTGAACCCTGAGGTACAGCACAATTTACTGTCCTCCAGCTGGAATTCAACCAGTTTTCAACCCACATCACTA
The DNA here is from genome assembly GCF_965140915.1 of Aythya marila. Lineage (NCBI taxonomy): Eukaryota > Metazoa > Chordata > Aves > Anseriformes > Anatidae > Aythya > Aythya marila. The sequence goes on along the minus strand of NC_139042.1, from coordinate 71,300,537 downwards.
TTGTGAAATAATTGCTTGAGATGACTTGGAAATTAAACTGATATTCACATTTTAAATAAAAGGTACAGCACTGAATAAGCTTCCAGGGTGGAGTGTAGCTGCACTACATGAAAGTTCCCTAGGTATCCAACCTAGATGCTAATCACACTGGGGAACCTTGGTGTGCTGACTTTAAGAGAAACAGTACTGAGCGTGGAGTGGAGTGGAGGCACCAGGCTTAGGCTCTGTGATAACTTGTCATGATAACACTGTCATCCTTACTTGTCTTCTCTTTAATCCGTACACATATATTATCATTTCTCCTCTTCCATACCCAGGCATACCCAGGCAGAGCTACATGCACTCCTGCTGTTCTCACACAGAAAGGACAACTCCACCTCCATTGTCCTTCCCACAGACCCTGTGTATCTCCATTGCAGCCTACCAGTCACAAAAGCCATCCCACCACATCTTAGCAAGATCATAACACTGCAACTGTACACAGATACCTAATTCCTGTTTAACCCCCATGCTGCGTGCAATATCATACATATCTGATTCACTACTAAAAAACTCATATATCACTTCATGCCTTTGACCATCAGACAGCAGCACAATGATGAAAAACTAGTTTCCAAAGAAAACATACAAAATTGAAAGTTTTAAAGTAATATGAACTGTACAAAATGAGACAGAATGGGAAGGCTTATTATCATAGACTGTAGAAAAGAGATCTTATGAGACACACAAGACCTAAATACAGCTTTTCAGACGAAATATTACCCCCTCTTCATGATAGAACAAATTATAAGAAAGCTTTCCAGTCCCTTATTATATAGTAAACTATTCCATCACTGATTTAAAATCAGGATTTTGGCAGGCAAAACGAAGGGATGAGAGTTCAAATGATGTAATATTAGTTTTTACATATTTACCAGAGTCTAGGTGGCACTAGATTTTTTTTCATGAAAATTCTTTATTACAGTTAGGTAATAGAGACAAAACACTTACATTCAGTGTATGACAGTTATAGCAAATGCATCACTCTCTTGTAGAGAAAAAAAAAATAATCAAAGTTTGTATAATTACTGGGACAAAAAATAATTAGTTTATGTTGCTATACATATCTATCTGGTGCACCAGATATTTTTTTAAATCTTTTATATTTTTTTTTCAGCTATATTTATTCTTTCTTCCTTCATTTTAAAAGATTTTGGAGGAAGAACATATTTAAACACACATAAATTGATCCACTGGTCTAAGTATAAAATTCCAGTACATAAAATCCATCATTCCAGAAAGATAGTGTTCCTTTATATTTCAGTGAAAACGATTAAGGATTTGTGTGACAAGTAGTGGTAATATTCGCTGCAAATTACCTATGTAATATAGTTATTTTATTTGTAAGCATTCCTTGAGTGTTTGGATGGGATTCAACTGACTGCATGTCAAAATCTATAGCATAGATGTCTATGTCTCTGTTAATCACTATGGGTCTATTTATAGTTAATAGAAAGAAGCAGACATTTCTAGAATATGAATAATATGATTCATTTCTTCCCAAAGTAAACCTCTACATTTAGTGAAATCTGTCACCCCTTGAAAGCATGTTTCTCTCATTACTGTAGAGAGAGTTTGGGATTCTTAGGTCACAAGTAGACACCTACAGTCAGATGCAGATATCTAAAGTCAGGGGAGATTAATACCATTTCCTGTATCCCTTGTATCTAATAATTCACTGTCAGTGAGCACTCAAGCTTGGGAGAAAGTAGATAATCTTTGAGTTACTAACTTCTCTTATTTCATTACATTTTATTTCAGTAGTGTAAATATTGCATATTTAACACAACAAACTTTCATTAAGTAATAAAATGTTGGGAAAAATAAACAAAAATCTTTTTTCCTGTTTTCACTTCTTTTATTAGTCTCCTCAACAAGTTAAGAGAAAATGAATATTGAAAATCTCAATAGCTTCTCTGCTTAAAAATGAGAAAATCTTAATATTTCTTTAATTTAAATATATTTTCATTATTGTTTATTAAAATTATTATTACCTTAAACAATAGGTTAAAAGAAACTTTGACAGTAATAGGCTGCCATTATACATGTAGATGTATCAATTAATGTCTTAAGTACGATGTAGAAAGGTTGTAGGAGATATATAAGATACCTATCAAATTATTCACTTATAAATATTACACAGCACAGAAACAGTCCCATACTGATCATACTCGGCAAAAAGCCAAATGACACAAATATGATGAAGAAAAGACTCCTCACATCTAGATCAGACAGAGTCAATACAAAGGACTCAGGTCCCTCTTCTCAGAGCCCTCAAAAGTGTTCCTGGGGATGAGGCCCTACTGTGTTTGTGCAAATAGTTTTCTGCACAGTTAAACTTCTCCCCATTAAAAAATAAATAAAATATATAAATGCCAATTTAAAGATTGCTTTTAATATTTTGTTTCACTACAGATTATTTTGCTCTTTTTAGAATGAGGAGTCAGTGGATTCAAAGTGTGTTTTGATGGTTTATGTTTTATGCTGCAGTAAAAGGTATGTAGGTCTAAGAAGAGGTAAATGGAAAATACATGCTAGAACTGAAAGATTTTTGATGTATGCATCAAAATGTAAAGCCAAAGGTATGATAAAATGTAAAAAAGTGACAATTACACAAGAAGTAAATACCAAAATGAGGAACTTTGATATTTCCAGACATCTGGAGTTATGACACTTGTCCTAAAAACAAAGGAAGATTCGCAGAAGTGGCAATGGAGATTGCGCTTTTACTTGGTGAGCTCAGTTTCCAATCCCTCTCACAGATGAGATTTCCTTGGGCATTTCCTAGTACAAGTGACCTAACTTTCAGGTGTTGTTAACTTTCAGGTGGATTACCCTTAATAACTTCTGTTCTAAACTTTATAATATGCCTAAATATTAAATGATGTAGAAATTGAAAACTGAGTGTCCTAAATTATAAATGTAAAATTTTTGAATGCAAGGCATTATTCATAGATTTTCTACCCTTTTGCCACACACTGAATTGGTTCACTAACAAGTAAATATGCAAGCATTATACAGATTATGTGGATGGTGGTTAGGGAATATATGTGGGTGTTTCATTATCAAAACTCCCCAGGTTTAAAATCTTACTCTTAGTCTATGGGTGAGAGAAAATTTCTGTCTTCATCCATTTTGTGAAAATTTTTCTTTGTTTCCTCTACTTTTTTTATAAAACCACTCTAGTTTTTTTTACTTTATTACACCATTCAACTAAAAATTTCATTTTCAGATTAATTCAAATACACCATGTCCTCAAAGGATGTATTGCTCCATTGAGCAAAACAAGTACATGTGCTTGATTTCTAACACTTTGTTAAAATTATGGGACATGGAAGCATTTTTTATCTCATAAATCCATATGCACACACCTGCTATGTTTCAGTTGAATCCTGGGAGTAAAGAGATCTGTATGCTTTTCTTTTCAAACTCAAATATTCCTGACTCTGTTGTTGTTTTGTTTGTTTGTTTGTTCGTTTGTTTGTTTTTGTTTTGGAAAGGTGGATGATCATGTGCATAAGCTAGATGGGAGCCCTGATGTACTCCAACTTAGTATCCAGCTGAGACGTTTGACTAAGTTTTCGAGACGGCTCACAACATACATCTTCTAGACTTGGTTTCAGGGAAGGCTGACGGCATCACTGAGCAGGCTGTGGTGGGAAAAGTCATTTCAATGACCTCCCAGAATAGAACTGAAGTCTTGCTCATTTTGAGAAATGATATACAAAACAAGTCCAGCTCAGTCTAGAGCAAGGAGTGGAGAAGTATGCATCATTGAATTATCACTGCAGGGACACCTGACTAGGCAGAGCTCAGTTACTCGAATTGCGTTTAGCCAAGGCTAACACCTAGGGCTCCTCAGGAGGAATTGTCAGGTAAGAAAGAAAATACTGGCATGATTCTCAATTGTTTCTTATTTGCTAGTGGTCACTCTAACTCAGTGTGACAAGAGAATGACTGCAAGTAGGTCTGACTGAATCCTGTTTGTCTGAAAGGGAATTTGTGTGCACAACTGCATAAGAATGACTATCAATACTAAAAACCTGCAGAATGTATATACACATAATTAGGACATTGACCTATGGGAAAAACTACAGGTCCAGTGCCGAATGGCCCCAGATCTTGTGTATGTTTCAGTTTGAACCCGTGTTTAAAAATAACAGGAGACTGTACACTGGAAACATTTTTTATTAAAAGTCCCAGAAAAGCCCTAAGGAACTGTGCATGTTTACAAAATTCCATTAGTTGTACAGTGACTTTTTGCCCCTGAATAGTACAGGAAGGTACTCTACAGCCTATGTACATGTGTATATATCTATATAGTTATATCTAGATATATATATATATAGATATAGATATAACGTGATAGCAATTTAAGAGTAACCATATTTCATGGAAGTGATTCATTAGCTCAACCAGTGGAGCTTTGTTTGGTGGTTAGCAACATCAAAACATTCCTGTTTTTTCTTTAATTAATGTGTACAAATTTACATTACATTCACGTATAAGTGGAAAGAAACTTCTAAAGCTGTTATATGTCCTAGAATATTTGAACATTTTGTGTGGTACATAATATTGTCAAATACCAATGGGTGCAGTAAAAGAAATTGATTATGTAAAGCTAGCCTGTCTTCCTCACTGTCAGTGGGGATTAGAGAAACTAGGCACTGAATACAAGAGAAGACAGAGGAAGGTTTTTTGTTTGTTTGTTTGTTTGTTTGTTTTCCTGATGAAATAACTCAATGCAAATGATGTTTCAGGGTTTCAGGTAACCTAGTGAAATTGGCATCTTAAACCAAAAAGAGGTAGTCTAAAATCTAGGTGTGAATATATGCATCGGATCTGATACAGAACACTGTGACTAAGTGTTCAACTTTCAAATAACTGGTAATATTTTATAAAGGTTTTAAATTAAATGAATACATTTAGGGGCATAGTGTGGGTTTCAGGATTTCCAGCTCCCGCCCCAAAAAACAGCCATTAGAATCCAAGCTCCCAATTAATGGTGAGCTGCATGCAGTACAGCGGTGACTTAACGATTCTGAACAGAAAGGTTTGAAACTAGATAACAACCTGTGGGCTGTAAACGGAGTGGGCTTAAGTCTTGCTGATTTTAATGTGGTCTGATCAAGCAGACTATAAATGAAAGACTATGCTCTAGCTTGCCCACTAATTTGAATCGTGCTCATTTGACTGGTTTCCAATACCAGCATTATTACCTAAACATTCACAGTACCACAAATGAAGAATGAAAAAATATCCTGAAAGATGCATGGTGGGTTTTTTGTTTTGTTTTGTTTTGTTTTTCCCTTAAACTAAATATGCATGAAAAGAGTATTCCTGGAGATGAAATAGAAACTTATGTAGAAAAAATAGGCTGTTCTCAAGCACATTTCCATTATTGTTTATGAATTTTCCTACTAATTGCCCATTCAACCAACCTTTCCTTGACCCTTTTTTTTTTTTTTTTTTTTTTAACCACATATATAGTGCTACTGGTCAGATGTATTGTGCTTAATGGGAGCTGAGGGACATGCAAAGTTTGGATGGAAGAAAACTGAAAATTGGGAAAAAAAGAAAAAAAAAACATAGATGACAAAACACAAAAACAACAACAACCCACTTTAAGAATATTTCTGAACTCAGGCGGTACTATACGCTGATAAAGTCATCTGTGTTGGGAAAGTTTTATAGACTACAATCATGAGCTGGACATGTTCCCATTTACTCCTAGCAAATAGTTGCTACACCATTACCATGAACTCCTCAGACACATTGCGGAAATTACTTCAGTCTGCCCAACTTCAATCATGGGATAAAAGCTGCTTTCTCAGTTTGAGGTACTACATTGTCATAAGATAATTTTTGAAGCCAAGAGATGGCTGATTATGTCCTTTTTACCGAAGTCTAACCTGCTGTGTTACCAAATCCTTAACTTTGAGGAGAACATCAAGATGAACGCAGTAAGTGAGGGAACATGCTTTCTGTTAGAGTCAACATGAGACATCATGCTAAACATGGGGTGCTGGCTTCTTTGCACAGCTTATCTTTCAACATTTCTCTAGTTGCTGCTTCCATTGTCCTTTCACTATCATGGAAATATTATTTGCCAAAGGTGCACTTTCAAGAGTATTTTGTGGTGGGAGATACTCCACACAGTCTCTTGGAGATCTCATGAGGATGGAAGTGCAAAGCAAACTTCTAGCTGCAAGAAGGGGACCAACTTTATTTGGAACTGGGTAAGTCACAGGTTCTGGCCTGAGAATTTTTCCAGATGTGGTGCTGGAGGCAGCTTCCCATGATCACAAAGCTGATAAGATGAAGTCTCTGGACACTTGCAGTAGGCTAGATGGACACAGCTAGATGGGCAGGGAGCCTGCTGAAGTCTGAGGGTGTGGATCTTGCAAGAATACATATCTGGAGCACATATATCTTGAAATGATAAGCATAAGGCAACAGACCATAAAATTGCCAATAACCAAACTACTCCCTGCCCAGCCCTACTCTTCTCTACATAACAGGTTCTGAAACAAAGCCCAGTAGAAAATCAACATTCTCACTGAGCAAAGAATGTTTACCATTTTGACACCTGTTTTGATCTGGACAGGCACAGCAGGTTATGAAATATATGAAAAACACAATATAAAAATGGGGAAAAAAATCAATGTCTAAATTTAATTTTGAACTTCTTTTATGGCTTTGCAACATTTTCTGAAACAAAGATGGATTTTGATGTATCTTCCCTTCAAATAAAATATAAAGTTACTCCATGACCACTGGAATTAATGTAGCCTTCTTTCCTATGGATTTATATACATTGATCCACCAGCCACTGGATGAATAGAATAACTTTCATTCCCTTTTGTTTCTCCGTGGTTAAGAGGCAACTCTGAGATGGCTAGTCTGGAGACAACCCTGTGCTGTTCAGCTGAGTGATTCTTATGTGCCAACTGCCCACCTGCCTCTCATATATAATTGAGAGCCTTTAAATCATGCCTGGTGGTGGGGGATACTGCTCTGAATATATCTATGTCAAGACACTAATATGTCTGAAAATTATAGGATATAATTGAGTTTCTGACTTTGAGATATTTTTTTTTTTAATAAAAATTGACCACTATGCTGAGAAATTATGTAAGGACACTGAAAAGTGATATGGATAAACAACATAGACAAATTTAGCTATAAACAAATTTATAGCTGAGCAGACTAGAAATTCAATTTTGTCATGATATGTATATATATTTTTGTATTAAAATATACATTTTTGTTGAAGTTTTTTTCTGCTATGAGTACCTAATGCTCAGAGTGTCCACTGCATGTGTTCACTAAAATATTTTTTTGAATTTTTATTTATGTTTTAGCTGGAAAAGAAATGGTAAAACAACAGGCCACTTGACTAAACCAAATGTCTGAATTAGTCAAAATAGATAATTAGTTTGGACAGCACCACTACCGTTCCAAATAAGTTTTTATCCAGGACAGTAGTGCTAATATTTTTTATGCTTGCCAAGTATGCAAGAGGATGCAGTAATTACGGGGGCAGGATAGCTTTGACTCCAGAACAAACCAGCAGGTCTATGTGCAGGCTGCTCCAACACATGAAGTGTTACTTCAGCAGGCTGGCCTATTGCCCTGGGATTATGACTGCTACCTGCTGCATCCTGAGCTTTCTTTGGAGACTTCCTGTGCAACCTTAACCCAGCCTGACCCAACCTCATTTAACTTTTGAGAGTTGACTACGGATTATGCAATCGCCCTATATGACATACTGAACATATGTTTAAATTATTTACATACATTCTGATGGAAGAATGCTTTTTGTCTGTTTGGTAAAAGAGAAGCCAGGTATCCCCTGTTTGGCTGAACGTCTACCAGCTTTCTGAAGTATATGTCTCAAAAAATGTCTCAAAACTCAGAATTTCCACTTCATCTTATTTTGACATACCATCATTTAATTTTTCTGTGCTTTAGACTGAAAATCAATCCTAAGAAATGGGAGTCATAAAAGCATAGTAAGTCTCTTCCAGAATGTTGTATTGTATTTTTTATAGTGCAGCTTACATTATTTGCTGCATTATATAGTACAGTACATTAGTGACATCTCAGAAGGTAACATTGAAATAAGTAGAAGAGTCTATTAAATTAAGAATATTTTTTTTCCACAAATATTTATGAGGTGCTATTTGATTCTGCTTAAAACATTTATTTATTTATTTATTTTTCATAACAGAACAGCATCAGCAAAGCAGTTTAGCTAATATTATTAGCTATTTTGTGAATATTTGCTGAATAGATTGAATATTTGTATTGGTGCCTATAAAAACGTGATTGCAATATTCTCCAAAACATTTTTTAAACTGATTTGTAATATAGTGTGACATGGTGATGTGTTCATATTTTTCAGTTGTCTTGAAGGCACTCAGTATACCTGATTTGTTTCTTGGGATAAAGATGATGAAGAATTTTAAAGAAAAAATCGTGAATGTTTTTTAAAAAATGATAAATACCTGAATGAAGAAATAAATGAAATGAAATCCCAGCTAATAAATTAAAAGTTTATAGAGAGAAGCAATACCAGCTTTGTCTGCCATGTATCTTTGGACAGCTATTGTTAAAAGAGCACTCTCAGAACGTGACGTAATTAAGGTAATTAGCTTTATATGCTATTATTTGATAAACAAGCACTATGTTTCCCAGGTTTCAGAGTATTACCTTCTCAGGCATCAAGGAATGAACAGCAGTTCAAGGCATTCTAAATTTCTGCCACAGACCTTTACTCCTTATTAGACCAAACATTTATTTGTGAAAACATCCATACCATCTAATGTGTATGAAGCAATGCAGGATGTCTCTGTTTTTCTGTGGACAGAAATGAAAACATTTTTTAACTAAATTCTTTACAGTTTATAGACTAGTCCCTTATCCCACTACCATTAAAACACTGAAATCTACAACCAGAACAGGAAATTTCACACACACTTCTCTGTCTAGAGTGTAGTAATCATAATGGCTTCGTTATCCTCTGATGCTATGTGCAGTGACTGGTCCTTACAGAAAATGATTGGGTTTGCTGCTTAGAATGTTCCAGTTGACTGTAATTGCTAAATAGCTACATATATATCCTAAGCTTGCAGGCTTACTTTCATAGTAGATCTCCATTTGTCTACCACAGCAGGAAGTTAAATCAAGTTTCTTGTAATTGGTTCATTTCCTTAGGGCTGAATTACTGTTTCTACATTTTGAAGCACAGGGGGATGGCTAGCAGCCTTGACTTTTAGCTGTGAAGAAGGAGGTGTTATGACTGAAAAATGTTACTGTAGGAAGTGAACTTCAAAGCGCAAAGGAGAAGCAAGTGCCAAGCGTCCCTTTGACAGACACCTTAACCACCATATAAATAGACCTCCCACTTAACTAAACTCACAATAATAATTAGTAATATCATGAGAAGACTGTGCCCTCTTTAGCTGTGCAACAGTAGTAGCTTTGCTTTCCCAATATACTATACATATATGTATATATTTACATTCTTGGAGACTTTGCTTCTATGTGGGGATGGCAGATATCTCAGTTGTAATATAACCCAGCTGGGGTTATATATAACGCATAGCTACACAAACCCACATGCAGCTTTTATGGAAAAAAAATAAAAATAAAAATAAAAATCACTACATTTTTGCTGGCTTTCCTTAGAAACACTGACAGAATATTGAGAATACGTACCTTCACATTTGCTTATAAGCTCCAGCAGGAACTGTGCAAAATGAGCAAAACTGAACAAAAATATAGGCACTTCTACTTTTTTATGCATATACAGGTTATTTATTTACTCAGTCTTTCATATCCTTTTATGTATTTTATTTAAGAGTTTAATCTGTATTCTAAATCAATAACATTTCTGTAGCCTGCTTTTTTTGTTTGTTTGTTATTTTAGGTATTCTGTTTCATGACTGAGAAATTATTTCACAACAAACAAAAATTTGTTATTTTCCCCTTTAAAAATTTATTATGGGAAAATTCGGTTTTGTTTATAAAATTATTTTTAAATATTAGTATCTGTTAACTTTAACTTTCTCTTTTGAACAAACAAAAGAAGTAAAGCCTGTATTCTTTTCCATTTGAAAAGCAGTTAGAAAGTATGAGGAAAAAAAAAAAAAAAAAAGGAGAAAAATCAACTTTAACATAACTTTACTATTAGCAATGTTTAAAAAAATGGTAACATGCAATGAAATAAAGGAAAGCAGACCTTTTGTAAGACACTATTTACACATTTTTTTTGTTTTTCCAGATCAAAAATTTCTATTTTCCTGATGTTTTTTCTTTACCAATTCATTTAATATCAGTGAGCCTGAAAAACAAAACAGCCAGAGGAGGGGAAGAGAGATTGTTTATAAGTTCTTACATTGCTCAGAAAACATGTACTGATGAGTTAAAACTGTGCAATCCACACTTTGTAACTGGTACGGTTGTTTATAGGTAAAACCTTCAGGTGAAAAAAAATATTTCTTAATAAGGACAGGAATATCACATAATCAGTATGGGAAATCTTCATATATTTGAAATTACTCTCAGGCTACAGGATGGATCTATTTTTATTTATTTATTTAGACAAAAAGCTTACTCCGCTTAAAAATTATTTTTCAGGGTAACTGTAACTACTCTTTTTATGCAAATTAAACTGATTAATCTTTCTGGCTGAAAAGAACATTGTCTAAATGAACACTTTGTGAGTCACCTTCACAACAGGACTAGCTCTTTTCACAACACAGAGGAAGCAGAGGCCTGATCATGGCCATGTAAGATACCCACATGAGAGAGTTGAAGCCTCATCTAAATTAGATATGAGAGGTGTTTGAATTTACATGGTTTGTCTTCGTATTTCATAATCATATTTCAGCTTGAATTAGATTCAGATTTTCATTTTTCATTATCCATTCTGTAATGATTTATTTTCTTATAAAATGAAAAATACGAAACAAACATAAAAGCAAAGCAAAACAAACAAACAAACAAGCAAAAACACACAAAGTACTTCCATGTATCAGAATTCATTCTTCCCTAGAGATTGCAACATTCTTTAGAAAAATGAGAATTTCATGTCCCTGACCTAAACTAGATCTATGTGATTCCTTAGACCAATAGGCTGTAAGTCAATGAAATTTTGCAAGTCCTTGAAAGGTGACTAAGATCAGGCTGTTAAAAGAATTCTTCTCTTAAACACAGAATACCTTTCGTCATTTGTAGATCCCCCAACAAAAAATATAATGCCTATATTGAAACTATTTATATTGTTTTAATTATGTCCTTATAGCTTTCTTTATTTTTTCCAGAAGGTGTTATACTTTCTGTTTCTCACTCCACCACAGTTGTACCTGCATTAATGAAGACAGCAAAAAAAAAAAAAAGAAGGCTTTACCAAAGTGGAGAATTTCAGGTGTTCACGACTGCATGATGCTTTTTTAATTTCTCCATCCATAGAAAAAGCCTTTTGACATTGTTGAAAGGGAATAATTACTTGTTGAACAGCAGCAGCAACAAAACACTATGTACTACATATTTCTCAATGTACTAAATGCCTAAAGGCATGAGGATGGGAGACATACTGAACAGTGGGGAATGTTCTTTAGACAGATTCTAGAAAAGTATGGAAGAGAAACATCCCACATCTCAGACCAATAGTCATATGTGTTCTACCCCACCTCACAATAGATTCCTTTTACAGACATGTTCTGACCCACTGAAATGGAACAATATAACCAGTAAGTGTGGATGGTTCATGTTTACCTTATATCCCCAAATCTCCTGGCTACTCTCCATCACTGCCCAAGCCCCAGGATGATACAGGAAATACCATGAAGAACTGTCAATGTTTAGAAAAGAGGCTGTTTGCACAACTATATGTGGCCCTGATCGTCAGCCCCAGCTCTAGTCACATCCAGGGAAAACACCCTTCATGATGCTTGTGGGAACTAAAGCTCTTCTTTCTAGCTTGGCAGAAGGTTATCTTTCATCTAAATCCCAGAATAAACTTTCCAGGTTGCCTTTCACCTGAAGGCTACATTTCACCTGAAGTAGGTTTCCATCAGAAGCCTCTTCTCACAAACCTTTGACAGCAGAGTATTCTGCTTGGCCTGCCTTCTTCATTCTGCTGTGCTTGGTCATGACACCCTCATTGGAGAGGAAAGCCCCAATGTGGCTCAGGAAAAGATTTCTCTCTGGAGACAGAATGAGTGTCTGGTTCGGGCAGAGGGAACTGCACCCAAATCTGAGTGGTCAAGCATAGTCTCTGCAACTGGACACGTCACACAAGCAAGTCAGGTTGTTCAAATTCACTAAGTAGTGCCAATAACAGTCTTAAAACTGGGTGACAACACAAAGAGGTGAAGACAATTAAAATCCCATTTCTGAACCAGTTCTACAGGTTTTGAAAATAAAGAAGATTTTGAGCACAAACTTTCAGGCAACAGTTATGACTGAAGTCTTATCTCATCATTCCGTTTTACATCTGCTGTTGTTCTCCATCCAAATCCAGAAGATAAAGATAGATTTGGTTTTACACAGATTAGATTATAATCCTGAAAATATTTTGCTACATCATATGTGTATTGACTGAAAACAGATGGAAAAATCAAAATTCTAACCGCTGCAAGATCATATTCAGGGTCTACATGGATAGCAATATATTTTTCTACTCTGGTATTTGGCATAGTAATGGCTTTATTCTCATAAATTAATTACCATCGTTTTACAGCTCAGAATGTACTATTTGTGTATTCAAGGTCATTCAAGTTACTATAGTTAGGGTTGTTGGGATCTGGAAAATTTCTTATTTAATGAGATGTTATTAGACCTATTTATTCAGAAAGAAGGATGTTAACATAGCTATTGTCCAAACAGATTAACTTCCTGTTTGCATTTTGACATCACAGATATTGATAATGTTTTGTAAAGCTCCTTGAAATGTGTGCCCTATTGACTGAACAGCATACTTTTTTCATTAAGTAAGAAAAACTGGGGATCTGTTATTAGGGTCAGATAAAAGCTGATGTGCATCTGTTATCTCGAAATATTTCAACTCTAATAGGAGTTCCTGCTGTATGTACTACAGAATTAGAAGACCAGACTTATGTCCCTTCCCACAATACTTGTCTATTATCTTTACTGGTGATGCAGCATTGTTGCCCTAAAACTGCAAAATGCATTTCTTTTTGCAAAAACATAACTTTTTTTTTTTTTTTTTTCAAACAGGACTGCAGAAGGATGAAGTGTTCACAGCCTTCTTGTGTTCAGAAGAGATTCAAGATGTGCGCCTGATCTTAATGGATTGCTCCTTCTCCCTTACCAAGAAAATGGGAGCATTAGAGGTAATTACAGCATTCCCGCAGTTCCTGTTGACAGCAGGATCATGTTGTGTCCCTACTTCGTAAACACGGAATTATAAAGTGCCTTGCAGAGCTCCCAGTCAAAAGAGACAAGACAAAATGAAAGCAAGACAAAGTTTTTTTGCTTTGTCATAATTGCCACTTTATTACCAGAATGATAACAGCAATTATATAGATATAAATATATCATAATCATTATTACCTCAGAAAAGAAAATATGCAGACAAAACACTTGGAAAGGAAAATGTAGGGCCTAGAGTAAATTATATATATATATATTCATTTCAACAACTTACCATTAATACTTTATAAAGACAGACACTTGCTTAAAGTATTTCTGGAGGAAAAAAGAAAAAAAAAAAAAAAAAAAAAAAGAGTGAGAGAGAAAAAAAGTAAAGAATATGCCTTTTTATTCTTTTACTTTAATAAAATCAGAGCGTAAAGCAACAGTAACTTTTAAAAAGATCTTGGCTGACAACGTCTAAAATGGTTTGTTTGAGTGGGTGAAAAAGTAAATGCTAGAGCTCCTTGTGCTTTCATACCAGAACTCAGGTTTAGACTGTAGTGATTTATTCCCTGATAACTGGTACTAGATACCAAAAGCTTAGCAGCAAACAGAACTATCTAAACTAGCTTTTTAGTATGTGTACTTGTTCTTGAGAAAATATTTTTTTTCTCTTTTAGAGAGAAACTTCAGTCTTCAGAATCGTTATGTCAATTAGGACTTTTAATTTTTTATGTGACAGTTTATAGAGAATGAATTAAAGCTTCCAGCTCCATTTATCATGTGTTAAATTCCAACAATTCAGGGTGGTCACCAGAAAGTTGGAAGTATTAAAATATTTTTTTAAAGTCTTTACTAGGGAGGTTTTTTGTTTGTTTCTTTATGATCACCTCTAGCTTACTAAACTAAATGGAAAAGAAAATGTTTTACTGAGTTCCCATTCTAACTATCAGTAGCTTCCAGTGTTTTCATTACTCTCCATTCTTTTGAATTAGCTTCTCCCCCATTGATATATATCAATGTATATATTAATTCCAGAAATGTATGCTAAATTGAAGATCCCTTTCATTTGAATATTTTTTGTATAATAAAGGCTCCACTGCCAGGGATAAATTTATTTGTTATTGCATCCAATTGCAATTGATCTTGTGTTTAGGAACTTTTCCCTTTTGCCACTCAATATTCCAGTGTTTTCTTCTGTACTTCCTAACTTTCTAGAGGACAAAGTTAACAGGAAGGCCACCCTCTTTTCCACTGTATGCAGAACAGTGCACGTGTGGCATATACTCATCTGGGACTTGTGGATATGTGGCAGCCACTCAGAACTATTGCAAGGCAAGAAAAGGCAAAAAGTGAGGTGAGGTGAAGTGAAGTGAGGTAAGGTGAGGCAAGGCGAGGTGAGGAAAAGAAATGAAAAAAGGAGAAGAAAAAAAAAAAAAGTCATGGTAGATGTGCCGAGTTGAATGCATTTTCTTACCATTCTGGTCTGATATTACCACTACACCTTCATATTTGCATACAGTTTTAGAAACATCATTCCTTAGGCCTCTCTTGCCGTCCCTACACTTTTTTCCTTCACCAGTAATCTCTAAAACAGTTTAATTGAAAGGCCTTCATTCTTGCTTTAAAGACTACTAGAACAATTTCTGCTCAAAGAAAGGTTGTTTCCAATCATGGGGATAGAAGAGATTGCAGTGGGAGACACTGATAAGGTGAGATGAGCCAGCTGGCAGGTTTTATTGTAACTAGTACAAACACCAGTTTCAATATAATCAGGCAGGAAACTGAAGTAACCTTTGGAAAATCAGGACATTCCCCAAAATGGTAACATCTGGTCATCATAAAGATTACATTGGTAGATTCCAGTTATATTTGTGATAGGTGCCCTGTAAAGCAAGCACTAACAGCAATCTTTTCTTTTTTCTTTTCTTTTCTTTTCTTTTCTTTTCTTTTCTTTTCTTTTCTTTTCTTTTCTTTTCTTTTCTTTTCTTTTCTTTTCTTTTCTTTTCTTTTCTTTTCTTTTCTTTTCTTTTCTTTTCTTTTCTTTTCTTTTCTTTTCTTTTCTTTTCTTTTCTTTTCCTTTCCTTTCCTTTCCTTTCCTTTCCTTTCCTTTCCTTTCCTTTCCTTTCCTTTCCTTTCCTTTCCTTTCCTTTCCTTTCCTTTCCTTTCCTTTCCTTTCCTTTCCTTTCCTTTCCTTTCCTTTCCTTTCCTTTCCTTTCCTTTCCTTTCCTTTCCTTTCCTTTCCTTTCCTTTCCTTTCCTTTCCTCTCCTTTCCTTTCCTTTCCTCTCCTTTCCTTTCCTTTCCTCTCCTTTCCTTTCCTTTCCTCTCCTTTCCTTTCCTTTCCTCTCCTTTCCTTTCCTTTCCTCTCCTTTCCTTTCCTTTCCTCTCCTTTCCTTTCCTTTCCTCTCCTTTCCTTTCCTCTCCTTTCCTTTCCTTTCCTCTCCTTTCCTTTCCTTTCCTTTCCTTTCCTTTCCTTTCCTTTCCTTTCCTTTCCTTTCCTTTCCTTTCCTTTCCTTTCCTTTCCTTTCCTTTCCTTTCCTTTCCTTTCCTTTCCTTTCCTTTCCTTTCCTTTCCTTTCCTTTCCTTTCCTTTCCTTCCTTATCCCTGCAGTACTTCTTGAAGAGTTTAAATAGGAAACTTGACCTTCTTTGGGTACTGTGCTGTTGTCCACTTCACAGCAAATTTCCTCTGAAGCTCTAACTTGGGTTTATTTGCTGGAGTTTCATTTCCCTGTAAAACCTGCCCTGCAACATGGAGAGGAAATTAAGGTACTGGTCTTTCCACTTTTCCTCTTCATCATTTTCCCTTGTGGTAAGAAACACTGATTAAAAAGAAAAAGTTTATTTAGCCAAAGTGAAAATCAATAGCCTCAGTCAGGTATCTGGTAAAAATAAATAAATTATACTTCTCTTTGGCTTTTGTCAGCTATCTTTGCAGGACCTGCAAGCAAGACTTAGTAACAACTCTCTCTGGCCTACCTGCTCTCTCCAGCCCTAATAACTTTCTGTTAATAAATTAAGCCTGGGATTTATTTATTTACTCTAGAAGTGCTGTTAACAAAATTGCTTTTGCAGTATAAGACAGCGCTTGTTCATAACTAAGTAGCACTTTGTGCCTGACAAATGGTTAATGGGCCAAAACAACACGTTTTGAGAGTTGGCTGTTTTGGTCCAGCAACTGGTTCCATAATCTCCCACATCCCACATTCCCTTTGCACATCTGGACTTTACGTGGACAAAGTTTTCTTTCATATAAACTGTTTATTGTTCTGCGAGATTGATGCCGTTAATATTGGCTTTCAGAATGACAGATTAGCATCACCAGTTAATCAGGGCTATTAGCAGATAAATATCTGTAATTTAATCACTACAGTAATTTCTTTTCCAATAATAAGATTTACAAATGCAAGTGATTAAGTAATTAGCTTACATCTCCATAGATTACAATTCCTCTGAGCTTTCCTCTCTCACTTTTTTTTTTTTTTCCAAAAGATTTCAGTATTTAATTAAAGTAACTACTCCTTCCTTTACATCCTCTTTGTAGGTGCGTGAGAAGTGTTTTTTTTCCAAACAGAGCTCCACCTTTTGTATGCAGTCCCACAAGGGACCCCTGGTTCCCAGCCCCTTCCATCTCTCTCCAGAGGTTAATACCCATCCTGCTAGCACTCAGTGGCTGTAATCATTCCCAGTATTTCTCCCAGTCTAGGCAGCAAGTGGGGGGCTCAAGGGGAAAGAATAACTTACAGGAAGGGGGGTGTGGGTGGGGGGTGTGATTGCCAATGGAAAAATTGTGTGCACTTGATAAAATAAGAACCTGGCTTTCTAAAACAGTCTATCCAAACACTTCTCAAGGATCCCTTTGTTGCTCTTCCACTGACTTGGCCCTAGGGCAAAAGGCAAGTTCTACTACTTCCAAACTTATATTCTCGTATTTGCAGAGTAATTTGACAGTTACTGTTAATTTCCTAAATGCAACATGAAAGCTGTAGAAGGAAGCCTGAAAAAATGGATGGGGAGGGGGAAGGAGGAGGGGAAATTCATAAGGAGCAACAGAGAATATGGACAAAATTGCTTCCATGTGTGCTGTATAGGCAAGGTTTGGGCAGAGATCTGGGCCTTCCCAGAGTTTGACCTCTTGAGGCTGTGCCAGTCTGCTGGAGAAAAGGCATTGCTCTTTAATGAAGGCCTAATTTTTATTGCCACTCCATCGACTTCAAAGTGCTTCAGGTTGCCAAACATAATTTCACTGGAGGTATTTTCAGGTGCAGAGCAAATACTTCATAAATAATTTCCTTGCTAGATTACAAATTCCATTTAAAAAGGGGAATGCGAAAGGTAGCTTTTCTAAGGCTTTTTGGAAGCTGATTAAAACATCTTTATTTATAGGTTCTTTATTACTTTCATTCTGAAAGAAAATAATTTAGCAGTTTTACGTTTTATTTATATTTTTAAATGAAAATGCAGCTTGTTGAAATGACCAAGTGTGGTGACAACGTTTTTAATATGCCTTCAGTTAAAACATACATTCTGAGGCTCTGAATGCCTTTTCCTTTTCCTTCTTCTCATCCTCAAATGACGGCTACCAAGCCCAGAGACTACCAGTAATCCAGTGGCCTCCTAGTTGGGGTCTCAGTTAATTATGTAGATTTGTCATACTTCTACATTTTTCATCTGTTTACTGTTCTTCTTGAGTAAAAATGTCTCTAATTAAAATCCTCTTCCATACATCTTCTTTATCACACCCACCCTGTGTAGAGAGCAGAGGGAGCTGCTGAAGCTGACGAAGTGCTGATGTCAGCCAGAGGGAGTAGGAATGATTTGAATGGTGTTTATGTTTAACGTACTTTGTGAGCAGGGATGAGCTTGCAATCGAGATGGAAGGGAGACTGGCAGAGAGGAAATGGAAACTGTGAGCTCTGACTGAGTTCTCCCAAATTACAGCACCAGCTGTCTATGCCCCACCACTCGGCTGTCACCACAGTGTCTCTGTCACTGCCATTGGTGCAATGATGCTAAAGTTTAATGACTCAATATTAGTAAGCTACCCCCATCCCACAGGACAGAAATAAAGACGCCATTTACTGCTGGGACACAGAGTAGGTCTATTGCTTTTGGATCTAATCTATTTTCTCTTGCTAATAATTCTGCAAATTTAACTGATTACTGTTTTTCATTATTATCTTTTCTGAAGGTTGTCCCTAGAACATGAAAAACACATGAAAACCTTTTGTAAGGAAGGACAAAAGTACAGAATTTCCAATAGTTTTGCCAAAGTTAAATTATATTTTTATTTATTTTTTCTGGATAGTGGTAGATTGAAGATGAAAGTTAGCATAAATATTGCAGAAAACACTTTCTTCTAGTGTCATCTTGAAAATCAGCTGGATTTTATTAGATTATAGGCTTTTGAAACTGATATATATCAGTTTTATATATTGCAGCTGCATACTTCCAATAGTGCTTGTTAGAGACTTCTTATCTCTAAACCTGCTCTGTTCAGGCTCCAAATGCAAATCCTTATGTCTGAGCCTTCTCTTAAGATGGCAGCCACCTAAGAAAAGTGATTTGCAAGTTATGTCAACAGTGGCCATTTCATCACTGCAAACACAGTACAATGGTAAAGCAACAAGGTGTTGCCTTAGACCTTACTTTTTTACTGATCAGAGATAATTCTAAGCATTTCATTGTTTCACACCTCTGAGGCGCAGAGCCCATTAACATCCTGCACTCGTATAAAATAAAACAGCTATAGAGTTGCTAAGGATGTCTTTCCTGGTGGGTATTTCACAGCCTGTGTCTTCCACTCAGGATGAATGTATCAAATAAGTGTACGTACTTGACTGCTCTCTACAGCAAAGAGGCCATGAAAATAAAGCCAAGATTCATGGTTTTTAATGTTCTTTTGACATGTAACAAAGGCTTAGTGTAAGGCACTGAGAAAGTCCTTATAACTCAAGAGAGAGAAGCAGCATTCCATTTTCACCAGTTATTGCTTTAGCTTAAATTATAGAGAAATGTGTGATGGATCTAAGAAGATTTCTGATTCAGACAGTTGGGAAACAATGCCGTCCTTCATCCTAAAACAATTTTGATAGAAAAAATAAAATAAAATAATTAAAATAGTAAATAATAAAATTAAATTAAATTAAATTAAATTAAATTAAAGAAACAGCCAAGATAATACAAAGCTTAGAAATGAAGAGATGCTCTGGAGTTAGGAGAAGGAAGAAATACATTGCTTTAGTTATTCTGAGCACAAGAAACACTACAAATATACCATCATCTGCACTACTGTTACTGAGAAAAAACAGCAGCAAAAAGGTAGATGAATGCAATAAGTAGGAGAATATTTTCTTGGGATTTATCACTGACTTTCTAAGATTGTCGGACTGGGTGCATCTGCATTAGCATTTCAATTCAGATCAGGAGTATGCCTTTCAACCAAAAATCTCCTGGGTTGCTCCACTTGTTATACTTTGGCTTGTATTATGAAGTGTTTCAGAGTGCACAAACATCAGATGAAACTAAACTAAGGGCATAGTCCAAGAACACGTGGTCTGATCATTAAGAGGAATTTGTTTCACAGGGCTAACTTAGTCAATTAACAGACTTAGTCTAAGTTAAAACTCTAAACTTCATGCACCGTAGACCTCAATTCCTCAGCACAAATGTCTTCACTTCACAGACCTGCTGCCTTTCATCTTTGTTATCTTTGCCTGATTGATACCATGTAGCACTACAACACCACCTGAGGCAGGACCGAGGCTGCATAAGTTGCTCTCATTCAATTCTTAAATTCAATTCCAAACTTATCTTCATAATATGTGTATTCTTTAAGCTTTTTTTTTTTTTTTTTTTTTTTTTTTTTTCAAGCTATTTGGATATCTGTGATTTGTCAAAGGGAGAAGAGGGACTACATTGGTAATAATTCAGTGAGAATTATGTAATACCAGGTAGAAATTTAAACTGCACTCACAGAGTGAGGAGAAGGTGGGACTAAAGGGGTAGCTAAATGGGAGCTCTCAGAAGACAAAGCACCATCTGCATTGCTGGCCGTCCAAAGCTAGGAAGAAGAATTAAGTTGCAATGGAAATTCAGTACAGGGCCAGTTTTTCTGAGAAGGTAGCTGAACATGGTATTTCCATTTCTCCTCTATTTTAAGTTTAATCTAAATTCTAATGACTAATGTTTTACATAAGACAGATACAGCAATAAAAATATCAAATTTTTATATATTTTTTTTTTGCTACTTGCTCTATTACGCAGTACATTGCTGTATTAGCCAAATGTTGCTGTGATACAGCCATGTTCAGATCATATTATATATAATAGAGAATGTCTGCAATTTTTCTTGTTTCCCTGGTAACAACTGTAAATGCACTAACTCCCTGGACTGCTCCACCCCTCCTGCTGCTGATGTCAGGCACAGGAGAGGCACATGTGCAACTCAACTCCATACCTGTCAAACCAGGCGGACGCTCTGTTTGATCACCCACATTTTGGTCCCACAAAGACCATTCATTTGGTGATCAGAGGGCAGTGTTAATTTAGTCAGCTATCAGGATACTGGGGGGAGAAAAATATTCACCCAGTTGTGCTTTGGTTTTAATCAACAAAGAGAATGGGGAGGCTAAAAGAGCAATCATTTGGCTAGAGCAGAGGCAACATATTCTTCACTGAAAAAGACAGGATTAGAGCAATTTCTGTTAATGTTAATAATTTCCGATAATTGGGTGCTGCTCAATGCCAAAATATTCTCAAATTCCATACTCTGTCATATGCATGCCAGCAGGGTTCAGCATGAATAATGTTAATACAATGAAGAGGGAAGGAATGAATGAGGATTTTCCATGTGTTAACTGACAGGATCACTTTGAAACAAATGACCAGTCCTTATTAATGCAGCTATTATTTTGATAAACCAACAAGAATGAATGTGGTATTCATGAAAATGTGATATGCAGCATCATAGGAATTCTACTGTAATTTTACAATTAATTAAGGTACCTGTAGCTATTATTGAAAAAGATTATGATCTGACCTTAACATCCATGTAGTAAGCTGTCACGTTGCTGGTTTTTACCCTGGCATTAATGAAGATAAGCATTTGTATGCAAGTCTGCCTCTTATAGCCATTTTGTTTAGTGTGAGTTCATTTAGATATTTCAGCATTAGCCTCGGTAATTACAAGACAGCATACAGCTATAGTGAGTTTCAGTGTGCTGAGGCATATTGCTCATCGTCACCCATGTAAGAACACACATTTACCAGTATAACACAGAAGCTTACTTGGTGACTATAAAAGAGAACAGTATCCCTTCTGTCCTGCAGTAGTCATTCATTCTGCCTCTCCTTTTTATTGAAAATGTACAGTGCAGTAGATGAAAATAAATAAATAAATCAGTTAAACTCTTTTTAAAAGAGAAAAATGAAACTTTCTTACAAAGACGGCATATTTCCAAAAGAAGCTATTTTTATTAAAATAAAATAATTTAAAAAATGTTTTATCTACAACATCTGAAAATCCCATGCTGATTTTATTGTAATTAATAACTATATTTTTAGTTAATTTAGCTTGTTAAAATTAAGTGCAAGCAGTTAGTAGAAGTTGCAACTAGTATCAGTAGAAATTAAATAATACAGTTACTACTAATTTGCATTAATAATTGGAATTTATTCAGAAACTCCTTGGGCAGGAAAACACAGATGTCTAACTAGTAAAAATGTTGGGCCTTTCTAGCTTTTCTTCAGATGGAAAATGTTGAGATAAAGAAATAAAATGCAAACTATTTTTCAGTCCCCTCCATTTTGCAAAGTTTCATTGCTATTATGTGAAGTAAACAATATTTTAAACAGAAGAAGGCTGTTTGATTATACTATTCACCTTTGACGGCAGAATCCCAAAGGGGGGGACCTCAGATACAGCCCTTCCAAGGATACACATACTTTTACTGGCAACTACAAGCTTTCCCTGCCTAAACTCCAGGCTACATGTATGTAAACGAATTCTAGATATCATATAGCTGCAGTTAATGCTGTACTTTGTTCCAGGTAGAAAGTCCATTCAGCTGAGCTCTCAGGACATGTTAGTAAGAGAAAATGGGGATGTTAAGTTAGCCATTTAATGACTATTTTGGACTTCACTCACAAGTAAAAAACTTGGATTATAGTACCATGAAAAACAAACAAACAAAAACCACTATCCAATCTGAAGCTAAACATTCTTCCTCATAATATGATTTCAATCATTATTATTTGCGGTATTTCATGGGTATCACAGTTCTGTGAAGGCTTTTAAAAAAAATAAATCTGGGGTGTGATCCAGCTCTAGAGTCGACACTGAAATCATAAAATCATAGAATCATAGAATTATCTGAGTTGTTAAAGACCTTAAAGATCACCAAGTCCAACCATCAACATGATCTACCAAGTTCCATCATTAAACTGTGTCCCTAAACACCACATACATTCATCTCTTAAACATAAATTTCAGTTGCTGAATTCTGTGAGATTCAGTTGCCTAGAAAGTGAGAAGTAGATACACCCTAGAAGTCTTCCTCGGTTTCCTGTTGCCCAGAGATGTCCCAGAGGTCTCTCATAGGTCATGCATGTACTTGCCAGGTATCAATGATCTGGATACCACAGGGAATCTCAAATGGCATGGACGCCTGTGTTTAAATAACAGAACTGTTGTTCCCATTTCCTTGCAATTTGGATACAGCACTGAATAAAGAATGTAGATGTCCCAGTATGGAACCTATTATAACCTGGAAGTAATGTGCACAAAAAAGATTTGACACCCATAATTTCATTTTTGGGAAACACCAAAATGGCACAGAAATAAGCATCAGTCAGCAACAACTATGAGTTTCACATAGACATTCATTAAGGACGAAATAATTTTTACAAGGCATGTAAACATTTCAAAGTAGGTCTACATAGCTCTGGCTGAGATGAAAATTTGATGTATACTCCAATTATTTTCCT
Source organism: Aythya marila (assembly GCF_965140915.1). Classification (NCBI taxonomy): domain Eukaryota; kingdom Metazoa; phylum Chordata; class Aves; order Anseriformes; family Anatidae; genus Aythya; species Aythya marila. The sequence continues at coordinate 71,277,125 of NC_139042.1, read as the reverse complement.
TACTAAATTCCTCTTTTTTTTTTTTTCCTTTTTTTTTTTTTTTTTTCCCCATCCAACTGGGATTCAGAAGTTTCTGTAGTATTATCCAACTTCTAATATTAAAAATTCTGTCTCATAAAAAGTGGATCTAAGAGGCATCAAAGACTTGCATTCCACTGCGATTTGGATTGTAAAAAATGTAAAAGTGCAGATCTATACACCTTAATATTCTCAATAAGACTTTCCATCTTGGGTCTTTTTATCCTCTAACTAGATATGACTGCCAATTGGGTTCAGGTTAAAAAGTAATAAACTTGCACTGGACATAAGTATTTTTATTGGTATCTTTATATAACAGGACAAATAGCATCTTGATTAAATTATAACTCACGTAGACACAATTTAGTAGCATTTTTTCCCAGTAGCTACATTAATAATTTAACATTTACCTTTCTTCCACCTCATCCAATCACCTACACTTCCACTAAGAGCTTGATGAAGCTGAAATTCTGTGACAGTCTCTTCTGCAGTACAGTTGCTTAACAAATGCTGTTTATTGATCTCATGACATGTACTGTCCTCAAGATCCAATTTATTTGAACAAATTCCCTTTTTATTATAGCTTCTCTTACAACTCACAAGCATAATTATATATTTTATATCTTTGAATTATAACAACAGCAAAAATCTATCCATTGCTCTGGACATCTGTAAAATAAATCAAAATTTTTCACATCCAACATATATAAAAACAAAATTAATCAAATGGAAATCATCTATCTTTCATCAAAAAGGCATAAAACTTAGACTTTTTCAGCTCTCACACATGTTCATTTTCCACCTCCCAAACCACCTACAAAACCAGAAAGGAACTTTGCAATGTGCCCACATGATTAACAAATCCATCCTAGTGTATCAATCAAAGAAGGAAAATTATTTGCTGAGACAGTTAAAACTGGGTTTTGTTTTTTGGGGGGGTGGAGGGAGGATTATTTAATTATTTATTTATTAGTTTGTTTGTTTGTTTATTGTGGGCTAAAGAAGTGAAACCCCGCTTGAGTATTTACATTTTTTCTCCTTAGAACAAATCTTTCCCAAAAGTATTCTAAACAATTTAGAAACTAAAAATTATCTGCACAGACTACCACAGAACTCTTATGTTGTTTAAAATTTTGTTTTACACATACATTCCAGGAAGTTCTACTAATAGGTTTTGATGTAAACCTGAGCAGCATCAATTAAAAATGAGTAATTATGATAATCTATTAAAGCTCAAATGGAATGAGCCTCATTTCATTCCTTGTGATCTCAAGGCATATATTTTCATTCAAGCAATACCACAGGCAAATCCACAAAACAATAGTAATAAATACATAAACAAATAAATAAATAAATAGAGGAACTGTTTCAGGCTCTATACTTAGATAAAATGTTTGCATCTTCTTTACCAAGTTGTCACGGTAAAAAAAAAAAAAAAAAAAAAAAAAAAAAAAAAAGTTGTTATCCACGTTGTCCATTGTTATTACTAAAAAGAAAGGACTATTACTGAAAACTAAGGACTGATGTCAGGTGTAACATGATCCTTTAAGCTGCAAATCTGAGTTAAAAATGGCAAATACACTTCTCAATAACAAGTGTTTATCTTAAAAGTTCTTCTCCATAAGACCCTGAAGGTATAATTGAAAGACATTTTTCCAGTTCTATGGTGATTTTAACTCATACTTTTCCTAAAATCCATTTCCTATTCTTTAAATACCACTCTATTTTAACACATTTAATAGCATTATAGTAATGCTTAATACTCAGATTCCAGACAAGCATATTGTAATTTTTTGCTAGATTGTAAATTTTCTAACAAAGAAGGCCTACACTTGCCTATAGCCAAAATTTCCTCTTTCTTTCCTTCATATGACACTTCAAGGAAATATTTCTCTCTAAGTTATACTACCTCACTTCTATCCTTTTTCACTAAGAGACAGAACTTTGCGTTTATTCTTTTAAAGAAATGAGAAAATTTGAGATCTTCTCTCAAATTCTTCATTTATGTTTACTGTTGATGTCACAAAAGTCTATTACTTGTATTTCCTCCAAGCATCTCCTGCCTCCCCCACCAAAAATAAATAAATAAAGTAAAATAAAATAAAATAAAATAAAATAAAATAAAATAAAATAAAATAAAATAAAATAAAATAAAATAAAATAATAAAATTGGAACTGCTTGTTGAGAAAAAAGCAGAATGTCAAAATAGCATATTAGTAACTTTCTGGACTGTTCCTAAAACCACTTCTCTTTGTTTCACCTATTAAAGAAAGTCATATTATGTAGAATAAAGTAGACAATAAATGAGAGAATCAGAATTCGTAAGAATCTTTGAAAGCAATTAGGTCAATATACACTTATGTATAATGGCAGATTTTGTGCTAAATACCATGAAGGACAGTATGGGACAGTAGTACTAGAGTAAAACTTTCCTAATGACATGAACAATTTTTTTTTTTGTAACATCAGTTTGCCTTTCTAGGTAAATATGCTTCACAGAGCTATGAATCCTTACATATTTTGAATATGTTTTCCCAAGACATTATCATTATGACAGTTAGAAAGGTACCACAAGGATGAAACTCCAGTGACTTGTTTTGTCTAGTGATTTAGTCAAAATTTACATTTAACAGTTTTGTGAAGATCAGATGAAGTTTGTCAGACTTAAAATCATTTCAGTGACCGTATTTTCTATCTCCTGTATGTCTCAAGATATATATACAGATTTAATTTCATTTACCAATTTATCTGTATTGTTAAGAGCAAAGATGTTACTTTTTGTTTCTGTTTTAATTAGCACAGCTTATCCAATACAAAGTTTGTTTCTGCTCCCCTATGAGACTTTGCAAATTTCTCTTCCCTCATGAAAGAGCCCACCTCGCTATGCTGGGGAAGGATGGAGAAGGGACATGAAAAATATTAGAACTGTTGTAGGGGTGAAAATCTGTACACTGTTTCTAAAATTGGAGTAGATTTCTAGTGCCTCACCAGGGAACTTGTGCCTCCTGGGTTATTTTAAATGATGGCTCGGAACATATTAGCACACATGTGTGTGAGTGCACGTGTGTGCACATGCGTGTGTGATTTTCCAGAGTCTACAATTCCTGGTAGGACAATCCTCTTTTGCCAAAAAGCAAAAAGCCCTACTAAAAGGTAATAAAGGTAATAGGTAATGCTTAACTCTCTTTGGTGTTAGACCTTTTTTTCTCTTTCTAGATATGTTGTAAAGGAGGCTTTGTAGATTTTATATATATATATATATATATATATATATACACATATATATTATTCTGGTCATTTCTGATGACCAAATGATAACTGATTTTTTTTAAAAAATCAGTTAATCATCTCCATACTATCTTCTCTCATATCAGCCCTCTATTAAAAGTCAAGAAAATTTTACTTTAATCATCTCCATTTGTCTCACCTCAAAGTAAACCACAGTCTACAAACAATGACATGCTTAGTAGTTAGATTCAAAAATCTTCCCTTCCAACCAGGCCAAATCTTTATTATCTCTGAAATTACTGTGTAAAATCTGCTAGGTCAGGTTTTTGCTGTTTTAGAGAGAGAGAGATTATCTGAATGAAACAAACAAGTAAACAAACACCCTTGCAGGATAAAGATCAATACTATATAAGGGGAAGCTCATCTTTACATAGAAGACATACATAGTCTTCTGCAAATGTTTTGAGGCTGAACAAAGGTAATTGTAAAAATTCTCCATTACCAAAGATAGAAAATCCAGACAGGAGTTTACCCCAGTAGGAGAATAGGGTCTTTTCTCTGGGACATAATGAAAGAAAGTTAGTCTGCCAGTACCCCAAAAGCTATCATGAAATAAAAATAAAAGCTATTGTGAAATAAAACGTGAGCAGATCATAAATGGAATTTTTCCTCTATCACGTGTCCTGTCTCTAGGATCCATGGGTACAAGTCTTATGGAGGCTGTCCTTTATTTTTCCTCTTATGTACACTACTAGATATTTTATGTCTTTCCTTTTTAGTAAAAAATTTCAATCTAGATTTTTTTCCAATAGTCTTTAAAAAAAAAAAAAAAAAAAGTTTTGAAAATGTCTACTAGGAAAAAAAGACCAAAATAATTTATTTGCTACTAGTGATGATTATTTCTGTTTTAACCTTGTTTTAGAGCAAGCATAGTAGTTAAAAATAAAATAAATTTCTGGTTAGTTTGCATATTTATCCTGAGAGATTCTTAACAGTCATCTTTCGGTGTACTGATAAAACCTCAAGCTGCTTGGAAGTATAAAATTAACACAGTGGTTGCAGAATGCTGACACAATTAGTTAATCAAACACACAAACAAAGCAGAAACAATAACAAAAACCATGCATATTTATGTTATTTAAAATTAAAAATTAAAGGAAGGAGTTTCCTCACTCTGAAGATTAGGAATTCTAGAGGAGTCACAGCACCAGTACAATGTGCTTTCTGCTACCTGAGCATAGATTTACTTTGTCAGTATAAAAATTGAGCTATGCCCTGTTCATTATCAAATCATTTTTAAAGGTTTTTCATGACCTTATAGAAAGAAAGGTTATGATGTTACTATATCTAAGGTTTTTATATCTCTCTAGTTTATCAAAGAGGACAAAATCAGTGTTATAAATTATAATAAACTTGGTGGTGATCTGGAGGAAAATCTTTTCTCCTAAGAGGGCAATGGTCAGATTCACAGCTTAGTCACCTACTCTGAGGATATAATAAAGACACCATGCTGCCTAGAAAATAAGTACCTAGCACCACCAAAGAATGTGGATTATCTAAATCAAGCAAGGAGGTTACCTTCAGAGTATCAGTGTCACAGTCAGTCACTGCTGCTTACAACGGGCCAGCAGCTTCACACAGCTGTGTCTCAACTCCTACCTCCCTCCAGAGTGCAAATGCTCCTGTCATCTCAGAGTGAAAGAGGCCAGGATCTGTCCAGAGATCAGGCACCTGACATTTACAGCCACAGTGCAAAAATCAGGAAACCTGAATTCTGTTTCTACCTCAGATAGCATGGGAGTCTGAACTCTCATTTCTCTCTTCCATGGAGAGTACCTTAATTACAGAGTTATAAAGCACCCAGACTACTTTCCAGTCTTCTTGCCCAAACTGCACCAGTATATAGCACATAATCAGGAGCAGATCAAAGAGGAAAGATTTGCCTCCTAGTGGTTGGTACACTCTCTGAGAAGAGTGCTCTTTGTTTATTTTAAACTTTAAACATATTTTATCCCACCTGGGGGTAAAATGGGTAAGGCAAGGTAAAATTCATAACTATACCATTAAGTAGGGGCCAGTTCTACCCATTCCATTTTCATATCCTATCTATTACACAGTCACCCTTGCTCTTACTCACCCTCCAGGTTTTGTGATTCCTTCCTTCATACAAACAGCTATCTAGTGTTACCTGGAGGAAAGAAACCCATGTCTCCCGAATTGTTGTTGAGTGTTTAAAATGTTGAGTCAAGACAGGCAGCCCCTCCCCTTGTGTTTTTAAAAGAAAAAAATCCTTCTGTTCTTCTTTTACTGGGTTTAGTGCTGGCAGAATAGCTTAGGGGTGTCTTGGGTACCATTGATTTACCAGACTACTCGAAAGACTTGCACAAATTTTCTAATATAAGACCTTTTCTTTCTGTGGACTTTGTGTTTACATCTTAGAGTTTGCATAGAATTTGATAGGTCTATCCTACTAGGGAAAAAATAGATGGAATTCTTGAGAAATTGTGTTATAAAACTAAGAGTTAAATATATCATACCTCACAATAAAAACACAGAAGATGACGTTGACTATAGGATCTACATCACTTCCCGGGATAAAAAAAAAAAAAAAAAAAAAAAAAAAGGAAAGGAAAGGAAAGGAAAGGAAAGGAAAGGAAAGGAAAGGAGAGGAGAGGAGAGGAGAGGAGAGGAGAGGAGAGGAGAGGAGAGGAGAGGAGAGGAGAGGAGAGGAGAGGAGAGGAGAGGAGAGGAGAGGAGAGGAGAGGAGAGGAGAGGAGAGGAGAGGAGAGGAGAGGAGAGGAGAGGAAGGAGAAAGGAAAGGAAAGGAAAGGAAAGGAAAGGAAAGGAAAGGAAAGGAAAGGAAAGGAAAGGAAAGGAAAGGAAAGGAAAGGAAAGGAAAGGAAAGGAAAGGAAAGGAAAGGAAAGGAAAGGAAAGGAAGGAAGGAAGGAAGGAAGGAAGGAAGGAAGGAAGGAAGGAAGGAAGGAAGGAAGGAAGGAAGGAAGGAAAAGTCTGGACTATTTGTTTTGGTTACCAAAAATCCTCTCAATTATTTCAAGATACTTGAAGAACATGGAACAAAAAAAAAGTCAGAACATTTTCCATTTTCTCTGGTCGTAGATAGCATTCCCCATTGAACTACAAATTCAGGATGAATGTCAAAATTAATGTAGACATATTCAGGTTTGCGTATTTTACAGTCAATTTTACTGCAACATAATTTGGTTTTACCCCAAGTTCCTTTTTTCTCTCAACAGAATTCAAGGACATTTTTGGAGGATGATCCTTTTTCTTGGGAGATGTCCAAGTTTTTGAATAACAAAATGTGATAACAATTAGAAAGTAGTTTGAGTGGCTTAATGAACTATGATCCTTTGAGTCATGGATTTCAGAACAGGTGTCTGACTGCAAGCCAACTGTGAGGACTGTTTTTTCTAGTCATGTGTCTAGGTATGTTGCGTTATCTGTGTCTCTTTTGGAAGCAGATTTTTTTTTTTTTCCTAGTTGTTCTCTGCTCTGTTGCTTCCATCCAAGACCTGTATTCTCAATTTGACTTTTTGCACTGCCTCCTCCCCATCCCCACCCCTCAATAAATAAACAAATAAATAAATAAATCTGTTTCTCTTCTTTTGAAAATGAGTCAACTAGTTACATAACTAGACTGAAGAAAAGGGGGTGATCTGGAGTGATTTGCATGTAAGTAGGATCTCCTAAACTGAAGACATAAAACTGAGAAAGTAAATTTGATTTCTGTTAGGGATATCCCATCACTGGATGCAACAGAACAGAGTATTATGTATTCGATGCTATGTTGGAAAGGAGTGGCTATGAAGTAGCACATTTGGGGCTTATTCATTAATGTTTTTCCTAAGAAAGAATACGTTTCTCAGGGCCTTTCAGGTGCACAAAACAAGCATCTCAGACATTTTTGGTGAGAACACCCATATTGTCTGCCAAAATCAACCCAAGCAATGAAGTAATTGTTAGTCTGTGGAACAGGACTGTGAACAAGATTTCACAAGATGAATCCCTGTATTGGGTTTAAGTGGCAAAGTTTTGGTAGCGGGTGGCTGCATGAGATAGCCTCTGGGAGAAGAATCCAGAAGCTGTTCCTTGTTAGACGAAGGCCAGCTTCAGCCAGCTCCAAAAGGACCCACCACTGGCCAGAACTGAGACAATAATCAATGTTGTTTGCACCTCTGAGAGAGCAGATTTAAGGAAGGGGAAAACCTGCTGCACAACAACAGCTAGGAGAGAGGAGAGAAAACAAGTGAGGGAACCAGCCCTGAAGACCCCAAGGTCAGTGCAGCAAGAGGGCAGGAGGTGCTCCAGGCACACAGTAGCAGTTCCCCTGTGGCTTGTCCCCCTGCAGCCCATGGGTCCCACATGGAGCAGATCTCCATGCTGCAGCCTGTGGAGGAGCCCCCGGTGGAGCAGGTGGATGAGGCCTGGAGGAGGCTGCGGCCCATGGAGAGCCCCCGCAGGAGCAGGCCCCGGGCCGGAGCTGCAGCCCGTGGAGAGGAGCCCACACAGGAGCAGGGGGTCTGGGGGGAGCTGCCACCCACCTGTGGGGGACCCGTGCTGGAGCAGTTTGCTCCTGGGGGATGGACCCCGTGGTACAGAGCCATGTGGGAGCAGTTCTTGAAGAGCTGCTGCCTGTGGACAGCCCCCACAGGCTCAGTTTGGGAAGGATGGCATCCTATGGGAAGGAGTGACTGTGAAGGAGCGGGGAGACGAAGCATTAGGGACTGACCACAGCCCCCATTCCCTGTTCCCCTGTGCTGCTCAGGAGGTGGATGGAGGGAAGGTGTTTTTAGTTTTTCTTTGTTTCTCAGTTCTCTATATTGTTGGTAATAGGTAATAAATTTCTCTAATCTCCTTACTATGCATCTGTTTTACCAATGATGATAATTGTTGAGTGATCTCCCTGTCCTTAGCTCAAACCTTGAATGCTTTTCATCATATTTTCTCCCCCTTTTTTTTGAGGAGGGGGACTGAGAGTGGTTGTGGTGGAGATTGGCTGTCCACTTCAGTTAAACCACTGAAGTGAAACCACATCAAGTGTCTACATGAACTTCCAGCAGTCTGTACTGGTGTGCGTGGGCCAGATGTGAAGCACAGGTGTGAACACCAAAACACAGCAGATGACAATATTACTAGACTACAGAGAGATACGAAAGAGTGACTACAGAGCTGCTCCAGAGCAGCCCATTCTTCTATCCCATACATCTTGAAGCCCACAACATGTATGTATTAATATGTTCTCAGATCACAGAATTTCTAGGTTGGAAGAGACCTCAAGATCATCGAGTCCAACCTCTGACCTAACACTAGCAGTCCCCACTAAACCACATCCCTAAGCTCTACATCTAAACGTCTTTTAAAGACTTCCAGGGACGGTGACTCCACCATTTCCCTGGGCAGCCTGTTCCAATGTCTAACAACCCTTTTGGTAAAGAAGTTCTTCCTAACATCCAACCTAAAACTCCCCTGGCTCAACTTAAGCCCATTCCCCCTCGTCCTGTCACCAGGCACGTGGGAGAACAAACCAACCCCCACCTCGCTACAGCCTCCTTTAAGGTACCTGTAGAGAGCAATAAGGTTGCCCCTGAGCCTCCTTTTCTCCAGGCTGAACAAGCCCAGCTCCCTCAGCCGCTCCTCATAGGACTTGTTCTCCAGGCCCCTCACCAGCTTTGTCGCCCTTCTCTGGACTTTATTTATTTTTTTGGTCGAGTACCTCAATGTCCTTCTTGTAGCGAGGGGCCCAAAACTGAACACAGTATTCAAGATGATGTATTCAGCCATTCCTCTCCTTCCCCTGTGCCCCATTCAAGGTTCACAAGTCACCTGCTGCTGAAATGTGTTTTGTTGAACACATTGGGTAGTGAACAATCTTTGCACAAGGGCATGTAATACTGCTCCACCCACTGTTCCAGATTATACACTAGGTAAGTGTTTACACCCAAGAAATGCTTCAAGTGGTATTAGAACAGCTTAAACATTTGTTATACTTTGTTCTGCTCTGCAGCAACAACTCACCTACATACTCCTTATACATTGATAGGATATCTCTTCTGTTAGTCTGAGTTTTGTACAATTAAGTTCTAAAAGGCAAAAGCTGCTAAAACCCAAGATTCCATGTGATTTCGTATCCAAAACAGACCACATGACAAGCTGTGTCTGATTTCTGCACAGAAACATGAAATGTTTCTTTCCAGCAAGGCATGAAACCAGGCGTGATTCACATGGCTTATACTTTCGTTTTGAACTTTTGCAGAACTCTGCTCTGTATCTCATTACCAGTCCCCAGGAGACACCCCGGTCTCTAGCCCTTAAATGGGGATTTTGTCAGGAAGTGTCTCATATACCATAAAGGAAGGTTTCAGTTTTGGCAAATCAGATATCTCAAGAAAAGTGGATAAATGGTGTCGGAGATGAGCTTTCATAAACAATTTATGTGTGTGCATTTCTCACAAAGAAGCTATGAGGAAATAATTTGAAACAACATAAGAATAGATCTCTGAATGTGTTTTACAAGATTATAAAGGTACAAGCATTAACCCATTTTAGACTAAACAGCAGTATTAGGGATATTTATTGCCTGGCTCTTGCCATAGGACTGGATGTTTTCTCTTTTGCTAAGCTAATTAGATGCCACTGAGATCTTCATTTTTTCATGGCCAGTTCTCTACATTTTTCATCTTGAAAACAGCATGCTTTACATTAGGCTAACACCACTTCAAGTTGCAAAGATAAGATGTCTAAAATCTCACACTTCTGAAAAATCTGACTGCATTTTGCAATTGGAGTTGCATATTTTTCTGTGGGAAAATAATAAGAAAAGTATAAACTCATACTGTGTTCAAGCCTATTAGCATTATGTTCTACAAAGTGGAAACAAACACTACTTTAAAAAAAATAAAATAAGAATCCCATGTCTTGCGATCTTAAATGATTCCATGTCTACAGACTTAAATTGAATACTTTATTTACTAAAAGGGTTCCATTGTATTCCTCAGATATTTTTTTTCCAACCCAGAGGTTCAAAGAACATCTGACCCTATTACAGTCACCTGCCAGTATCTGAACCCATTACAGTCACCTGCCAGCTATATGTGCTGGGTACATTCAGGTTCTGCAAGCATCTTTTGCATTCCTCTTCCATATTTCTCCTTTTCTTATTATCAAAAGACAATAGGTTCAGACTTTATATGGATATACACAAATTCTGTAGTTGTGAGTCAAACTGAAAGTCATAGCCATTATTTCAGTATTGCCTTTATTTGAACAAAGATAACACAAACTGGGACGGAATTTTAGCATCCTAGGAATGTAATGCTAACTCACCACTACTAGAGTATGTCTTCACAGTATTTCCCATACAACAAATACCTATCCAATCCAGAGATAAATGTGTTACACATGCCTCTTTGCCACTAAACTCTGCAACACAAATTTAAGCTGTGATCAAAGCAGAACACTCTTCTTTTTATGTGAATTCTCTCTGATTCAATGTGGAAAGGAATTTTCAAGATTTCTGAATTCTTTCTTGCAGGACTTCCAATATAGAACATTTTATGATCCTGCTTTCTCTTGCTCCTTCTTCCCTGGGGAAATTCTCTTTCAATTTATTATAGCATATTGTAGTTCCAGCAATATTGGACCCAAACTTATGCTGCTCTCATCTCCCATTGCCTGTCAGCTTTCAAAATCTTCAGTGACCTTCATTTTAAACAGTGCTTCTTGTAACAGCAACAATGTGTATATTCAAATGTAGTGATTTCAAACATACCTGATTGAACGGGACAAAGTCATATACTATCCAAAATGCTTTCTGATTTATTGTTAGTGTTTGAAGACTACATTTATCAGCCTGATTGGGTTAGTAGAGCAGCTAATAAACCAATGTACTTACTCTTTGACAGCCTCAGGTAAATATGTATGGTTGAGAAGAACCAAGATTAAAAACCTTATATGTAACAGAGGCAGAAACTAGTTGAAAGCAAACATTTAGGGAGAAGTAATTGCAATTATGATAAGGCAGATAGCCTAACAATTATTTAATAGTTTCTTCCACAGAGAATGCACAGTAATGTTGCATGTCCTGAAGTGATTAAAAAAACTCTATACCCTACACCAACCACTGAAGTGTTTTCTGAAATTCAATGACTTTTCTTAACAGTTGAAAATAACAGTTGAAAATAAAATTAAATTAAATTAAAAAAAAAAAAAAAAAGAAGAAAAGAAAAGAAAAGAGAGAAAGAATTATATAATTTCTAGGTGGTATTTCAGAGACTGTTGAAAATTATAGCAATAGATTTTGGACTAAATACCAACAGGACAGGCAAAGTTCAAAATTATCCAACTTACACTGTGTTGGAAATCTTCATAACCACAAATGTGTAGTATATATTTTTTTACATGTTAACCCAAACTCTGTCTAACACTTCAATGTCTGTTTTGTGGAAACATGGATGAATTGAGTTCAACACAGAACATATAATGCGTCTCATCTAATTTTACATGGTAGCATAGATATATATATATATGAGCTATCCATCTGTAGGTCTTTTAGAGCTTCATTGGAAACAGACACTTCTGTTATATCATTCATCAGACCTATGTCTAGCTAGGTATCTTCCAAGTATGTCCTCTTTATGTGCTTTTACACAAATTTGGCCAAGTCAGCTTTTCTAATACAGAGTTGTGATTTACGAGATGTAGGGTGATATTTTTGAAGGGTGCAATACAGAATGATATAATTTCAAAGGCTGTATACAGGGATGAGGTCTTACAGTACACATAGTGTATAAAACTGAACCATTTTTAGATAAGATTTTGTTTTTCAGCCAACATTTTGAATCTTTATTGCTGAAGTGCATTTTTTCATATTTTTGATTACAAGTATTTCAAAAGTCTGGGAATGATTGAATATTTCTCCCTGTTCTTTCTTTCTTAATCCTTTCCTCCTCTTTAAACATTATAAAAAGCCCAAATCATGACATTTGCAAATATATTGTCATTTTTGGTAAATGTGCCTTAAATGTCAAAATAACACAAGTTCACAGTTGCGTTAGACTTCTACATTTAGATATGTATAATCTCTAGAAGACACAGATGGATATTTGAATTCTTTCAGCTTGGTGGAAACTTTATACCTGCAATCTTCCATATGCATCAGAATTACTATAACTTAGTCAAAATTTAAGTGAAAGATAAAAATTACATTAGGGACATTGATCCTACAAAAGGACCAAGGATCACAATAGTCTCAGAGAGCAGTCTGCTCTTCACCTTTTGCATCACTTAGTTGCTAGGTGACTCTCTGACTGCTAAAGAGTAACACCAGTTTCCCCAAGACAAAAGCTGTGGATGGTTGGAAAGACAATTCTCATCAGCAGCAACACTCAAAAATAAATATGGAATAAACTGCAGCAGTTTGGATCCCTCATTCTCTTTGGCTCATTGACACTATTTCAGGAGGTATTGTATTTGTAAGACACCCAATTTCTCCATGCCACACCAAGAACATATAATGCATCAGTTTAATGCTAGAGAAATAATACTTTGGTGAATTGTGTCATATCGTATGCACTATCACAGATACCCTGAACTGAAAAAATATACAAAATAATGTGTTTTACAGTCACAAGGTCATTGGATTTGATTGAAAAGAAACCCAAGGTCAAGTTCTCTAGGGTGTGGACAACCCCTAGTGTAGACATTCTAGGTTATCTATGGTAGAAAAAGCCAGCCCTAAGTAGCATGCTTTACCATTTACTCTGTAAATTATTGCCTTATAGATGTAGCCATGAAGTCTCTATTTGGTAAAGGACGGCTAAAGTTGGTGTTTCAACGGAAAAGATCCAGGACAACAGAAAAGTACTGATTCTCTATCCATATCACAGAATCACTGCAAGATTCTCAATGTAGCACAGGGCAAGGGCTCTAAAGGGTATGAGCAATTACTCTGATCTCCTGCCCACCCAGTGTTCTGGCAGTACTGAATTGGTGACCCAGAGAAATGTGTTCACAGAAGTTCTCTTTCTGAATAGGAGGGCAGCCTTGTTTTATGCTACTTTCAGGAGACAAAATTCTGTTCCAAGTTAAAATGAGTTCAAGAATCCTGCCTTAACATCACAAGTACATTCATTGGCTTCTAAGATCAGATCTGTGATGAAGTGGATGGAGCACAATCTTTCAGGTGGAATTGTGTGGTTTATTATTTTATTTTATTTTATTTTATTTTATTTTATTTTATTTTATTTTATTTTATTTTATTTTATTTTATTTTATTTTATTTTATTTTATTTATTTTATTTTATTTTATTTCATTTCATTTCATTTCATTTCATTTCAATTTATTTTATTTTAATTTTGCTTTTGTGGTCATTCAAGAATCCAAAGGCATGGAAGAGCTAAAAAGAAGAGGTAAGCACTTGTGTAAGTCTGAGATATACATGACCTAATTGCATGACATATTGCAGAGTCGGTATGTCCCTGATAATTGCCTATCATATGAAAACAGTTGCTTCCATAAAGAAGATTCAGAGATGGACATCAGTTGCCAAGACTGGGCACTTATGCCTCTGTTTTCTAACTGCCTGCTTAGTGATTTCCTGTACATAGCAGTTGGCATGGGCAGAGGACCTCTGAGGCACAGGAGCAATTGATTCAATAAACTCCACAAGTCAGTCTCAGAAGAACCACAACTCTTTCTCGGGGCTTCTGTTTGAGCCTGCTGTTTCCTGAACTGGGACATGTGTGCCTGGAGACTGGCAGCAAGAAAATAACTTATTTGAAGAGCACAAATAACTTTCTAGGTGAAGCCCCTCACTACAGGCTGAAGGATTAGCCACATCATCTCCATTTTCAACCTGAACTGAGGATGAATGAGGCTGCCCCCTCTTCATTGCTCCAGTGATGTTTCATTTCTTGTCAGCTTGGAACTGAAATTATGAGTCTGGAGTTAATATTGCATCCTCAGCTTCTACTCTATGTACATCTGTAGAGAAGTGGGAGCAGTCTTCATGCTAGCAGAGTGCTCCATCCAGGCTAAGGAGGGGAGAAGGATGCATTCACTGAGAGTCTGCTGCACTCATGTGGTGAGACAGCTGCTGGTGTTTGAGATAACGGGTATCTGTGTACAACACTGCACTCTTCCAAGTAGACATCCATGATGCTTGAGCTCTACTCAGCCTGCACTGCCAAACAGCTTTTATGTCTTGAGACATTTTAC